>NW_020664482.1:2369918-2462468 GCF_002925995.2 Terrapene triunguis | reverse complement strand
GCAGATCGCGATCGCGGCTTTTTTTTTTTTGGTTGCTTGGGGCGGCCAAAACCCTGGAGCCGGCCCTGCATGCATCACCTCCTTCTGTATGGAAAGAAATGTCCATAAAGAGCTATCAGTGGTGCGCAAACTATTCCTGTTACGCCTCCCTCCCTTACCAGTAATGGAATCTGTCTGTGCCCCCCCCCTCCACCCCCATTACAGTACTGTTGGCTCAGCAGAAGAATTTGGGCTGAAGGCGGAGCTGAGGACGGAGGAGGAGCTGGGGCTAGAGGTGGAACTGGCCTGGGGGTGGAGAGGGAAGGAGGGCAGAGCTGGGCTGGGGCCGGAGAGAGCTTTGGATGGGGTGGGAGCTGGGTAAGGGGTGGAATGGTGCTGCGGCTGGGACCGGAGCTGAACTGGGGGTGGAGTGGAGTATGACTGGGAACAGGGCTGGGAGGTGCTCCCAACGTGAGGACTGGCCCGGGCCCTGCCGCGCACCCCCTGAACATTTCTCCATGACACTCTCGGGGGCACGCCCCATAATTTGGGGACTACTGAGCTAGATTGTGACTTTGCTAAAAGCCCTGAGTAAAGGGCAGTGCAGAACCAGATTTTGCCTCACTGAGAATCCGTAGTGTCCCCTTACACCAAGGGGAAATTATCTGCACCAGCCCTATACTGGCACAGATTCCTTCCCTCTCCACTCTAGCTCAGCTGTACTGGTGGGTGCACTGGGGGAGAGGCTCTGCCCTCTTCTTGCCCATCTCTACCCACCTGCCCAGAAAGGGTGACAGCGGCCCTATGGAAGGTTCTCCCACCCTCCCCCTGCACTGCTACTGGCATTATGGATATGCCAAGGAGTAAGGATGCACCTTGTGCCCCCTGCTCCCCTGAGCAAGTGTCTAGCCAGCATCATGCCTATGCCTATAATACCAGTTTTGTGCTTCAATAGGAAAAAACCTTTTTAGATATTTATCAATAGGATTAAAAAAATATATATTCCACATTCTCAAAGCTGACCAAGAGTGATATGTGAAGAAGGAATATCATTTGTCACAGGGGAACAAAGGCATATAAGCGTGCAATGCAACACTGTCTAGCCAGTTGAATACAGAGTTTAGTGAGATGAAAATAGTTTTCTACCACTGAAAGTAATTTTTTACAGAAGGTATTATAGCAATTGGTCAACTAGAACAATAAGGTCTTCCTCTGAAGACAGCAATTAACCTATTATTTTAGCTGACCATTTGAACTTATGCTCTGTAAATGAGAATGTGATTAGTTAACGAGTCACAAAACAGCCAAAACTTTCATTGCCATCAAACCAAAGCTCTGTTCATTCTGAATCTTGCTGTATGGACATTTTAGTAAAAGAGCCATTGATGGAACTGATGTTAAAAGAGCTATTGTAGTAGGATGTACATTTGAAACTGAGTACAGTACAGTTAGCCTTTTGCATTGACATTTGTTGGAAGCATTGCCATGCTGTTTGCCATTTGAATAACGAAAAACATTTTTTTTGATAATTTTTTGCCACAGTGGAAAAAGACAGAGAGGGAGAAAAACAGAGGGAAAGGGAGGATGAAGCAGCAAAGTTGATTTAAAGTATCACATAAAAAAATAAGATTTCCCATCCTGATAAGATCTTCTTTTGGGAAAGTCTAAGTCTGGATACAAATTGATGCTCTATTAGTCAGTAACATTGCTAATAAGGTGTAAGGAGTGTGTATGGATGGATGCAATCAAGTGAGCTATAACTGAAATTTGTTGTAGGTGGTGGGGGGCGGGGGAAGTGTTTCTAGAATCAGAAATACTTAAAATTAGTGACCTTTTATCAGAAAATATTTTTTTTTGTTTTTACCTGTTGACAAATAAGCAGCTGGTTTCTTCCTTTAGAATGGTCTTCCTTTAGTTCAGTTGTTACTATGCCATGAATGTATCCACCTATTCAGCACAGAACAGAGAGCATTAAGGCCCTGATCTCGTAGGCACTTATGCATATGCTTAACTTTAAACATGTGAGTACTCCCACTGACTGTAGCATGAGTGCTTGTAAGATCAGCAATTTAAATTGTAGTGTTCTTAATGAACCCTAAACATAATTATAGGTAGCTGAGCTTTAATAAAGCTTAGCTTCTCATTTAACAAAGCTTCTTGTTGAGCTTTGTAACAAGTAATATTGTAGTTTATGACTTAAATCTGTTAAATTAAACCAAGTTCAGTTTACACCATGTATTGCTTGGGGCCTGCGGTGGTAGCTATGCTTTAATTTTGTTTTCTTGACTAAGCAGTTAAATAGTAAATACTGTTATATTGGGAACATCATTGAATGGACCTGGTTCTCTCTCCAGCCCTTTGCATAGTCAATAATACCAGTGCATAGCGTGTAATCCATTACTATTCTGATTAGGTAGTGTTTTGTGCTCACTCTGTATTCACTTAGCACTGCTGTAAAGGACTACAAAAGTTACAGAGCCACAGAGAATCATGTGGTAAACAGAGTCTCCTCTGCTGAAAATACACAGATGAGTCTAAAGGTGGAAAAGCAGGTAGAGTGAATGAGCAGCCTTTTGCATCCCTGAGATTGGAGTTAAGACATCTAACAAAATGTCTAATTAATAGCCATTATGACAGCTAAATTTGTGGGAAAAATGTTAGCATTAAACTAGATAAGGGACATACAGCCTACCTCAGCGTTATCTTTTCAGATTAATGATCAGGCATACTGGCAATTAAAAGGGGTACCTCAGAAAGCAGGAGTGATCTAATAAATGAAATACTGTTTTTGACAACAGAGTTAGTATATTAGGCTGTGAATATAGTATTCGCATGGATTCCAGCACATGCTGTGATACCTGATAGTAAAGTGGTGAATAAAGAAACAAAAAATGCTTTAAAAATGGAGAAATTGATATAAAGGTTCCTTTGAGTAAGCAGGAATTTAAAAGTTTAGTTAAAAAGCCTTTAAAAAAGAATAGCGGGAATTGTGGACTAAGGAGAAAAGAGGAAGAAGATTCTGTGAAGTATGCCACAAAATAGAGGATAATTTGTGGCTCCAAAGTTATGAAAGGATCAGTGAGTTGCCCATATTTAGACTGTTAACTGGTCACTGTGGTTTGAATAATTTATATTTATTGAATAGACACAAACATGGGTTATTAACACATGTAAGGTTAAAGAACCAGCTGATCCCTTGATATGGGAATGCAAGAGAGTTCCCAGGAAAGAAAGGATCTTTATGAAGAATGTAGAGCAGTTCTCAAACTTCACTGCATCACAACCCTCTTTTGACAACAAAATTACTACATGGGAAAGGGGGCTGGAGCTTGAGCCCCGCTGCCCTGGGGGTTGGGGTGGGTTTAGGCTTCCGCCCCAGTCCCAGCAAGTCTAATGCTGGCCCTGGCGACCCCATTAAAATGGGGTCGTGACCCACTTGGGGTCCTAACCCACACTTTGAGAACCACTTAACATGACAGAACATATTATGAGGGGTTCCGTGAGAGTACTGGGAAGGTGGGGTGACATTAAAAAGCTCTTTGTTTTTAGAGGATATACAGCAGGGTAAGAAAGTGTAGTGCCATAAATGTACAAGGAATATTGTATGTGGTGATTACAGACTCAGCCATAAAGAATAAAAAGAATCACATCCAATATATTTATGAAAGAAACATAGTGGGTGAGGTAATATCTTTTATTAGACCAACTTCTATTGGCAGAAGGGACAACCTCTTCAGCTTCACAGAGCTCTTCTTTAGGTCTGGAAAAGGAAATTAGACTGTCCAACCTCATTATAAGGGGGCAGAATGTTTAGCATAATGATTTCAGATATGTTGTTGGGCACCACTTAAAATGAAGTGGGCAGTTAACACCTCTGCAGTCATTGGACAATGGAGGGTTAGTAGGTAGCAGGGTGTGTTACAAGTTGTAATGGGCCATAAAACCAGTGCCTGTTAAATCCAATATTTTTTTAGGCTCCAGCAGAGTTATGAATTTATGTTCCCAGGCCCATCTTTTGAAAGTGTGATGCAGGTACAAAAGCTGCTCCAATAAAAGATATTATCTCACCCACTTTATTTCTCTCATCCTGGGACTAAACCCTAGTCTGCACTATACAGTTAGGTCGACATAAGGCAGTCTATTTCATATCTCGTCCTCAGTGGAAAACTTATATGGTAACTCTGAACATAAAAATAACACTTCTGATCAATTTAAAATGTAAAGGGAAACAATTTATTTTCATTTGGCTACTATATTTCTTATTTTAGGCTCGGACTGTAAAACCATTCAAATTTGTACAGAATATAACAAGCTCAAACAAAATGAAATATAATATCTGCCAAATATCTCATCTGATGTGACTATTACCCATTTGCTCTCTCTGCCTTTCTGTCTTGTGCACAAGTTAGTATGTAACACAAAAGGAGAATGTGACATGCAGGGAAACAGTGGACTGTATGCACTGTGAGGGTGATGTTAGACCACATGGTACTTCAGGGGGGACTGAAGAATGAAGAGCCTGCAATAAGCAACATTAACTCTCCTGAACAAGGCGTATATTGCCTCTTCCTCACTGCTGCTCGCATGACCTCACCAGCACTCCTCCATTACAGCAGGCACTCCCATAGCAAATACCTTCCTCTTTGTCCATCTCTCCTTTCTTGCACTATTGTTTTGTTATATTCCTTTCCCCCTTGATGCATATCTGGGGGGGAAAAAAAAAGAATCATCATTTTACAGGAATAGGTGAAGAGCACCTAAAAGTCTCTAGGAAAAGCTGAAAATATCACATCTTATAATTTACTGGTTTGTATATTGCAGAAGAGCCCTATTGAGGATCCTGGCCTCATCATACCGGGTATTGTATGAACACATACTTTCTTGTAAAGCATCACAGGTATGCATGGCACTTTACAGGACAGTAAAATACAGATGTTTGCACTGACTAGCTTGCACTATAAAGCTTGCCACATGGCCACAAAAAACTCGCTGCAGGATCAAGACTTACAGTTAGAAGTCACATGCATGATAGAAGATGAGACAGTGAGAGGCCTGAGGAGGGTTGCTACAGGTTCAGTTTGTGGTACTCCTTGTAGCATAAGCATCGTATCGGGCCCTTTTGTGTCACAGAGCAATTTCATTTCCCGACTCTTGGTACCTCACATGGCTCAGCCCTGCTGCCCCTGGATGTTACTTGGACACTAGGTGCTGCAACAAGCAGATCTGCTGATGCAGATGATGGGTCAGATGAAAACCCAGGATGAAGTTAGGCCACATGCATGACCCTAGGTCCCTCTTCCTCCTTATACAGCCATCATGTGAGGAAGCGAGCGTCTCCCAGGCAGGATGAGTCCGTATCACTGTCCTGTTACAAGGTGAACTCTGAGGCCCAGATTGATCAAGGGTGATTCCAGTCGGAGAACACTTCAACCTCCCTGGACACTCAATAACAGACCTAAAAGTGGCAATTCTTCAACAAAAAAACTTCAAAAACAGACTCCAACAAGAAACTGCAGAACTGGAATTAATTTGCAAACTGGACACCATCAAATTAGGCCTGAACAAAGACTGGGCATGGATGGGTCATTACAAGAACTAAAACCTAGTTTCCTATGCTAATTTTCCCCTACTGTTACTCACACCTTCTTGTCAACTGTTTGAAATGGGCCACTCTGATCACCACTACAAAAGTGATTCTTCCTCTTGTTGATAATAGCCTACTTTAATTGAAATTTTTTTTTTTTTTTAGATTATAGTGGAGATATCCCATCTCCTAGAACTGGAAGGGACCTTGAAAGGTCATTGAGTCCAGCCCCCTGCCTTCACTAGCAGGACCAAGTACTGATTTTGCCCCAGATCCCTAAGTGGCCCCCTCAAGGACTGAACTCCCAACCCTGGGTTTAGCAGGCCAATGCTCAAACCACTGAGCTATCCCTCCCCCTACCATGAGAATTGTCTCATTAGAATTGGTAAGGCAACCCCCATCTTTTCATGTACTATGTATATAAATAACTTCCTACTGTATTTTCCACTCCATGCATCTGTTGAAGTGGGTTTTAGCCCACAAAAGTTTATGCCCAAATAAACGTGTTAGTCTCCAAGGTGCCACAAGGACTCCTCGTTGTTTTTACCTCAGTATTGTGAGACCAGCACAGGTTTCCCTAGCCTACCAAGGCCTACGTGAGTGATCCAATGGCGTCGGTGGCTGAGCTGGGGACCAGCAGCAACCCACTCTCAGGGGAGCAGGTGCCCCCCAATAAGTCTCTGACTCCCACGAGGAGGAGACGGAGATGTTATTACCAGCTAGGGTGACCAGATGTCCCGATTTTATAGGGACAGTCCCGATATTTGGGCCTTTTTCTTATATAGGCGCCTATTACCCCCCACGGCTGCCCCGATTTTTCACACTTGCTGTCTGGTCCCCCTATTACCAGCATGACCGGGGAGGAGGGCAGGCGCAGGTGTGACCCCACAGCCCGGCCGACCCCAGAGCCGAGTCCAGCTTCTCCTGAGTCCTTACGGGCCAGCCAGAACGAGACCTGGTTTGGGGATAGTTAGGGTTGAGAGAACAGGTGGGGAATTGCCCCTCCCCCCTTCCAGAGCCCCAGGCCGCTGTCTCAGGCTCGCCCCAGCCCAGGCCCCTGTCTCAGGCTCGCCCGAGCTCCAGCCTAGGATCTTTCCTCCCCCCTCCCCTCGCAACTGCCTTGCCCCTAACTCAATCCCGACCCCCCGCGCAGGCGCAATGGCGCGCCGGGCCGCCATTTTGGCGGCGTGCCGTCGGCGGGGGGGGGGGGGGGGGGGGGGGGGCCGGGGGGGGGGGGGGGGAAGTCTCCCAGTCCGGACTCGGGACTTTTGAAAAGCTCCGGAGCGGGGGGGCCGCGGGCTCCGGGGCTGAGCCGCCGCCTGAGGCCGGGACCGAGCCGACCGGCGTCTGCTTCTCTCCGGCGGGGCAGCGCCGGGGCTTCGGCGTCCAGCGGGTGAGGCGGGTTGGTGCCGGGGGGGAGCGGGCGCTCCTCGCCAGGGTTGGGCTGAGGGGGCGCCGCGTACCCCGGCCCCGGGGAGCGGGGGCCGCTGAGGGGGGGGTCACTGCAGGCGCGCGCGCGCGCGGAGTGAAGAGGGGGTCGCTGCGCGCGCCCGCGCGGGAAATGGGGGGGCTCGCCGCGCCAGGGGCATAGGGGGAAGGGGTGACAGCGGGGGGAATAGAGGGGGTCAGTTTGAGCGCGCGGGGGGTCACTGCGCCTGGGGGGGTAGAGGAGGAGTTACTGTGCGCGCGGGGGGGGTCACTACGTGGGGGGGTAGAGGGGGTGACGGGGTGACTGGGGGGTAGAGGGGGTGCCTGGGGGGTAGAGGAGGAGTTACTGTGCGCGCGGGGAGGGTCACTACGTGGGGGGTAGAGGGGGTGACTGGGGGGGGGTTGGCAGAGGGAGGGGGCCCTGTGTCTGTCTCTCCTCCCCCTGCTCAGGAAGCTGGGTCCCTCTCCCCTTCCCCAGTTGGAAGAAGTGCCATGCTGCTTCCTTCCCCCTCCAGACAGACACTTCACGGGCACAGTCACCCCCTCCCGGTCCCGCCCGTCACCCCCTGACGCCCCCTGCTGCCTTTTGCTCCCCGTTTCGGGTGCTGGGGGCAGGGAGAGTGGTGCAGAGTAAGTGGAGGGAAATAGAGGTGTCTGTGACAGTAATTGACTTGGCTGGCCTCCCTCCCTGCTCTGCAGTTAGGCCCCGCTCTGTTCCTCCCTGGGCACTATTCAGGGCTGTTGATGTCTTTATGAAAATGTGCAATGCTAACTTGTGAAACCCTCTGAGCTCTTAGCAGGGTTCCTTTGTACAACTTCAGAGATGCACACATGCACGTAATTTACCTTGTTTGCTTGGTAGAGGAGAGGAATTTTTTTTCTAACAAGATACTGTATTGATACCAGCTTTCTGAGCTGCTGCAGTCAGCATCAGAGGTATTGTGCTTCAGATAATCTAGAGGTGTGATTTATGTCTAAATATTGCACAGAATATTACAGAGAAGCCTCAGTAATTCTCACTTTGCTAGTCTATAAATTTGGTAATCCTCATCAGAAACCTTGAGGAACTCTCCCCATTTCTCAACAGAGATTTCATAGCAAAGCCAATTCTGTAATTCTGTTTAATATTACTAAAATGTACTACAGACTGTTTTAACATGTTAAGTTTGGGTGATGATTAAGACTACCCCACATGTTTCAAAATAAGTGTGTCTTTAAAAAAAAAAGTGTGTTCGTTTTTTCCCTAATATGCAGAGTTCAGCAAACTGCAGTGGATCTCTAGGACACATTAGCATGCTGCGGTGCATCCAAAGCAAGAATACTTACAGGGACATTGTCAGGTTGAAACTGCTTTCCAATAATAAGCTCACTGTAGTTTTTCCCTGAGTTCCAGCCAGTTTTGCTTTTACATTTCCTTTTTAAAATACTTTCCCCTACAGTTTTGTAATCAAAAGGGAAAATAGTAGTGACTAAGGCCCCAATCATGTAGAAAGAACCATGAAGTTGAAACCCTCGGAAAGTGGATGCAAAGAGCACACTCTGGAGATCCCCTCTGTAGGAATGGGTAACTGACTACATTGTGGCAACAGTGACATTGGCTATACAGGGAGTGCTGTTGCATGTACAAAGTAAAGTAATTTTTCCATAATCTCTTTAAATAGTAGTAACCAGAGATGTTGCTTGTTACAACAGCAGGTTAAAAAAAAGGCACAAAAGTGATTTAAGTTGATGGTATCCCATTTGCAAAATCTAAGATTCTCTGCTTTATCTTTAAATAAAATAAAATAATGGAGATATCCTATCTCCTAGAACTGAAAGGGACCTTGAAAGATCATTGAGTCCAGCCCCCTGCCTTCACTAGCAGGACCAAGTATTGATTTTGCCCCAGATCCCTAAGTGGCCCCCTTGAGGATTGAACTCACAGCCCTGGGTTTAGCAGGCCAATGCTCAAACCACTGAGCTACCCTTCCACTTATGTCAGTATAACTTATGTTGCTCAGGGATGTGAATAAGCCACCGATCTAAGTGCTGGTGTGGACAGCGCTATGTCGGCTGGAGAGTCTTCCCCAGATGCACTATGCCACCACTGTAGTGCTTCTAGTGTAGACTAGCCCTAAATGTAACACAACACCTGTAGGAGGTATTAGGCAGTGGAGGTCAAACCCTGGACCTTTGGTTCTAAAAACATGAGTCTCTACTAGCTGAGCTAAAAGTCCCTGTTATGTTGCATCAAAGGTTGTATAGATTCGAATCTCTGTGTGGGACAGCCATATTGATCATGGGTTATATAAACAATTTGAGAAATTAGAAGTTTGTTTTAAGAACTAGCTATATAAAAGAGGTGATGGTATTAGGTTTTAAGTATCAATGCGTCAGTAGTAATATTACATAATTTTTTCATGGCTCTTCAATCGCTTATGGGAATTGACTCAGTTGGGCTCCCTCAGTCTAGGTTCCACTGAATAGGTGTCCACTTAACAATCTATCATCACCACATCTGACATCCTTATGAGTCTCAGCAGAGGTACCAAGGATTGAACAGATGTGGTGGATGAGTCCTTTTCTACCTCAAGACGGCGTCTATTCTTGATAATTTTTAAAAATTATCTCACTATGCTGCAGTGGTGGAAGACTGGTTGCAGATGTTTTTATCACTGAATTTTTTTATTCTAGTACACCGCTACCTCGATATAACGCGACCCGATATAACGTGGTAAAGCAGTACTCCGGGGGGGCGGGGCTGTGCACTCCGGTGTATCAAAGCAAATTCAATATAATGTGGTTTCACCTATAACGCGGTAAGATTTTTTGGCTCCTGAGGACAGCGTTCTATCGAGGTAGAGGTGTATTTGTGTCAAAGGATTACTACATCGGAAAGATGGAGTATGGATAAATCTCAGAAGATTTGAGTGTCTCTGCTAAGTATGCTTTTTCTGTATCCTTTTGTGGGCTATGTCCTCACTGGAAAAAAAAGGTGTTTACAATGGGGCTGTCAAACGATTAAATAAATCGCGATTAATCACATGATTAAAAGAAGTAATCGCGATTAATTGTGCGATTATTCACACTGTTAAATAATAGAATACCATTTATTTAAATATTTTTGGATGTTTTCTACATCTTCAAATATATTCATTTCAATTACAACACAATACAAAGTGTACAATGCTCACTTTATATTTATTTTTGATTACAAATATTTGCACTGTAAAAAACAAAACAGTATATTTCAATTCACCTCATACAGGTACTGTAGTGCAATCTCTTTATAATGAAAGTTGAATTTACAAATGTAGGATTATGTACAAAAAATAACTGCATTCAAAAATAAAACTTTAAGAACCTACAAGTCCACTCAGTCCTACTTCAGCCAATCACTCAGACAAACAAGTTTGGTTACAGTTCGCGGGAGATAATGCTGCCTTGTTTACAATGTCACCTGAAAGTGAGAACAGGCGTTCGCATGGCACTGTTATAGCTGGCATTGCAAGATATTTACGTGCCGGATGTGCTAAAGATTCATATGTCCCTTCATGCTTCAGCCACCATTCCAGAAGACATGCGTCCATGCTGATGACATGTTCTGCTCGATAACGATCCAAAGCAGAGCGGACTGACGCATGTTCATTTTCATCCTCTGAGTCAGATGCCACCAGCAGAAGGTTTTCATTTTTTGGTGGTTCAGGTTCTGTAGTTTCTGCATCAGAGTGGTGTTCTTTTAAGACATCTGAAAGCATGCTCCACACCCCATCCCTCAGATTTTGGAAGGCACTTCACATTCTTAAACCTTGGGTCGAGTGCTGTATCTATCCTTACAAATCTCACATTGGTACCTTCTTTGCGTTGTGTCAGATCTGCTGCGAAAGTGTTTTTAAAACGAACATGTGCTGGTTCATCATCTGAGACTACTATAACATGAAATATATGGCAGAATGTGGGTGAAATTTGCAAGATGGACCAAAATTTAGATCTGTGCTATGGTCCAAATTGATTTGCCTATATCTGCTGAAAACAAGGTGGAATGGCATCTCAAATAAGGCTCTCTGTGGCCATTTCAGGGTGTTGAAATAGCCCACCCTATGGCTATTTATTATTTATATTCTCTTAGTTCCTAGGAGCCCTCGTCATGGACCAAGGCCCCATTGTGTTAGGCACTCTGTGAACAGAGAACTTACAATCGAAGTATAAGACCCGAGACAACAGATGAATACAGATTGGGGAAGTACAAGGAAACCATGTGATAATATTAGTCAGCATGATAGGTTGTGATCTCAGCACATCTGCAGCCTCCCTGCCCATTTAGAGAAACTTACGCCTTTTAAAAAACGCAGATCATGTGCATGAGGTCTCTGGAGGGAGTGTAGCAATTGAGTTATGTTCTTAGAGCTTAGGCTTTTTTGCTATAAGCTCAGCTATAGTTTAGTTTAAACTCAGCTGTAGGAAACAGAACATTTTATTTCCTTTCACGGAAACAGACATGCTTTGTTGTAGATACTAATGACACAGTACAGTCATATGATTTCTTGTGGCTTTTGTTTTAAGTTCTTCTTTGTGAATTATGCAGCAATGATTGGTGTATGCCATAGTTGTGAAATCTTTGATGAAAAGCAGAGACTTGTAGGGGAGACTGGATTGGAATTGCACGAGCTGAAATTGTTCAGTTTTGGGCTTTATGGGGAAAGTCGGAACTTTAAAGATACTTAGTCTTTTGGGAAAAAGGGGTAAAGAGTCAAAATTAAGAGTATTTTGTTCTTTCAGTATTCTTGGTGTGAAAAATGAACTGACATTAAAACCAATTTTACCAGTGTATACAATTTAAAGATTGCATCTCAAGGCTAGGACGTGATAATCTGATAGAAAAATGAAAAGTTAGAATTTGGTGAATGACTAGCTGCAAATTGGCTTTACAAGAACTGGGGGAAAGTGGGTGGGGTTTTCTGAATGACGGGAGGTGGAGGGGAAAGAGTAATATGTAACTTTCACAGACCAGCAAGCCAAGCTGCAATGACTTAAATCAGGGGTTCTCAAACTTCATTGCACCACAACCCCTTTCTGACAACAAAAATTACTACACAACCCCAGGAGGGGGGACTGAAGCTTGAGCCCGCCCGAGCCCCATTGCCCTGGGTGGAGGGGCCAAAGCCCGAGCCGCACCACCCGGGGGGCAAAGCCCAAGGGCTTCAGCCCCAGGCAGGGGGCCTGTAGCCTGAGCCCCGCTGCCCAGGGCTCAGGCGTCTCAACCAGTTCCTCACTATTTGTCAAAATCAAATCTAGAACAGCCTCTCCCCTAGTAGCTTTCTCCACCTTCTGAAATAAAAAATTGTCTCCAATAAATTCTTAGAATGTATTGGATAATCTGTGCCCTGCTGTGTTATTTTCCCACAAGATGTCTGAGTAGTTGAAGTCCCTCATCACCACCAAGTCCTGTGCTCTGGATGATTTTGTTGTTTAAAAAAAGCCTCATCCACCTCTTCTTCCTACTTAGGTGGTCTTCTCACCCTTGTTTTTTTACCCCTCTTATCCTTACCTAGAGACTTTCAACAAGTCTGTCTCCTATTTCCATTTAAACTTCAGTCCAAGTGTATACATTTAATATATAAGGCAACACCTCCTCCCTTTTTTCTGTGCTTGTCCTTTCTGAGCAAGCTCTACCCTTCTATATCAAATATTCCAGTCACGTGTATTATCCTACCAGGTCTCTGTGATGCCAACTATGCATAGTTGTGTTTATTTACTAGCATTTTGAGTTCTTCCTGCTTATTCCCCATACTTCTCACATTAGTATACAGACATCTAAGATACTGATTTGATTCTCCCCCCCCCTTCCTCCCCAAGTTCTGTCTTGTCTCTCCTTTATCCCTGCTATAACAGCCCATGCTCCCCCCAAATTCCGACCCTTCTCCCAGGTCTCTATGTTTTTGACTTACCTGTGGGCTTCGGTCACCTGCACCCTTTGAACTTAGTTTAAAGCCCTCCTCACTAGGTTAGCCAGTCTGTATCCAGATATGCTCTTCCCCTTCCTCGATAGGTGCCTCACAGCCAGGCATTCACCGCCAGGATGCATCTGTTTTTGTCTGGGACCCTACCCTTGACCAGGTCTTGTACCCATTCAGAAAGATGGGAGAGGCTGAATGTTTTAAGTAGCAGCAACTGAAGCAAGAACTAGAGGAAATCAGAGCTCACCATGTATGAATTCAGTGATTTAATTTTGTATCCATTTAGGTTCAGTGGGACTTTGTATCTGCATCCTAGATACTAGGGAAAGGTGTGCATTAGAAATGCCTGAAATGTGTGGAATGGTGGGACAAGACAGTCTTGCTCTTGCAGTGAGTAAACTGACTTTCCCTCAGGGCTAAGAAGGAGGTTCCACTTTTCCACTTAGTGGAGATCAGGCTTAAATAACTGCAGGAGTCAGTAGTTAACTCTGTTGGAAATGCTGTACCCTGGAGGTCTTTAAATAACATCTACAGTGAATAATAGCTTACAAGCCTATGTGGTGGTATTTTCTTTCTTTCTTTCTTCCCTGAATTTTGTTCTGTGTCAAAATTAACTTGGACGTCTGGGACTGATGAAGCAGAGCTCTGTATCACAGAGGTAGTCCTGGATGCTGGCATAAGTGCAGCAAGACAGGTGTGAAGTTATGGCCACATATAATTATTTTAGAAAGAAAGTAATGAAGGCACAATGAAATAGTTGATGCTGCATTCTTAATTACTCAATAGTGTTGGCCAGTCACATTAATACAGGTGTACTGTTATCTTTTTAAATAGCACTGAGGGATGATGTTGAAAGTAATAATACCCAACATGTTTGTTAAGGTAGTGTATGTTAGTAATACTCAAAACATCTAATGCATTGTGCAAGGGTTACTTTGTTGGCTGCTAAAGCAATTTTTGGAATCCTCACAATTCTCATAAGATTTACATGAAGGAGCTAATGGGCATTTTTAGATGAGGAATTGAAAAATGTGCTTATACAGGTGTTTAATTTAGCATGAGCATGGTGTTCTTCTCTTCTGGAATTTATTGACGTTTTATAGATGACCATTTCTTCCTGGTTTATCGAGTCCAGTAGAACTAGCACTTTTGAAGGCATACTGTACTCGTGACAGACTTATGGAACTAAGTGGTAAACTTTTATAAAGGGACTTTGAATATTCTGTTTATGTTGCTGTTAGTGCTGCGATATTCTCAACTTTTGGGCTCTACAGTATGTGTAAAGTATGTAAGAAAATATCTCCCAATGAAATAGATGTTTCTACAATAGGTATGCACACTGCATGCTATGTACATACTTTCCCTATATATACACGTGGGAGTCGGATTCTTCTACTATAGTCATGGACCTCCAATCCCTTAATTTATATTTAAATTAATACTTTTGTTTTAGTTTCACTGGCACTGGAAGCAGTTATCTCAAGATGAATGATTTTTCTTTTTATGATGTACGAGATACTGCATGTGGACCTAGTGATGTACTGAATGTGGGGAAAAATAAGAATGGAATTTCAGGTTGTTGACACTAAATGTCAACATTCATGGAGATAGAAGCCAGAATAGCTGTTTTTTGTATTCCAGGAAATATTCAGTTGGAAAAAGCTAGGTATACCTCTACCCTGATATAATGAGACCCGATATAACACTAAATATAACATTATTTAAGAGTAGGTTAGATAAATGTCTATCAGGGATGGTCTAGACAGTATTTGGTCCTGCCATGCGGGCAGGGGACTGGACTCGATGACCTCTCGAGGTCCCTTCCAGTCCTAGAATCTATGAATCTAAACACGAATTCGGATATAACGCAGTAAAGCAGTGCTCTGGGGGGGGGGCCTGCGCACTCCCGTGGATCAAAGCAAGTTCAATATAACGCGGTTTCACCTATAATGTGGTAAGATTTTTTGGCTCCCGAGGACAGCGTTATATCGAGGTAGAGGTGTATTGGAAATTTGCGTTAGTACACAGATGTTGGAATGATTTGATAAACACTTTCTGCAATGTTACTGAACTGATACATGTTGTTTAAATCATTTCTCTTTCAGGGGTTAAATGCTATTCCTAAAAGGCTTGCCCCATCTACAGCAATTGAGAGAGTTGAGTTTGTGTGCAACTTTCAAAAGTACCTTAGTGATTTAGGAGCACATATTCCACTGAAAGTCAATGGGACTTCATACTCCTAAATCACTTAAGTGCTTTTGAAAATTGCACCTTTTTAACTTTAGTTTGTTGCAAAATCTACTTACTACTCTGAAGTCATACTGTTAATTGGGAAACATTACTTATAGATTGGTTTCTTATGGATTCTTAAATACTTGAGATGAGTTAAAACTTGACACAGTTAAAGGGGCCTGATTTTTTTCAGAAAGTGCTGAGCACCTGCTTTCTGAAAATCAGATCCTTTAAAGTGTCTTAACTTGGCTAGCCAAAAGTGGAAGCACCCCAATTGCTAATCATGGTCAGTGTGTGCAAATTGTAATGAAAGTTAGTTACTTTAGAGGCTATATTAGTAATAGTATCGGTGTGGAAAATGCTAATTCATGGATTAAATGGCTGTCTGATTAGTGGTGGTGGTCCACTGTTGGAGTCACAGGGCAGAAAAATAGTTCTTGTACTCTTTCTGTAACTTGTGCCAATATATGTATGTGGTGGGGGTATTAAAAATGCCTAAATCTCTCCTATATGTATATACAAGTACACACACAAACACAAATTTAGTGTGATTCACTGAAAAGCATCTCTCTTAGAAGTGAAGTCGTTTAGTAAAATTTAGATTTACTTTCATAAGGTACAGTAAAAGTAGGCAACCTTTAATCCATTTAACAAAGAGCCTTCAGTTTCTACTTCAAGGCATGTGGAATAATACTTTGTAAAGTAACTTAATCTCTAGCCAACTATTTTAAGACGTTTGCTCTTGCAAGGAGTAGGCCAGGTGAAATGTTTACTTAAGCAGCCTTGTTCCTTTATTCAAGAAAGGTAACTCTACTCATATCTCCAGAAGCACAACCTAGTGTTACTTAACCACTTCAGTTATCCATTTCAGTGCTGGCTAATATGCTTGAGATGTTGGACAAACCAACTTTTACCTCTGCTTTATGCTTGTGGAGTATAGGATTGCAACAGCATGTTGCTGAATGTTCCAGGAACATCTTCAGTCTTCTCTTCAATGAGTTTTAATTTTCATTATTATGGTAAGTACGGCACTGAAAAAGCTCTGAATGGGTTGATTTTGATAGGGTATTGATCCAAAAATTGTGTAGTAATCTTAAGTAACTTTCATGTCAGAAAAACATGGCTGTGCTATTTCTGTGTTTAGGCAAAAAGCATACAGGTCAGGGGTGGGCAAACTATGGCCCGCGGGCTACATCCGGCCCGCAGGACCGTCCTGCCTGGCCCCCGAGCTCCTAGCCTGGGAGGCTCGCCTCCGGCCCCTCTCCCGCAGCCTCAGCTCGCTCGCTCCGCCACTGGTGCAATGCTCTGGGCGGCGTGGCTGTGAGCTCCTGGGGCAGCGCAGCTGCAGAGCCCGGCCTGACCCGGTGCTCTGTGCTGTGCGGTGGCGGCAGCAGCGTGGCCCGGCTCCAGCGCCGCTAACCACCAGTGCTCCAGGCAGCGCGGTAAGGGGGCAGGGAGCAGGGGAGGTTGGATAGAGGGCAGGGGAGTTTGGGGTGGTGGTCAGGGGGTGGGGGTGTGGATGGTGGTTGGGGTGGGAAACGGAGTTGAAGGGGGGCAGGAGTCCTGGGGGGCAGTCAGGAAGGAGAGGGGATTAGATGGGGCGGCAGGGGGCAGTCAGGGGCAGGGGTTCCGGAGGCAGTCAGGTGACAGGGAGAAGGGGCGGTTGGATGGGGCAGGGGTCCCGGGGGGGGCCATCAGAAATGAGAGGAGGGGTTGGATGGGGCGGTGGAGGTCCGGGGGCAGTCAGGGGACAGGGAGTGGGTGTGTGTGGATGGGGCAGGGGTCCCAGGGGGCTGTCAGGGAACAGTGGGGTTGAATGGGGCAGGAGTCCTGGGGGGGGGGCAGATAGGAGGTGGGGGCCGGGCCACGACCCCCTCCCCTAACCAGCCCTCCATACAATTTACAAAACCTGATGCAGCCCTCAGGCCAAAAAGTTTGCCTGCCCCTGATCTAGGTTATCTTGTGGTGTCACATGGGTCCAGTTCTTACACTGAAATATATTTTTGAATAGTATTGATATAAATCCAATTTTCACCCGTTTACAAATATATGGGGAATGTAACTGTAGGTTCAAGGCAAGATATAAATTGGTACACTATAAATGAAGATAGCATTCAAATGGCTGATTGTGGTTTCTCTGTGCTTTAGAAAATTGGATCCGTGGTTCTTGAGCCTGGATTAATCAAAGCTAGGGACTTGTTCAGTTGTGCTGCCTTGAGGAAAGTATTCATGCTTAAATGAGCAGCTGAACTCTGGAATCTGGAGTACATACACCTTACTGCTCTTTGTAGTCCTCCACTCAAGTGAGCATATCCCCCATGATCAATTTTTCTTCAGGTGGACTTGCATTGATAGACTCTAGCCGTTGCCATTATTTAAGCTTGCATATATAGTGAAACTTGTTTTTGATTACTATTGGGTTCCCTTTCTTGACAGTTACAATACCTGTTGGACTACTGTTAACCAAATCACCTTTCAGAGGACAGTCATTAATTTGAAGTCCTGTCTTTTTGCTTGTGTAGCAGTGAACAAACACACATTTTTAGGGCATAATACTCAGCTGTTCCTTGTCCTGAGCCTTGGGGTATATCAGCACTTAAAACAGTACAGCAGGGCAGCTGTAATGCTCAATGTAGATGGATCGGGGTGGGGTTCTCCTGTTGGTGTAGGTAATCCACCTCCCTGAGAGGTGGTAGCTAGGTTGATGGAAGAATTCTTCTGTTGACCTAGTGTTGTCTGCACTGGGGGTTTAGTCGGTATAGCTACTTCTCACAGGGGTGTGGATTTTTCACAAAATCTAACCTGCCTCTTCAGCATTATTGATAATTCTACCATTTCCATCTAGTAAAGGACCATATTAGGGTTTTTGTTTTGTTTTGTTCCTTATATATTTAAAAAACTTCCCTTCTTATCCTTAACTCTGCTGACTATAGATTTCTCCTTGTGTCCCTTTGCTTCCCTTATTAATGTTCTGCAATTCCTAGCTTCTGATTTATGTTCAATACTATTAACTTCCCCCTTATTTTATTTTTTATAGCTGTCTTCCCTTCCCTTCTAAACCAGCTCATTTTTTTTAAATCAATGCAGCATTTGTCATATATTGTGGGATTTTGTAGTTTGGGGCATCTAGTAAAGTGTTCTTAAATAATTTCCAATTATCATTTGCATTTTTCTGATTAAATTCTTTCTCCCAGCTGATTTGGCTCATAATTGTTTTCAGCTTTGTGAAATTGGCTCTTTTCCATGTATGCATGTATATATCACTGGTCTGGACTGTATTCTGTTTGCACATTATAAATATGATCAAGTCATGATCACTTGTATGTAAGCAATGATTAATTTTTAGTTCTGTGATCAGTTCCTTTCTATCTGTGGAAACAAGGTCCAATATAGAATTCCTCCATGTTGGATGCAGTACTTCTTGAGTTATGAAATTGTCGTCTATAATAATTAGAAATTCTAAGGCTGTTTTAGTATTAGCAGCATGAGACCTCCAGCAGGCGTCACTCAATTTTAAGTCCTGTATAATCACGCTGCTTTTTTTTGCCTACATATCATAGGCCTAGTCTACATTGGGGGGCGGGGGGATCGTGAATAACGTAGCTGAAGTTGACATACTTAGACCTACTAACCATGGTGTCTTCACTATGGTGAGTCGACTGCTGCTGCTCCCCCATCGACTCTGCCTGCACCTCTCGCGGCGGTGGAGTACAGGAGTCGACGGGAGAGCGCTCGGGGGTCAATTTATTGCGTCTAGACTAGATGCAATAAATCGACCCCCGCTGGATCGATCGCTGCCTGCCGTTTCGGCGGGTAGTATAGACATACTCTTAGATGCGTAAGGAGCCAGTCATACTGTTTCCTAGTGTGATTTATTTGGTGTCTGCTACAGACAATCAACACCCCATCTTTTACTTTCTGTTAAGAGATTGATCCATAAGCATTCAAGATGAAGCATTCTTCCGAGTTTTCAGTTACTTGGAAACAGGTAATGCCAGAGGGCCACTCCCTTACCTGTTTTGCCCATTCAGTCCTTCCCAAATAGGTTATAATGATTGGTTTTTAGTAGAGCCCTGCTTGGACACAAAATTTGCATCTGAATCTGATCTGCACACATGGTCCTCAGATTTGCAGGGCTCTAATTTTTAGCATTCCAGTCATAGGAATCTCCATTTGTACCTTGATCCAAAACTAAGCCAACCTCTGTTTCTCTCCATAATGCCTTGTCAGGCAGTGACTCTTGGGAAGGCTTAGATGTTCAGGTTTAGGAGGGTTCACAACCTTGTTCAACCATGGATTACAAAGTTGAGTCTAGGTTTTTGCCCTGCCAGATATATTTGGAAACAGCTCTGTGAAGGCCCATAAACGCTACTGGAACAGCTAGGGGAATGTATTAGAATGAATAAAGCCATCAAGCAACAAACTCCCTTCTAATTAGAATAACTTTTCTTGTCCATTATACAGACAGGACTTCACATCCAGGTTTGTTTTATGATTGTAATTTGGAGAACGGCATTTTGTTGAGTGTCTTGCTTTTGGAGAGTGAATTAATGATTTTATTTTAGTGGTGAAGACTGATAGAATGTGATCTTTGGCAGCAACATTTTGTGTTGGTTTTTAAAAAATTTATTTAGTGTACTTCTTCTCTTTGACATAGGAAAACCTCAAGGTCAGTTGAACCAGTAGCATGTCCTGAGGTGCAGCAGCAACAGAAGAAGCAGAGAACAACTTTGTTCTCCTAGCAGCGGCAACAGAAGTGACAGCAGGCAAGTTAGAGGTTGTTAAAGGATTTCTTTTATATGGTGCCATTTTTGGTAATGCCATGTTCTAGGTGTTGCTTAGAACACAATGAATTAATAAGTAATGCTTTCACTTTATTCATGTGAATCACTTTTAATGTAGGTGTCTGATTTGACAGTTCCCATTTAGGTAAGATTCTAGATTAGCGGTTATCATGACTCCTACTCCTGAACAGAAAGGCGCCCCTTAAAGTTGAAGTTTTTTTTTAAAAAAAAAAATTGGTCTAGGCCCTTATTTGCATGGAGGTATTGGTATAGAGAGCTTTATTTGTTAACTGAGGCTGAGTGCCTGAGGGATTTGCAGAAATTCCTACATTTTTTTTTGTAGGACTGATCCATGAGCTTTGTGGTGTATTTAAACAAATGTGCCATTTTATAAACCTTTTATGTGAAATTATTTTCCACTTCATGCACATGAATAGTACAACTCATTTAACACCTATAAATGCAAATGAGAGAACAACCTGTTCAAAAAGTGTTTTAGGACTATACAGCTCAGTGTACCATCTTTCATAAAAGTAACCAATATAAAGTCCATATAGTAGCAAATTTTTGTTGCAATTTCTTTCTTTATAATACAAAATAGGAAAGTAAATAAGTTCAGAACTAAAAATAAGAGTAGTTCAATGGTATTACATACTTTGCAGTGTATGAGTTACAATTCTGTGTTAGTTGCAAATGAAAATAGTGTGCTTTACTAAGTAAAATTGCATCAGTGTGCCCTTTAGCAAAATCTGTAAATTTAAATTGAGTTATGATTGAACACTAGACTCAATCTCTCTAATTATTGTAAAGGTATTTTAAGATTAAACCGTTGAGAATGAAGAATGGGGGGTGGATACTGTAAATATTTGGTAAATGATTGTGGTACATTTAAAAAATATGGCTCATAAAAATTGAGGCCTTTTTTTCTTTTAATGTGCATATTTTATATCACACTGGTAATTTAGGCTGGTTCTTCCCTTCGCTCCTAAAATAGTCACAGCTTCCCTTTTAGTAAACTGTTCATGGGATAGATAGGCAGGGTCAGGCACAGCTAGGTTAAACCATGAGATTAATTTGAAAAATCTAGGGCCTGTAGTTTCCCTGCTCACTTGATTAGTTTTCATAATTCATCCTCATTCCCACAGCAGGAGCAGTAGTCATAGGTGTTGGAACTAGGGGTGCTGGGGGTGCAGCAGCACTCTCTGGCTTGAAGTGGTTTCTATCATGTACAGGGTTTACTGTTTGGTTCAGTGACTCTCAGCACCCCCCTATACAAATTGTTCCAGAACCCCAGCAATAGTAATATAATATTTGCCTACAGAAAAGCATGTTTTGGTTTCTCTTTCATTCTTTTATCTCTCAATGTCAGTGGGAACAGTTGGTGGAACAAGGAAGGAAAGAGTCAGTTGAGTATGAATGATTTGGACAGAGCTTGCCCTGCTTTGCTAAAATCTTTGGGATCTGGGAATCTACGCTCTATTTCTTGCTGTCAGTCTGTGACTTTCTGCTCCACTTTTTTTTTGTATGTTCAACTGCAGGTGCATGAACAGCACAGAAGATAATTTTGCTTTTCAGGGAGGATGTGGAGGGACACTTTGTGAGTAACTGTGTTTAAAAACAAAACTTTACTGTATATGAACAGAAATGAAATTGAAATTGAATTTATTTTCCTTATTCCATGTTGCATTAAATTTGCTTTCCATTTATGACAATTGATCATGCTTCAAGTCCTCATTAAGCTCAGAAAAAACATGAGTTTGAGGTGCAACACTTGAAAAACAAACAATTTTAAGGTGAAGTTTGGATGGTATCTTAAAGTTGTAGAACTAAAAAATAGATTATCTGTACTGTTTGATAAACAGCCATTGATGGCAGTAACCTTTCTATGGTGACTGATCCACTGATGAACTTTAGTGTTAACCATGCAACATAATTTTCTCTATAGATATGAATAATATATAACCGGTGAAGCTTGTTCTGTGGATGATCTGTGGCAGGATTAACAAGATACTTTAAAGAGCCCCTTCAAATAATCTTCAGTGGCAGTGCTCCATGGTAGAAGGGTTGAATTAGCCACCTAAGGATGAGCTTTCTTCACTACCGCTAATAGGTCCATGTCAATTTATGAATTAAATCTCTCTCTAATTCTGATTGAGGACTCTGACTTGTACCACACAAAGCTGGTATAGTAAAATTCTATAATACCATTCATTCTGAAAACCAGCTTTTCACCCACCCCCTGAAATGCAGCAGCAGTATGACAGGACACAGACACTACTCCACAATTCAGCACAGGAAGTGAAGAAAAACTACCATAGTCTTTTCACCTCTAAGGCAAAAGGAACGATCCATAAATTTAGTTCTAGTGCTTTGATCACTTTTCTAAAACATTTATTCTTGTGAAAATGTATGTCCTCTTTAATGACCTCATGTGTTCAAAGCCTTGGTCTGGTGCCTTATTTGGCACAGTAACTCTGTCAGTATGCTACTTCCTAGTGCCACAGTGGAATACTGAGTCATCAAGCAGGTCTTTCCTTCGAACCAGCAATTTCTTAGCAGTAATATTACTGTAGCCTAGAGTAACAACTTAAAACTGTACTGGCGCATCACTCTAGGACTTTGTAGTAGAAGAGTCCCCCAACAGCAATACTATCATTTTGCTTAATTTTACTTTCATATAGTATAAACATGCTGTGTTCCTTAGGGTGGCTTCTGAATATTCCCACTTGGGACATGAGTTAATCTCTTTCTTTCTCTCTCACCCCATCCCCCACCGTGGGGTGGGAAAAGGCAGTTGAGTTCTGGGAACATTCTAGAAAAGCAGTGCCTGTTGAGACAGCTTGAGTGCCCCTTCATGGCACTAAGCATCTGGAGCTGAAGTATTGTGAGGCCTTGTTAACCCCTATCACCTCCGTTCCTTCCCTTCTCACTGACTAAGTGCAGTCATAGGAACTTGAACTTCACACTCAGAATTTTACTTTTATCAAAAATTCTCGTTAGCTTGTTATAATTATTCTAAACTTGTATAGCGATTACTTAACCAGTTTTTAATTCGTTTGGATCCCATTTCATGTGATTTTGAATTCCCATACTGGTTCTGCCTTTTCTTCTAGAATCCAGTCTTAAGATAAAAACAGACTTAAGCAGTATATTTTGTGCCTCTCCATCTTGGAGCTACATGCACAATTTCATGGATAACATTGTTCTGCTTACTGTTCTGTAACTAATAGAAAAAACAGATTTCATTCCTAGTAGTGTTAAATTAGATTAACGCTTGACTTCCTAATTTGGGGATTGATTTCAGCCAATGTAAACAATGGGTGTTATTCCCTTTGCTTTTAGTCAAGAAGGAATCAAGAAAGTATTGGCTTCCAGTCATCTTCCTGTTGGCTCCTTTCAGGTTCTGCTTGCCATTTCAGGAAGGCTGACTGACAGTTTTTCTATGTTCCAGTGCCCTAGTTGGCACCTGGATTCCTTATGAATCAGGAGAAGGAAGCGCTGCTTTTGTTGATCCAGGAGACTTCAGCATCAATCAGTTGGGTTAATTTGATTTACATGGTGTTCTTGGGCCCATTCTTCCTGGCCAAGGCCCATGTGGACTTGCCATAGTTGGCAGACTGTAGAATTTAGTAGGGGCCAGAAACTAGGTGACTGCACCTCACTTCTCTGCCCAGCATCAGTTCAGAAAGACCAGGAGCTGCATCCTGATCAGCGGAGCCATCAGCTCGGATAGCAAGGAGGAGATTCCATTGATGGCTTTCATATTGAAATAGAGATAAAGGAGCAGTGCTACCATTATGCTTCTCCTTTTCAGTGAGGGCACTCTTATACTCTGTAGTTTAGCCTACCGGAACAAGGCTGCTGCAGCTTCACGACCTCTTCCTAGCAGAGAGCTTTTTTGACATCCTTCCTGTTCTTCCCCCAGCAGAGGAACAACCTAAAGCAACCTCCCTTTCCACCACTTCTGTAGCATCCTTCTGTCTCTTCCGGGCCTGCTTTTGGTTCCCCTGCAGTCAAGATGGTGCTTTTCAACACAGGAGGGTACCCACTGGTGGCTTATCTGGTTTCTCACGTCTCTGAGGTTCAAAACATTACTCCAGTAGAGGTCACGTCTCTGGTTCAAGGTGGTGAGCAATCTGTTTATGCAGTGGAGTCTCTAGAACTTGTCCTCCCCGTCTTTCCTCCAAAATAGTGAATTTGGGATACTCCATCTTTTAGATGACTCAACTTAGCCGGGAAGTTAGGGGCAGTCAGATTCATACTTTGTCTAGAGTAATCACTCAGTGGATGATGACTGTTCACAAAGAATCATTTATGCTAAGCTTCCACAATTGGTCTGCAGGAATCTATCAAAGTTAAACTGCTGATTGCCAGAGGACATGGCCAAGCACACGTTCTGGTTTGTTCTGTCCTGACTCACCAAATTCTGTGCTCAACTATGGAGAGGGACATGTTTTCAAAATTCAAGCTCCTGCCTCTGCTCTTCAAAGATTTGGGGCTATTTAGATGTGTCCCAGACTCTGCTCTCAGGATGTTTTAGAGGTGGTGTAGCCATGTTGATCCCAGGATATTAGCCAGTGGGTGAGAGATCTTTTATTGGACCAGCTTTTATCGGTGAGAGAGAGAGAGAAGCTTTTGCACTTACATAGAGCTCTTCTTTACAGGTCTAGGAAATGTACTCAAATGTCACAGCTAATGCATGGTGGAACAGATTGTTTATCATAAGTAGTTAACACACATTGTCAGAGACATTCAATTCAAAGTGAAGTGGCCAGATAACACTCACTACCTAGTAGCCCATGTATGCAAGAACAAATCTACTTCCTCCTCCTCCTTCCTAGAGAAACAAGCATAACTTCTGATGAAGTGGGTTCTAGTCCACGAAAGCTTATGCCCAAATAAATTGGTTAGTCTCTAAGGTGCCACAAGGACTCCTCGTTGTTCTCTCTAGCAGTCTCTGGTCAATCCAGACTGTAAGTTTCTGGGCTCAATGAAGGTTGTAAAACCTGCACTACTTTGTTCACTGGCAAGAGGGAGTGTCAGTTTATATGACATGGAAAAATAAATGGCTAAGAGAACATAGTTCTAGTCCAGTATTTTCTAATTTGAATTTCTGAAAACAGTTAAGTGTAGTAAAATTTGAGTTTGATTAAATTGCTTCATCAAAAGTAGAGTGAGTTAACAAGTGTCACATCAGCCTGGACACTTTGGAATTACTATGTATTGAGATTGGTTTAAAGTATTCTCTAACTATCAGGGGAATCTAGTTTTATTTAACTACAGATAGTTTATAAAACTATTTGTTTTAATTAAAAGACCACAAATAAATGTACTGATGAAAAAGAACAGCTATGAATCAGCATAATTTATAAATATTGGTTTCATTTAACTATAGTAATTTTCAAAGCAGGGCTAACTATGAAAAATAATCTTGGCATAGGAATATTTGGGTTAGTTATTTAATGCTAGCATTTGATGCACACAGATGGTAAATGGTTACTATTAAAGTCTTTTAAGTAAAGAAAGTAAATAGATTTCTGCTTTCAGTAACACATGGTTAGGTCAGGTATGCTCTGATTCTTAAAATGAGATATATAGCAGATAAGAATTACAGATATTGACACCCACCATTAAGAGTCTGTCTGGATTTGCATACAGTAAGACTATTCTGTTTCAGACAGCATAAATAGGTGCAATAATAGGTAATATCTTTGTGGCATTTCTTGCAAATTGTTATGGATCAAGATGTATGAGGATAAAATAAATGTGGGGCAACTGTAGGTCAGGCTGATTAGACCTGGGAGGTGGGAGCCAGCATATCTGAGTTGCTTTTCCCAATTCTGCTACTGACTTACCAGGTAACCTTGAGTTTAACCTCTGTTGTAGTATCTTTGTAAAATAGTGGTGCTGCTTATGCAGTTTTACAAAGTACTTGATCTATGAAAGTGAATGTTATCTAAGTGTGAATACTACCACTATTTTATTTTGAGAAAATAAAGTTTTTGGTAATATCTAAATTGCAGAAAGCTGGAGACCTCAAAATATTTAGCAAGCAAGCTTCAAAGACTTACTGAATGTCTGAAGAAATAAAAATGGGTTTATAAATGAATACATTCACACTGCAATGTGTACTTGCTGAATTTGGAATCAAATTTTTTTTAAAATATAGTTTAAAAAATAGAAATCTGGTGGTGGTGGTGATAAATGTGTCCTTATTCAGCAGTCTTGTTCAGTTCTTAAATTCACAGCGTTTTTTAATGCTAGATCACGAGTGAACTAGATAGATGGTGTTGAATCTAAAGTTGTGCAAAGAAGACATCTGACATTAAAAATGCATGAAACTGCATTCTGTTCTAATGGCTCTGGTTCACTCATTGAGCTTGACATCTGAATTAGGGTTCCTCATTCTCCTTAATATCTGCCCATGTCTAATTAGGAGACTTATTTGTGTAATACTACTTGAAACTTTACTTCAGCTGTGGCTAACAGTAATCAGTAGATTAAGGGAGTTTGACAAGTTGGACAGTAAAACTCAAAAGCTTGTTTCTCTCACAACAGACGTTGGTCCAATAAAAGATATTACCTCATACGCCTTGTCTCTCTAATATCTCTCTAATTATGCCATGCATAACATAAGCTGTTCAATTTGATGACTGGAATAATCAGGTCTTCTGGCTGTTCCTGATATTAGTAACTACCTAAAGATGTATTCTCTTAAAATAACTTACAGCAGCTGGCTCATCGATATTGGTTTGTCTGACACTCTGCGGAATAAGATAACCCAACTCTCAGTTCCCTTGAATTAGCAGAGATAATGTTTTGTTTTTTTTTCTTTTAGCTTTTTACCATTTCTGTGGTTTTGCTGCAGTGTATTTTTTCCAAAAGGGACTATTCAGTTAATCTTGCCTTTGTCAGTGGGATCCATTTTAGTGTGGTCTTCGCCTAATATACCTCTAATTATTTCATCAGATGAAACTACATTCATAAGCGTATAGCTGTTGACTTGCTATAGCTCTTTGACTGGTCTAAGCCTATAGTGGGTGAAAAGCAGAGACTCTGCAGAACATTTAAGGTGTATGTGTATGTAAGTACCTCATATTCTATAGCATATTTCGCATTAAACTTTTAAAAAATATTTTGTTTCAAATTTATTAGCAGCAGGGCCAACAAAAAATCTGTGGAAAATATTGAGTTTAAGATTTTTATACATCTTGCCACAGAAACTTGCTCTACTTTACAAATCAAAAATGTGTAATGTTGCTGATCAAAGTCTTCATTAATAAGTAATAAGGACCATACTTAAATTTATAAATACACACACATGCTCTCAGGGAGATTACATCAAATGAAGACAGACAACTAAATATTGACAAATGTTATAAGTACTTGCATATAAATATAAAAAGTTTAAATACTAAGATGGGTGAACCTGAGTGCCTAGTATTAAATGAGAATATTGATCTAATAGGCACCACAGAAACTTGGTGGAATTATGGTAATCAGTGGGACATGATAATACCAGGGTACAAAAGGGATAGCTCAGTGGTTTGAGCATTGGCCTGCTAAACCCAGGGTTGTGAGTTCAATCCTTGAGGGGGCCATTTAGGGATTTGGGGCAAAAATCTGTCTGGGGATTGGTCTTGCTTTGAGCAGGGGGTTGGACTAGATGACCTTCCTGAGGTCCCTTCCAACCCTGATATTCTATGATAGAGAAGATTACACTGATTGGGAAGTGCCACTATATGTGACAGAGCATAGAGTCAAATACAGTAAAAATCTTAACTGAATAAAGCAGTACCATAGAGACTCTATGGATGGAAATTTCATGCTTGAATAATAAGAGTATAGGAGTAGGACTATAGTACTGACCACCTGACCAGGATGGCGGTAGTGATTGTGAAATGCTCAGGGAGAATAGAGAGGATACAAAACCAGAAAACCAATAACAGGGTATTTCAATTATCTCCATTTTGACTGGGTACATGTCACATCAGGATGGGATGCAGAAATAAATTTTCTAGGCACCATTAATGACCGCTTCTTAGAAAAGCTAGTCCTGGAACCAACAATGTGAGAGGCACTTCTTAATTTGGGGCGGGGGGGAATGCCAAAGAAATCCCCAAGTAGCATTTACATTAAAAAGGGGAACTATACAATGAGGAAGCTAGTTCAACAAAAATTAAAATGAACAGTCGCAGGAGTGAAATGCCTGCAAGCTGCATGGAAACTTTTTAAAAACATCATTAGAGGCTCAAACAATATGTATCTCTTCTCCTCTCTTCCCCCCCTGACCAAAAATATGCCACCATGGCTAAACTGAGCAAAAGAAGCTATTAGAGTCAAAAAGGCATCCTTTTAAAAATTGGAAGACAAATCCTTGTGAGGAAAATAGAAAGGAGCATAAACTCTGGCACGTCAGGTATAATTAGGAAGGCCAAAAAGAATTGAAGAGCAACTAGTTTTTGTGTCTTTTGCTAACAGCAAATTTCAAGTACAGCAGAAGCAGAAAGTCTGCCAAAGAATCAGTGGGGCCACTGGAAGATCAAGGTGCTAAAGGAGCACTCAGAGAAGATAAGGCTGTTACGGAGAAGCTAAATGTATTTTTTGCATCTTCCTTCACTGCAGAGGATGGGAGGGAGATTCCTGAGCCATTATTTTTAGGTGAGAAATTTGAGGAACTCTCTGAGATTGAGATGTCAGAGGAGTCTTTGTAACAAATTGATACGTTATACTGTAGTAAGTCCCCAGGACCAGATGGTATTTACTCACAAGTTCTGAAGGAACTTGTATGAAATTGCAGAACTACTAACTGTGGTATGAAACCTATTCCTTAAATCAGCCTCTGCACTAGATAATTGGCGGATAGCCCCTGTAATGCAGAGTTTAAAAAAAAAAAGGGCAAGCACAGCTGCAGAGATGATCCTGGCAATTACATGACCATTAGTCTAACTTCAGTACTAGGTAAATTAGTTAAAACTATAGTAAAAAAAAACCAGAATGATCAGACACAGAGATGAACATGATATGTTGGGGAAGAGTTGACAAGGCTTTTGTAAAGGGAAAGCATGCTTCACCAATATCAGAATTCTTTGAGGGGGTCAACAAACGTGAGCCAAGGTGATCCAGTGGATATTAGCATACTTGGACTTTCAGAAAGCCTTTGACAGGCTTTTATCCCAAAAAGCTCTTTAGCAGTCACAGGATAAGGGGGCAGGTCCTTCGATGGATCAGTAACTGGTTAAAAGACAGGAAACAAAGGGTAGGAATAAATGGTCTGTTTTCAGAATGGAGAGAGGTATAGTGAGGCCCCCAAGGATGTGTATGGGGACTAGTGCTGTTCAAGGTATTCTTAAATGATCTGGAAAAAGGGGTAAACAGTGAAGTGGCAAAGTTTGCAGATATACAGAATTACTCAAGATAGTTAAGTCTAAGGCTGACCGCGAAGAGCTACAAAAGGATCTCTCAAAACTGGGTGACGCCCCCAAAATGGCAGATGAAATTCAATGTGGATAAATGCAAAGTAATGCACATTGGAAAACATAATCCCAACTATACATATAAAATGGTGGGGTCTAAATTAGCTGTTACACTCAAGAATGAGATCTTGGAGTCATTGTGGATAGTTTTCTAAAACCATCCACTCAATGGGCAGTGGCAGTCAATAAAGCTAAGAATGTTAAGAACCATTAGGAAAGGGACTGGTAATAAGACAAACTATCATGCCCCTATATAAATCCATAGTATACTCCCACCTTGAAAGTGGGTGCATTTCTGGTCACCCCATCTCAAAAAAAGATATATTGGAAATGGAAAAAGTACAGAGAATGGCAACAATTACTAAGGGTATGGAACAACTTTCATGTGAGGAGTGTTTAAAAAGATTGGGACTGTTCAGCTTAGAAGAGAAATGATTAAGGGGGATATGATAGAGCTCTATAAAATCATGAATGATGGGGAGAAAATGAATGGGGAAGTGTTATGTACTCCTTTACGTAACACAAGAACCAGGGGTCACTCAATGAAATTAATAGGCAGCAGATTTAAAACAAACTAAAGGAAGTACTTCTTCACACAACACACAGTCAACCTGTTGAACTTGTTGCCAGGGGATGCTGTGAAGGCCAAACATATCTAATTCTTTTTTAAACTGTTATAAGTTCATGGAGAGTAGGTCGATCAATGGCTATTAGCCAAGATGGTCAGGGACGCAACACCGTTCTTGGAGTCCCAAAACCTCCAGTTGCCAAAAGCTGGGACTGGATGGATCACTGGGTGATAGACCTGTTCTGTTAATTCCTTCCGAAGCATCTGGCTCTGGCCACTGTCAGAAGACAGGCTCTGGAGCTAGATGGACCATTGGTCTGACTCAGAATGGCTGTTCTCATGTTCTTACACCCCCACACCCAATTGAAAACTTCATCATACAGTAAAGACTCTGCCTTTTATTACTGCATGGTCCAAGAAGTAGGAGTCCAGGGTTTGTCCCTGCCAGGCAACATATGCAGTAGCTTATAGCAGTAGATATTTCAGTACTATTTTCCCCTATTCTTATAGAAGGGTATTTGCCAGATTACAAATTTGAAAATAGCCAAGGATGAAAAGGAGAGGTAAAATCCTATAGAAAAACACCTGTCAGGGATGGTTTAGCTCAGTGGTTGTGAAACTTTCTTTCTGCCAAGGACCCCTTTGGCACCTGATTAAATTTCTCAAACCCCTTTCATTTAATATTCATAAATTTCATGTTTTTCTTCTATTAGTTAGGTTACTTTACTATTTAAAAAAAAATAGTTAAAATAAGACTCACAAAGGAACCAAAAGAAAAATGTAGTGCAAAATCTTGTCTTGCCAACGGTAAAAGTTACAGATTACCATTCTGGTGTGCCCTACTGCAGTACTCCAAACCCCCACATAACCCTGTGAAAACATCCGCTCAGTGTGGAGCAGTAGTCAAAAACGCTAACAGTGTTTGGAATCGTTAGGAAAGGGGTAGATAATAGAGTAAATATCATAATGCCACTGTATAGGGTGCAGCCACACCTTGAATTCTGTGTGCAGTTCTGGTCAGCCCATCCCCCCCACCCCCCAAATATATAAAAAATGGAAAAGGTACAGAGAAGGGCAACAAAATTGATTACAGGTATGAAACGGCTTCTGTATGAGGAGAGATTAAAAGGGCTGGGAGTGTTCATCTTAGAAAATAGATGACTAAGGGGGGATGTGATAGAGGTCTTACAAAACCATGAATAGGGAAGTGTTATTTATCCCTTCACATGACACAACAACCAGGGGTCTCAAAGAAATTAATAGACAGCAGGTATTAAATACACATGAGGAAGAGCTTCTTCACGCAATACACAGCCACCCTGTGGAACTCATTGCCAGGGGATGTTTTCAAGGCCAAAAATATAATAGGATTCAAAAAAGAACTAGATAAGTTAATCAAGGATAGGTCCATCAATAGATATTAGCCAAGATGGTCAGGGATGCAACCCTGTTCTCTGGGTGTACCTAGCCTCAGACTCCCAGAGGCTGGGACTGGATGACAAGGGATGAATAATTGTCCTGTTCTGTTTGTTCCCTCTGAAACATCTGGCACTGTCCACTGTTGGAAGACAGGATACTGGGCTAGACGGACCATTGATTTGACCCAGTATGGCCGTTCTTATGTTCATGGTGGACCCCTGGGGGTCTGGGTACCTCACTTTGGAAACCACTAGTTTAGGTATACTTAATCTTGCTCCAGCAGAGGGCGGAAGCCTAGATAACGTCCAGGGTCTCTTCCAGCTCCACATTTGTATGATTTTATGACAACTCAAAGTTTTGTGGCCCAAACAAGGATGACAAAAAAATTGGGAGGCAAAGAAGCTAGGAAAAGGTAAGTTTGTCAGGGATTAATACAGGGTTATGGGGAAATATAAATTTGACTCTAAACCCTTAGAAACAAGGCCCATATATGTCTCCCAACGTGTTTCTAGAGGGCCTAGTGCAGCAGTCCCCACTTTTGATTTGGGCCTCTTGGCAATATTGCTCATAAGGCAAAGCATTACTTAATAAAACCCTTCTTCCGCCCATCCCTTACATCTGCATAAAGTGAATCCTTCTGTGTTTTTTGTTTGCCTTGGTTTAGAAGGTTAGTAGAATAATGGTCCCAAAAATACTGTCAAGAAAATCTCTGTTTAAATGGGGATGTTTCGTGATGGCTAGTTTTCTGCACTGCCAGTTGAAAACATTAGTATATTCGGAAAGCAGTCTCTGTAGTAAAATTGAGTTTAAATTTCATTTAGTACATAACTAGAGAGCCACCCCTGAACACTACAGTGCTAATAAGCGATAGTCACTTAAACACTACCCTGTACCGGAAACCTACTGACTGCTATACTTACCTACATGCCTCCAGCTTTCATCCAGACCACATTACACAATCCATTGTCTACAGCCAAGCTCTAAGATACAACTGCATTTGCTCCAATCCCTCAGACGGAGACAAACACCTACAAGATCTCTATCAAATATTCTTAAAACTACAGTACCCCCCTGCTGAAGTGAAGAAACAGATTGCCAGAGCCAGAAGAATACCCAGAAGTCACCTATTCCAGGACAGGCCCAACAAAGAGAGTAACAGAACGCCACAAGCCGTCACCTTTAGCCCCCAACTAAAACCTCTCCAGCGCATCATCAAGGATCTACAACCTATCCTGAAGGACGATCCCTCACTCTCACAGATCTTGGGAGACAGGCCAGTCCTCGCTTACAGACAGCCCCCCCCAACCTGAAGCAAATACTCACCAGCAACTACACACCACACAACAAAAACACTAACCCAGGAACCTATCCTTGCAACAAAGCCCGTTGCCAAGTCTGTCCACATATCTATTCAAGGGACACCATCATAGGACCTAATCACATCAGCCACCATCAGAGGCTCGTTCACCTGCACATCTACCAATGTGATATATGCCATCATGTGCCAGCAATGCCCCTCTGCCATGTACATTGGCCAAACTGGACAGTCTCTACACAAAAGAATAAATGGACACAAATCAGATGTCAAGAATTATAACATTCAAAAACCAGTCGGAGAACACTTCAACCTCCCTGGACACTCAATTACAGACCTAAAAGTCGCAATTCTTCAACAAAAAAACTTCAAAAACAGACTCCAACGAGAAACTGCAGAACTGGAATTAATTTGCAAACTGGACACCATTAAATTAGACTTGAATAAAGACTGGGAGTGGATGGGTCATTACACAAAGTAAATACTATTTCCCCATGCTAATTTTTCCCCTACTGTTACTCACACCTTCTTGTCAACTGTTTCAAATGGGCCATCCTGATTATCACTACAAAAGTTTTTTTCCTCCTGCTGATAATAGCTCATCTTAATTGATTAGTCTTGTTAGAGTTGGTACGGCAACACCCATTTTTTCATGTTCTCTGTGTATATATATCTTCCTACTGTATTTTCCACTCCATGCATCCGATGAAGTGGGTTTTAGCCCATTAAAGCTTATGCCCAAATAAATGTGTTAGTCTCTAAGGTGCTACAAGTACTCCTCGTTCTTTTTGCAAGCAGAGGTATTTTAAAAAAGTAGATAAAATCAGGATCAGAGTATTTCCCACTGGCCCTGGTTATATGTCTGAAGCTTATTGATTTATTTGAGTGAAATAGCACAGTCTGAAACAAAAGTTCCATTGTACTTTTTGTATGGAGTCTGTCTACAGCTCAGTACTTAGTTGCTGTGTGAATAAGCAGGCAGTTTTTATTTTAAACTTCTATTTTGCATAAATCTTCCTTTAAAATTTGTCCAGAGGAGCAGAATTACTTGGTTTGTCTGATGTTTCTTGTTGCCAGACTGTGGCTGTTGGAGAGTTCAAGTTATGCAGTCTGATTCTCAGACATGGATTGACTTGAAAGCCAAGATCCTTTAGGGTACAGACGCCTACGTACTTAGACAATGAAATAATCCAATTTTTAGCTCGGCAGCCCAGGAGCGTGTTGTGTTAGACCAAATGCAAATACTGCATAGCAGCTGGATTTGTCAAGAGCAATTTCAAGCTTTTAGTATTCCATGGCAGCACAAAGTGTATATTGTTTTTTATTTATTAAACCGCTTTTGAGGCTTATTTTGTTATATGTAAGATGTCTTATTTTGTTAAATATAAGACTGCCGCATCTACCATGAAATAAAGATTTTTGGATTATGGAATGTTCATGATACTGTACTGGATGATTTCAAGGCATACAGTGAGAGGAGGGGCAGGCAACAAGGGTTACAAAGGTCTGTTATTCACATTGCTATCTTTTGTTTTCAGTGCTAACTCTTGTCCTTGGTATTAATTCAACTTTGAACTACTTAATGAATCGGATGCGTAAATTTGCTTTAAAAAGTCTTGCTGTAAAAGTTAGCTTTTAGTGTAATGGTTTATGCATAACTTTATTTAAAATTATATGTACCATCTTAAAAAAAAGGTTTTGTATAACATAGTTCAGTTCAATGGACTATTCTAGTAGAGTAAAACAAAATTTTAGGTGTTTATTTCCTGAAATATCACTTGTGATCAATAGAATATCTGTTCAGATTTCCTCAACATATAATGCTTAATTGACTGTACATATGTTAAATGCTGAACCTGAATGCACGTTAGTGTGGACTGTGAAGTCTGATGATGTGAATGCCAGACACTTCCTTAAATTATAGACCGTGGCTTATCGCAGCACAGATGGAAGCACTCTTCAGTGTTTTGAATCTTGAGTAGAGAAATCCTGAGAAAATGGTTTCTAAAAATTGTATTTTAATTTCACACACTCCTCTTACTGAAGGAGAAAGTGGTAGTGAAAAACCTCCAAAGATTATAGCTGCTGGTAAAATGGTTCTGAAAATGTTTTTCTCATGTCTCTATAGTAGTCATTGATAAGTGACCTGACACAGTAAGTATCATAATACAATGTAGGATTTACATTTGACTTCAGAACATAATACCCTCTGTAAGAGAGAAGGGTCTAAATCTTTATATACTACTATCATGCTGGCCGAGTGCTCAGACATTAACTTACATCTCTTGTCATGTTTTCAATTATTTGTACAGGGTTTTGGAAATATAAAGTGCTGCATTAATAGTTACCACTTACCCGTGTTTGTGATGCTTGCCTGTGTTATGTTAATCTGGCTCTCCTGGTTCTGATATAAGAACGAGAAGTTAAAAACAATCTTTTTTTGTAAAAGTACTTTGGCTTTACTCAATTTCTAATTTTTAAATCACTGTTACTAATTAAATGACCATTGTAATTAAAGAAGAAAGAGACTTTGAGTTCATCTGCTTTTTTAAAGACCGGCTATAGCAGCTTGAAAAAATCTACTAGCTCTGGGCAAGTGGGAATCTTGAATCTTCAAGCTCTGCAGAATCAAAGCTTTCATTTTAAAAAAAATCTAGCCCTTAAATATGAAAAGTATACACCAATTCAGTTCAGTATTCTTCAACCTGCAGAGAGCTCCATTGTTCAGGTATTACAGTAGTGTTAGGAGATTTCAGCTGGAGTTCATGATCCCACTCTCATGTGCACTGTGCAAACAAAATGAAAAGACTGTTTCTGCCTCAAGGAGTTTACAAACCAAGTATAAGAGAGAACAGGTGGAGGTGGGGGAGGAGGTCATTATAACCATAATAAGCAGCGATAATAGCACACCAACTGCCAGTCTGTTATTAAGTGTCTTGTAAGCAGGCACCACAGCCTAGGTGAGTTAAGGTGAGATGTGAAGAAGAAGAATGTAGTGCATTTATGGATTTTTAAAGGGAGCTCCTCCCATATATAAGGGGTTGTATGGGCAAAAGCGTGGCTATGCTTGTTGGGCAGTTTGACTAATGGAAAATAAAGGCTGACATGCCTGGTGTGGCAGAAGAGGGCATAGATGACTCCGTACCATGTAAGAAATGGGGCAGAGCTAAGCCCTAAGGGCCTAAATACAGAATACAAATAGTTCATTCTTCATGTGGTGGAAGAGGAGGCGCCCATGGAGGGATACACAGAATGAGGGTTATCATGCATGAGATGACAATCCAGGAAGATGTTTGCCCCAGTGTCTAAATGAATTTAAGGGCAGAGGGGCAATGTGGCATTTTGTCTAGACCAGAAAGGAGTTTTCAGTAGTCAACTGAAATAGATCAAATTTAGCTGTGTAGAAGTCAAAGAAAGATGGCTTTTGGAGATGTTGTTAGGGTTGCCAACTTTCTAATTTCTGAAAACCAGAACCCTCCAGCCACCTCTTCCATCCTCCCCCCCCAACACTCTGCCCCTGCTTTGCCTCCCCCAAGGCCCTGTCCCTGCTCGCTCCTTCCTGGTACCTGCTCTCCCCTTTCCTCATCGCTCAAGAGAGGATGGGACTAAAAAAAGTTATTTCTGATGCCAACATGGCTTATGTGAAAGTGACAGTTCTTTTTCAGTGACACATGAAGAATTTGGCATTCATCAAAACTCAAGAATACCCTAGAGTTGAGAATTAGATACAGGGTTGACATAAGTTACCTCTGATTTATCTCATGGTAGCTAAGATGCTGATCTTTGAGACTAACTGCTAACATGTAAGGATGATGGAGGAAATAGTCACAGTTCATTTTGAATAGTTTATGGTGACAGAAGGACTTTGGTGTATTGTTGGCCTCCATTTGAATGGAAGTAGCAATCTCTTGAGTGCTAGTTGAAATTTTCCTTACAGCCCTAAGGGTATGCTTGCATAGCAGTCCTGTTGTGTAGACCTATCCAAATTAGCTGTATCTAGCTCGCTGGGTACCACAACATGGGCTTCAACTCGGGATGTTCAAGCCTGCCTGGAACCCTGTATAGTTACATAAGGTAGACGTCGACCGTGAATGTGATTGGCAGTGTATAGGGTACATGTAGCTATGTGTTACAGTAAAAAGCAAGTTGCGTCCACACCATGGGGTATAACTACACATGAGTGAAAGGCTCCAGCAGTGAGTAGCTGCTCTAGCGAGCCTTTCCCTGTGATGGGGAAGGACTCTGGCAGCAGGACACTACACCGCTAAAAATAGCTGTGTGGACAGGGGAGGCATTGTTTGTTCTTGTAGAGAGATGTGTAGGGTACATAACCACAGGGTTCAGGCATGTCTTTACTTGCCTAAACAGTGCCTCACCAGCTGCACTGCTCTTTGTACCTATGCTAGGGGGACATGCTTTGTATGTACTCTGCGTGCTGCCGTTCGGCTTGCAGTGTAGACGTTTCTGTAGGCAGGTAGGTTGAGCTGAAGCCCTGGATTACAGCTAGCTGGGATATGTGTACACAAGCTACAGTCACATGACATGAGGTGCAGACCTACCCTAAGAGTCGGAGGGGGAGAAATTAATGCTCTTGTAGTAGTAATCACAGAATTGTCACCTCAAGAATTCAGAATAAAGCCTGAACTAAGCCCTCCCTTAGAATTCTATGATTCTATGATTCTCCCTCCCCCGCCACCTGGGATTCTCTCACCTCTGCAGCATTTCAGTGTTACCACAAGTTATTTCGCTTTAATAAATTGAGCTAACTGGTATCTAAACCTTTCCAAAAATGGAGTTTTTTTGCCTCTTGCCAGTAGGGAATCTCACCACAATTAGCCTTGCACATTAGTAAACATTGATTATTGCTTTAAAGACACAGATTTTTGCCCTATTTATTAAGTATATTTATTAGGTCACTTACATTTTGAGGCATCATTTATTCAATCTAGAGAGTATAAACCATGTTTAATGTTTCACTTACAACATTTTCAACAGAATGCAAAGTGTTTCACAAGCATACATTGAAATATCAGTTTCTCTGTGAAGTATATAAGCATCCGGATTAGAATTCACAACTTGGGTGTTGGTAAAAGTCAACCATTTATTTAGTTACCTAATTTTCAGAGGTTCTGAGTGTCCAGAATTGCCACTGAAGTCGCAGGGAGGTGACTTCAGGTGCTGACAACCTCTGAACATTTTTGATGTTTTACACAATTGCCCGGTGTTGGGCACTCAAGTTTAAAACAAATTTGGCCTATAAACATTTAACATAGAAAAACGGAGAGTAAGTTGCTGAAGGCCACAGTGACTCAATGATAGAGGCAGTTGCAGACCAAGTGAGTTGACTTCTAGTCTCCTGCTGTAATCAGTACTATTATTCCTCTGTGGTAAATTGTATAAGGGCTTACTTAAGAAGGTGGTTGCAGGAAAAGTGGCAAAGCTAGGTATCTCCATCAATTCTGTGAGGCTTTTTAGCCAGCTGAATTAGTTACCTAATGGCATCACATGCATGATTAAATGTAAATTCAGCTAGTTGTTGCAAGAGAGCTAGATACGTTTGGGAGGAGAGTGAAGAAGGGCCTTCATTCTGCTGTTTACTCATAGCTTGTAGGTTTGAATACTAAACATTTTATTTCCTCTACCTTTAAACTATACAATATCCTGGACCATGTGAATTGGCCTAAAAAATCCAGTCAACTTTTAATTACCTGCCAGTTTATTGGCAATTCCCCCCCCCCCCCAATTTCTGGTCTTCTGCTGTACAGTTGTGCATACAGTATTTCAAGTTAGTATGAGGATGTGGTATGTGCTGATGGGGTCATACTTTTTATTGCAATGGGAATAAAGTAATTGGGAAAATGTGTGGGTTTTTAACAAGTGTATTCAATATAGGGTATTTTTTTTAAAAGGTGCAGAAACAGAATGTTTTATTTGGCTAAAATCCATACTCTTGACAAGTATCAGAGGGGTAGCCGTGTTAGTCTGGATCTGTAAAAAGCAACAGAGAGTCCTGTGGCACCTTATAGACTAACGGATGTATTGGAGCATAAGCTTTCATGGGTGAATACCCACTTTGCGTCTGACGAAGTGGGTAGTCACCCACGAAAGCTCATGCTCCAATACATCTGTTAGTCTATAAGGTGCCACAGGATACTCTGACACTTTGTTTGGAAATAGACCTCTGCTAACACCCAAATTAAAAATCAGTATTCCTTTTGATATTAAATCTTTTGAAAATTATCCAAACTTTGAGAAAATCTCAGTCTTCTACAGTTTATTTGCTTATCTTGCAAAAAGCAAATAATTACACAGTTCTCATTTATTCGTTAACTTTACATACTACTAATTGATTCTGCAAACACATGTGAGTAGTCCTGGTGAGTTCAGTGTTTCTCCTCACATAGTTACTCACATGCATAAGAATCTGTAAGGTCATGGGGTAAGATTAAATTTAGCTCTTCCATTATAAACTTGCATTTCCAAAATTTAGTTATTTTTTTTGTTTTTAAATATGCAGTGCAAGATACTAGCTGAAGAGTGATATTTCTTGGTTTGGATAAAAATGTTTGTCCTTTATTGATAAAGTTACCAATTTGTATTCTAAAAAAGGTATTTAAAATCTACAAGGGGTCAGGTCTTCATTTGTAGTCTTGCATTGAAACTGTTAGCTGTATCCCACCCACGATATTGTACATAATGTGCACGAGAAAGGCATTAATTGTATTCTAAATAAAAATAAAGTTAGCACTTGATGATCTGATGTTAAACTTGCCCAGTAACTTTTTTAGAAACACATTAATATTAAAGTATTGTGTTCTTGAGATCAGTATAATTTTAAATACCAAACATACACTTTTTATACATACAAAAAAAAAAGGTATAGAATTTTATCGCACAGATCAAGGAAGCTCTAATAATTGAGAAAGTTAGGTAAATATTTTTATGGTACAAAAATAATTGTGGATCTGATTACCAAAACCCTGACTTCAAAGTTATAGCTGACTCACAGCTTAAACTGAAAACATTTTTGAAGTTCCACAGCAGTAATAAAGGAGTGACATGGCTCTTTTTTTTCTATTTTTTCACAATTTTAACTAACACCCTTTCTGCATCTCAAAGATTCTTTTAGGAGAGAATTCTTAAATGGATATTTAAAAACAATTTCATATAACATGACTTTGTACAAATTGCAAATGGGGCATAATGTGGTTTCAATTTTTGTTTTGTTTTTTAAATATTAAGATGAGGGAATATATTCTTAATGACTTCCAAAAACATTTTTGCTACTTCATTGTTGACAGGGCGGAATGTGACCAAACAGGCTAACCGGTTTCTTAGCAGTCCTTTCTAGTTGCACAGACAGGATCTAAATGCAGTACCTTGGAAAAAGTTCTTTGACTTTAGGTTTGCCAGAGTGACAGTTATGCAGGCACAATAGGTGAGGATTTGAAAGTAAAATTGTGCTAAACTGGCTTAAATATCTTCTATACATTCAAATTTTGTGAATGAGATGGGGAGAACATAGTTCTAAGAAATGTGTTTCATGAGGGGGATGACTATCTCTAATGAGGATTGGCAATTTATTTCTGTAGTGTTGTTTAGGTATTTATACTTGTTTACTTGAGACATTTTAGTTCATGAATAGTAATTTATAGTTGTTTTGCGTTGTAGAAAAATGGCTTTTTCTTCAACAAGGTACTGAAAATAGTTTCTAAAAGACAGACAAAATGTTAAAAATATGTTCAAAAATAAAAAGGGAGGGGCGGTATGATGGCAATAAGCAATGGTTCACTTTATTGTGCTGCAATAAATTAATTATATAATGGATCTATTGTTCATTCTATCACTCTGTTGTGCTGCTTCTTTCCATTTAAAACAAAAGCCACCTTTTCATAACAAAACAATAAATAAGCTTCATGAATCTTCAACAGTGACTGCATTTTTAATTCCCTCATGTTAAATACACTTTAGGGTAGCTGCTTTTTTTTAAAATTACATGTTATATTTTATCTCATTTGGTCAACAGGGGAGTTACTAACCTTGACGGCATGGATCATTCTGTGCTCAGAGGGGAGATGTCAGCAGTGCTTCATGACAGGTATGTTTTATATAAGTAGCTAAAATCAGGCAGCGTCTTCAGTGCTTATTGTCAGGGTGGCTGTGATTTTTCTTAACCTTGAAAACCTATTCCTTTTTTCTTTCTGGAAAACCTTGAAGAAATCTGAAAAACAAAATGAAACAGAACAAAAAAGCCCCGCCCCTCCCCCCCAAACAAAAGCAAAAGTTTTGAGCAATAAAACACACAACACATAATATGCTACTCCCTTGATAAGTTTATTCGTTCCTCAGACATAGAGTACATGATTTTTCCAAAATGAAAAGCTTGCAGTTCTATAAGTAAAATGCAAGGAATCAGTTTGAGATCCCTCCCCAGTCTATCTAGTTAAGTGTACCAGTCTTTTGGATCTGCTCTTGCTCTTTGTCAGGAACACAATCAGAATATGCTAAAGACACTTGATTGCTGGGCTGGTTGAGGAGTAATTCTGGTGTTTTTAAAACAAAATTCTGAATTCAACTGCCCTGTTTTCTTTGATTTTTTTTTTCTTTTTTTTTAACTTCAGCTGTCTATTATTGATGCAGTTAACTGTTACCCAACCTTTCTAGAGAAACGGATTCAGGGTAGGAATCTAGACACTTCTCTTTATATACTAGAAGATGATAAACTCCAGATTGTTTTAGCAGCTGGATTTCAGCCTTTTCTTTCTGTTTTGAATTCTATCATAAACTCTGTTTGGGATCAATCATATTTTATATAATTGGAATGGTTCTAGAGTCCCTTATATAAAATCATAGAAATGTAGGACTGGAAGGGACTTCGAGAGGTCATCAAGACTATCCCCCTGCATTGAAGCTGAACCAAGTAAACCTAGACCATTCCTGAAACGTGTTTGTCCAACCTGTTCTTAATACCTCCAGTGATGGGGAATTCTACAGCCTCCTTTGGAAGCCTGTTCCAGAACAACTATCCTTGTGATAAGAAAGTTTTTCCCTAATATTTAACCTAAATCTCCCTTGGTGCAGATTAAGTACATTACTACTTCTCCTACCTTCAGTAGACACGGAGAACAATTTTCTCATCCTCTTTATAACGGCTCTTAACATATTAGAAGACTTACCAGATTCTACTACAGTCGTCTTTTCTCAAGTCTAAACATACCCAGTTTTTTTTTTTTTTAAACCTTTCCTTATAGATCAGGTTTTCTAAACCTTTCGTCATTTTTGTTGCTCTCCTCTGGACTCTCTCCAGTTTGTCCACATCTTTCCTAAAGCGTGATACCTGGAATTGGACAGAGTGTTCCTGCTTGAGGCCTCACTAGTGCCGAGTAGAGGCTACCTCCTCTATTTTACATTTGACATTCCTGTTAATACATCACAGAATATTAGCCTTTTTCACAGTTGCATCGAATTGTTGACTTATATTCAACTTGTGATCCACTATAACCCTCAGATTCTTTTTCAGCAGTACTACCGCCTACTCAGTTATTCCCCATTTTGTAGTTATGAATTTGACTTTTCCTTCCTAAGTGAACTACTTTGCACTTGTCATTATAGAATTTCATCTTGTTGATTTTAGACCAATTCTCCAATTTGCCAAGGTAATTTTGAATACTAATCCTGTCCTCCAAAATGCTTGCAACACCTCTCAGCATGGTGTCATTCACAGATTTTATAAGCGGACTCTCCACGCCGTTATCCAAGTCATTAGAGAAAATATTGAATAGTAATGAACCAAGGACAGACATAGACCCTCCCGGTTTGACAGCCAACCATTGATAACTACTCTTTGAGTATGGTCTTTTAACCAGTTGTGTGCCCACCTTACAGTAATTTCATCTAGACCGCATTTGCCTAATTTGCAGGACTGTGTCAAAAACCTTACTAAGATATCTCGCGTCTACTGTTTTCCCCCATCCATTAGGCCAGTAACCCTGTTGGCTATTTCTTATAACCTTATTATTCTTTAATTTGATTGTTTAATAATTTGCTCAAGTATCTTTCCACTTTTGGCTGACTGGTCTGTAATTTTCCAGGTTCTTTGTTCCCCTTTTTAAAGATAGGTACAATGTTTGCCGTTCTCCAGTCCTCGGAAACCTCATTCATCCTCCATGAGTTCTTCAAGATACTTGCTACCGGTTTTGATATTGTTTCAGCTAGTTCCTTAAAATGTATGCTGTGTTTTGATCAGCTCTCCACATTGATTACAAATGTCAATATACTTATTGTAGTTGGATGCAGTGTAGAGAGAAATCTTCCACTAAGTGTCATTAAGAAGCTAGGACGTGAGTATACATTTAATTAATCTTACCATGAAGCTCCTGGTAGCTGAAGAAGAAATTTCAAACTTAAGTGTTACTAATTCATCAGCACATTATAAATAGGGTGCAAAATACTCTTACATCAATGTCCAATTAGCAGGGTATGAAACATACATGTAAGAAAGGACATGAATAGATTGTTCAGATTGTAATAGTGGCTTCATCCCATTCCAGTATTACTTGGAAATAATCAAATAGATGTTGGTAAGTGACACTTTGTCTTGCTCTGTTCTGTCGCTTAATCCTGATATTTGTACTCTGGAGAAACCACAGACTAAGTGGTGCAGGTCTGTGCACTAGAGGGATATTTAACTGAAGAGTGGATGTACCAACCATACAACTACAACTTTAGACTTTTTATTAATTTTTTTGTCTCATAACTCATTCTACTTTTTCTAAAAACAAAACTCATTATAGTATTTTCAGACACTGACTATATTTAGAATTGCATTATCCTTCATATATTAATGCTTCATTTACCTCACATACTGAACTGTAAGTAATCTGTTCTCAATTTCCTACAGAGATACCCGTGAGGAGTTTTTTTAGTTGTTTCTAAATGTTCGTTTTCCTTGTGTGTCAGCATAACAGTATTTCCTTTGAGTTTTCCTAGACTTGAAGAAGTAGTTGAGACAACTCACCAGGCAGAGAGAATTTAGTATGCTTACAGGAATTATAGGTGCACTCTGTTTATATACAAACAAAATTCTCTGTCTTAGAAATATCAGCATGGAGGGATTATTCTAATAAACTGCAACTGTCACCCTTTAAAAAGTGGGATAAGTAGTATTTAAACTAGCTGTGGTTCTGGGAGCCACTACAGGGATCCTCATAGCATCTGTCTTCCATTGGAGGGGAGAAGGATGAAATCTGTTAGATATACTTGGAAAGCCTTACTTTGAAACATCACTAAAAGGCAATGCATCATATGCACATGTGTTTTTTATACATGGATCCAAGATTTGTAGCTTATAACAGGTACAATCCATAATCAGAAATGCTTAAAATTATTTGTATGAGATACACAACCATAACAAGGGCATTTATTACATAATAGCCAGGTGAACTGTAGCTTAGAGTGTGTGTGTATTGTGACAAAGTTCCTCCTCAAATCCTGCGCTTATTGGCGGATTTGCTCGCCTCACAGATTCACCATGTGGGTCGGGAAACAGCCCAGAGACCTTCCCCTCTGGCAGATTCTTAAGGGGCAAGTTGCAGTTGCTTTACAGCTCGGAATCCCCAGGTCTTTCATACACAGGTCAGAAATCCCTTTAGCCTGGGTCCAGCACTTCCCCCAGTTCAGTCTTTGCTCCTCTGGTGTTTCCAGGAGTCTTCTTGTGTGGGGAGTGAAGAACAACAGATGAGATCACTCCCTGCCTTCTATAGCCTTAGCATACGGCCAGAACCTTTTGTTTCAAAGCTTGGTTCCCAGACCGGTTTGGAAAAACACTGACATCCCAAGATGGAGTCCAGAATCATGTGGCCTGGTCACATGTCCTTGTAGAGCCATAGCAGCCATTACTTACAGGCTGTCTGGAATGTTCTCAAGGCGGCTCCACAGGTGGGGGATAAGCTTCTCCTGAGGCCTATTTTTCTCCCTAATGGTTCATTGCCCTGAATAGATCCTTCCCAACCAGCTGTCTAGACTGAAAGTATCTTGTCTAGTGGGTGTTACCCGGGTGTAACTACATTTGAAGTACAGATACATAGTCACTATTTATAACATCATGAATGATAAATGATACATGCATACAAATAGAATAATCATATTCAGCAAATCATAACTTTTCCACCTTATATCACCATTCTTGCCTAAAATACATAATTATGCAATAATCATGTCATAATATCACTATGAAGAATATGGGGTGCAGTGTCAGTCTTCTCAAACAAACAGTTGGGGCTTCCCAGATTGAACTTCTATTTTGCATGACGCTCCAGATGATTTTATCTTCAATAAAATCAGTCTTGACAACTCCTATGTTGGATCCTGAGCTAGTTTGAAAATTTCAGGAGTTTCTTTTTCAAGGCTGGCCAGCCCAACTAATACTGTTTCCCTCTTAATGGCATTTTGTATTTATATGTATTTGTTGGCGGTGTCAATATCAAAATTCTCATGCATATTTTAAGAATGTAAAGTAAATTTAAAAATAAATTGTCATGCTTAACTTGCATCATTGATCTTCTAGATCAGCTTCTCCCCCTCCCCCCTTGTAATCTTTGCTTTGATTAATAGGGGCACCAATCTCCTGGACGATTAGCTAGGGTAATCAGGAGGGCTTTAAATCAGCCACAAAGTGGGAGGCATTCATGGTATGCCAGCCTCACGGTATCTTGCATATGGCAAATCCAAGCACTGTGGGGCATGTCAGGAAGAAATTTTGAAATTGTTTGAATACCAGTGCTAGGAAGGTAGGTAATAAAATGAGTTGGAGATGTTTTTGTATGAGAAGAAATATGATATGGTTGATATGATACTCCTGGGTGAAATCCAGACCACTGAGGGGCTGTCACCCCGCTCTGCAGCCTGGGGTGCCTCACAGTGCTTTGCTGTTGTAATTCCCAATGTGGGCTCCTCACAAACAGCCAAAGAGCATGCAGATCACATCCTGAATGTCTGTGTACAGCTACAACCCTGGTCCAACAACTCTGACCCCAGCAGCCTGTCAGCAAATACCAGCCACACTCTGGCTTCCAGCAGCCTCTGATTACTACTTGCAGAGTGACTTCAACGCATTCCCAGTCCTAAATTTTGCCCCCAAACATGTGTTCTGCACTGTCCAACTGTCTCCTGGACACTCCAGAAATATTAAGCAGAGACGGATTAAGGTTTCCTGGGGCCCTGGGCCAGAGCAAATGGGGGGGGGGGAGGGGGTCCCTCCCCAACCCTTTCTGCCCCAACCCCAGGGCCCTGCCCCTGTTCCACCCAGGGTCCCTCCCATTCTGCCCTCACTGTGGCCCCTCAACCTGTTTGCTACTTTCTGCTCCTCTCCCTCCCCCTGTGGCCCCTAGACCAGAGAAGCTCTGTCCCTCCGCCATGGCCCTAGGCCGCAGCAGGGAGCGTGAGCTTCCCTAGCCCTGAGGCCGTGGCAGGTAGCGAGAGCTCCTCCAGTCCTGGGGCCACAGCAGGGGTCCTGGTGCAGGGGCTTCCCCCGCTACCCCCTGCACTGCTGCTGGGGACCAGGGTCAGGGCACTGGGGCTTTCCCTGCTGCCCCACAGCTGCTGCCAGGGAGCAGGATTGGGGGACATGGGGGCTTTCCCTGCCCTGCCCAACAGCTGGGGCTTCGGGGCCCCCCCAGTTGGCCGGGGACACTGGCCCAGTGCCTAATCCGCCACTGATATTAGGTCTGCTGCCCCACTAAGGGGATCAGTATACAGCAGTCTGCCATCTTAAATGGAGTTACCCAAACAATTCTGGATTGGTTTTAATTAAAGAATAAAACAAGTTTATTTAACTACAGGGTTTTAGATGATTATAAGGCTTTAATGTCAGAAATGGTTACAAGAGAAAGATGAAAATGCTTTCTGAACTTGACAAACTAGACTTGGTTCAAGGTGAAGTTCTTACCACAGGTTCCCAGTAACATTGCTGACCAAATTCTCAGGCCAGGATCTGCTCCCAAAGTCCAAAGGTTGTTTCTTTTTTCTTAGGTGAAAAAGAGAGCGATGGATAGGGAGAGACGTGGGGTGTCTTTGCCCCTCACTTTTATAGTTCAATCACCTTTTGAAATTGCATTTTCCTCAGGGTTACTCCTAGGTAAATTTTATTCCCTCTGTGAGGACGGAGTCTCGTTGTGAAAGAGGTTTCATGATGTTTGCTAAAATGTAGATTTTGCCTTGCCTCCCTCTTGCTGTTTCAAGGACCTTGTTTACTACTTGTATGTAAATTGAAGTAAACACATTCCTTAGCTGAAGACCTGCTTGACCAGTCCTGCCTAATCTGGGCTACGTGGGTTTGAACATATGCTACCAACATCATTCAGGGGGAATTTATAACTTTACATATAATGTTGCTACATACATTCCGCCATGATGATATTGACTAGGAAGTTATTAATTTTTAAATGATATCTTACAAGGCATATGTTGTACAAAGACTATTACAGTGGTGTGTTGGGTGTGAATACAGGGCTGCATTTTGTCAGTTGGTATGGCTGATTTAGTGGGATGGGTCTTAAAACTGGAACATTAAAGTCAATAGTTACAACTTGTTACATAAGAATAGAAAAGGAAAAAGTGGAGTGTGGTGGCACTCTACATCAGACACTGTTATCTGTTAAAGTAATAGTTCAGAATCACAGAACTTCAAATGTTTTTGGAGTAAAGTTCTAACTGGTAAAATTAAAGACAGGTGACTGGTGAACATGGATTATAGACCACCAAATCACATTAGCGAATAGGACGAACTGTTCCTTAAACTGTTCCATTATGTGTAGGAAGAAAAGCTGTTATGGGTGAATTCAACCTGCCTGGTGTTTGCCAGACATCTCACATATCCAGTAATAAAAATTCCTCAGAGTTTCTAAAAATAATAGAGGATATTTTAACACAGTCTTGCACCAACATGTAATAACTCGGTATTGAACCTCATTCTGATGGACAAAGAAGAGATTATTGCTGACCTAAAAATTAACAATTTTTTAGGGACCAGTGATCATTATCTGGTTACATTTAATGTGTGGGGAAAAAAAGAATGACATCTATCAATGATGTATATATTTGGAACTTCAAAGGCTTAAAACAATGATTGGCACAGCTTATTGGGAACATAAATTTAAAGTGAGATGCTTTAACGAAACTGGAAATTGTTCAAGGATATCCTATTAGATATCCCCAAAAGCCACAATTCCACACACATGGGGGAAAAAATTATACCAGGCAAGAAGCCATCTGTCTTCTTTAAAGGGAGATGTGGAAATGGTGATAAAACATTAAAAAGAAAGATTGGAACAAAGAGGAAGTAAATGACAATGAATACAAGTTACTAACTTATAAAAAGTAGGTGACTGATAAAGGAAGCCAAAGGAATCAACGAAATATCAATGGCCAATAGAGTTAAAGATAAGGTATTTTTAAAAAGGAACAAGAAAAATACCAGATCAGGTATAGGTTAATTGTAAAGAGTGATGTAGAAAAAACAAATGTTCAATAAGTGTGTGTTCTGTTGGAACAAAGAAGATTATATCCATCCCATATGAAGTGGATGTAATAAAAAGGTTACCGTCTGTAACAAGGGAGGAAGTAAGGCAGCATCTGCTAAAATTAAACCTTTTTAAATGAACAGGCCTGGATAATGAACACCCAAGAGTCCTAAAGAAACTAGGTAAGGAGCTCTCTGAATCACTAGTGTTAGTTTGTAACAAATCTTGAGGAAATTCAAAAGGATTGGCAGTCTGCCAGCATAGTTCCAATAATTAAAAAAAGGTAAAAGATGATGCAGGGAGCTATAGACCTGTTAGCTTGATGTTGATTGCAGGCAAAGCAATAGAGTGGTTATTCCAGGACTCAACAGAGAATTAGAGGCTAAAAAAAAAAATACGTAATATGAATCAGTGCAAGTTCATGGAAGGTAGATTTTGTGAAACAAACCTGTTAGTCTTTTCTGACAGAATTACAGATCTGGTTGATATAGACAACTATGTTGATTTTAATATACTTAAGTTTCTCCAAGAGTATTTGACTTGGTGCTATGTGGCATTTTGATTAGCTAACTTGCATTATAAGGAATTAATAGGGCACAGATTGGATGGATTAAAAACTCTGTCACTGATCTCAAGATATAGTTGTTAATGGGGAGATAGCAATGACTAGGGCTGTTTTGAGCAGTGTCCTCAGTTCTTGATCCAACACTATTTAAAATTTTTATCCATGATCTAGGTCGTGAAATGAAATCTGTGCTGGTGAAGTTTTCAGATGACAAAGATTGGTGGGGATTAAAGAATGAGGAGGGCAGGCGACTGTTAAAGTAACCTGAATCACTTGGTTAGATCTCAATCCAACAAAATGTATTTTTAAATACAGCCAAAACCAAGAGAATGTATCTGGGAACCAAGAACGCAGTTTAGATCTACAGGATTAGGAGACTGTCTTGGAAAACAGTGACTCAGAAGGATTTTAGGGGTCATTGTAGATGGCCATCTCAACATGAACTGTCTGTACAGTTCTGTGGCAAAAAGGGCTGATGCAATCCTTGGACATATAAAAACGGGAATATCAAGTAGCAGAAGTAGGGAAGTGATCTTGGCTCTGTACACAGCATGGTAAGACTGCTGCTAAAATTCTGCATCCACTTCTGGTCTCCATGCTTCAAGAAGGATGTGGAAGTACCAGAGGGAGTTCAAAGGAGGGCAGCAAAAATGATCCCCAGGGCTGGAAAACAAACCTTATTTCGTGAGACATAAGGAGATCAACTTATTCATAGGCTTGAAAGGATTAGATTTTTATAGTACAACTTGATAAATGTCATTTTCACCATACACAGACAAAAGTATTGTCCTGGATGATGATTTACAGATGGGCAAGGTAAGAAATGCTGCTTGAGAACATATTAGTTTGATTTAAGGTTACTTACTTTGTCAACATCTCATGTCAAAATACACAATTTGTGTTTTGTTGGGTTGTAAAACTAACTTTTTTTGAATCTCAATATGTACTGTCATAAAATAATTGTCTGACCCTCTCCTGTAATTTTCTGCAACTGTGAAAATTTAAATAGATAAAATTAAAAAATGCTTAAACATAAACATCAATATTATTTGTGTAAATTATACAAAAATATTGAAATTTGTCAAGCTTACTTATTCAGTGTATTGAAGATTGAGCGGTAATTTAACTACTGTGTCTACATACTGACACATGGAAAAGAGATCTGACAGTGATGTAGTGTTGGTGTTGGAGGGGTTCCAACCTTACTGACGAAGGCAGGAGAGGATCCAATGGCTGGAAGTTGAAGTTACATAAATTTAGCTTTGAAATAAGATGCAACTTTCTAGCAGTCAGTGTGGTTAAACATTGGAACAGCTTAACCAGGAGTGGTGGTGGGTTCACTGTTGCTTGGAATGTTTAAAAAGAGATTAGATAGCTTTCTGAAATATATGCTTTAATTCAGTTCCTGGGAAAAATTCTATGGCCTGTGTGTGCAGGGGTTCCTCCCCAGTTGACCGGATGTATTCTGGGTTTTTTGCCTTCCACTGAAGCTTCAAAGATTGGCTATAGCTGGAGATGGGACACCAGACAGGGTGGACTTGTGCTGTCTGGTGTATAGAGAATCCTTTCTAGATGCTTACTTGGTGTGTCTTGCTCACATTCTCAGAGTCTGGGGATGGGACACCAGATATGGGGTTGGGAATTTCCCCCCATGTCGGATTGGCAGAGATCTTATGGGCTCTTCCACTTTCTCTGTAACATGTGTAGTTTGTGTGCTAGGATCATTTCCTTGCCACTGTACGGGCCTTGGGCATTGTTGGCACTGTTTTCTGCTGTAGCTTGGTTTAGGACTGAAATGTTTTGGTCTGATAAATTTTTGCGGCTTAATGTATGGGAATCTGGGTGGAATTTAATAGCCTGTGATATACAAGTATCAGAGGGGTAGCTGTGTTAGTCTGTATCCACAAAACCCACGAGGAGTCCGGTGGCATCTTAAAGACTAACAGATTTATTTGGGCATAAGTTTTTGTGGGTAAAAAACCCACTTCTTCAGATGCATGATATACAGGAGGTCATCCTAGATGATGATATGGTCCCTTCTGGCCTTAATCTCCATGAAACTCTGTTTTCTTAGTGAAGATTAGTGCACATCATAATTTCTCAAACAATAATTTTGGCCACTTGGAAAGATCCTTCTATTTGAGGGACCATATTGTTTTGGTCAGTAATGCTTTCATTTACATATTAGACCCACAGTTTCTGTTTTAAAAACAGAAATATGACTGCATGTAATTGAACTTGGAAATTGCTCTAACTGGTTTGGCCCAGCAATGGTATTGTAATCTAATCACATGCAGTTTGTCCTCAGATTTTCCTTTTGTTCTCCTGTCCCGACTGTTTTGTCAAACACACATGAATTTGCATTACCTGTAATTGTGTTTATGTGAACTCGTATCCACGTGCTTACTAGCTAAAATCACTTAATGTTGCAGATAAAAGTGTACATTTGAGTTATATAGGCCATATCTCTTCTGCTTGTTTCGGTATCTGCTGAACACACTGCAGCTTTAATCCAAGTATTCCATAATTCAGTGTAATCAATGTAGTAGTGATCATCTTTCATTTATATTTTAGTCTTTTGTTCAATAACCAATTTCTCTTAAACCTTATTTTTGAATACAGGCTGGATTAGTTCTTGTCGACTATAAACTCAGAAAAATACAGCACTCTTACAATCTGTGCCTGCCTTTAAGATGCTTCCTATTCTACCAAAAAGGAATAGTTCTAATGTGCAGCTTAGTCTGCAGTGCATTTAGGCGTTATCCACTTTTTATGAGCTGCAGTTAGAACGCGGCTTTAGCCAGCAGTTGATTATCTAAAAGAGCACTTCTGAAATAAATGCTGTATCTCTTTGACACAGTGTAAAAAGGAACATGCTATCCTTAAATCTTCCTGTAATCCGTTTGAGAATACAATCTGTTGATAAATAAGCATTTGTTCTCAGGTTTATTATGCCCCAAAAATAGTCTTTTGGTGCTAGCTTTTAACCATGACTTATAGTTTGACATGAAGTTGAGAATGGAACAGTTAAATTGATGCTGATCCATTTGGAATACCCTCTTCTGTAAATGGATTTGTTGCATTTTTTCCCCCCATTCCTGGCTAGAATCCAATGAACTACTTTTCAAAAGCAAGATGACTTTCTGTGTGGTGTTATTTAAACTACAGAATTTCTCTAAAAGCTAACGAGGGATTTCCATTTAAGTTGCTCCTTAAAAAAAAAAAAAAGGTACTTGCACCATATGGAATACATTGAGGAATATTTTTCTTCCTGTATGCCTGTATTGTTCTAAGAATATTGAATCCATTGTTTTTAGACACTTAGGAGATGTCTACAATTCAGTTTGTAGCTCACTTGAATGCATAGTGCGGCACACTTTAGGATTAGAAGACAACTGTTCAGAGTGGCAGAGACTACAGAATCTAAAATATATGAATCTGTGCTGAAAATGTAAGACTCTGTGTTTCTAAAGTAAGAAATGTTTCTTCGTTGTGCAAATGCACTATTAGGCTTTGCCAACATGGTGTCTGTCAGATTAACTTTGACTTGTCGTGAGCTACAGTACAAACTATAGAGGAAAGGTTTTACATATTTTTGTATTTGTAATTAGTGTAGGTATCTTTGCAGGAATGTGTTACTCTGAACAGCCTGCATTGTGGCTGTTGCAAATAATAATGCTCCACATTTAGAAACCTAATTTCTTCTTGAACATAATGTTGCCACCAAAGCATATCTTCAGACGTTATTTATACTATTCTAATTGTTTTAGTTCCACTCTTTTATGTATTTTTATCCCTGGCCTGGCGAGACCGTCCCTCAAACTCCTCCATGGGTATACTGTCAATTTCACTCCATCTTCATATCTCATTTTAAAAGAAAAATTTTAGCTTCTATCTCTATCCCTTTAGACCTCTGTTTCCACATTCCCAAGGCCTATTATTTCATTGCCCTGCTTCAGGGTGCCTATTGCAGCCTGAGGTCTATTAGCAGGAGGTCTGGAAAGGAAATGCATTTGAGACGAGTGTATTAAACCTCATACACTCAGGGGGGGAGGGATAGCTCAGTGGTTTGAGCATTGGCCTGCTAAACCCAGGGTTATGAGTTCAGTCCTTGAGGGGGCCACTTAGGGATCTGGGGCAAAATCAGTACTTGGTCCTGCTAGTGAAGGTAGGGGGCTGGACTCGATGACCTTTCAAGGTCCCTTCCAGTTCTAGGAAATCAGATAATAGGATAGGAATAGGATATGTTCTCCTTGCCTCTCCTGTATTAATTTTCATCTTAAAGATAGCCTCCTAGAGGTAATATAGAAACCGGCTGACAGGTCCCTCAGCACCCCTTTTGGACAAAGATGGCAGAATAGCAACCCTGTTTAAAGCTTATCAGTGTCCTCCTTAAATTTGCCAATAAGGACAGGGATGTGGATGGAGTGAAGTAGACAACATGGGAAGTGAAGCGGAGAGGAGTTGGGCTGGCTTTGTAAAGCTCCACTTCTCTGGCTGTCCTGTCAGACTATGGCTCCTGGCTGGGTTCCTCTTCACCCTCATAGCTCCAGTACATTCATGCTTTGGTTTTCCTCATCTGATAGGACCAGTGTAACTGGCCAGCAATAAGTCCCAGTCCTGTTGCAGGGCATTAATAAGAGCTCGGCCCAGCTAGTAGATTTGGGTAACTGGCTCTGACTTCGCTTGCTGGCTTTGCCTTGGCACGGTAGCACAGCTGTTACAGTCTGTGTTACAGTCTACTGAAAATTCTATACCGTGCAGCTGTGTTAGGGGTGAGTTCCCAAGTGTAGACTAGTGTGGTTCTCCTGTTCGGTTCTGTGAACATGCCATCACCTATATTGGTTTAACTTGAAGCTAGACTAGACCTCCATCTACTGTGGATGGATGGCTTAGGGGTAATGATATTCATGCTTGATGGGAAATGCAAAAACCTCATCCTTTCTATCAGTCTAGGAGAACTATCAGGTTAGAATATGATGGGATGGAGAACTTTGTGAGGGGGGATTTATTGAGCCACTTTATGATTTAGTGCTGTTAAAAGAGCCAAACATGTAGGTGTGAACATAAAAACAAACAAACAAAAAACCCCAACAAGAAAACACCCACAACCCTCCCCCCAAAAACTGGAGAGTCAAATTCAGTTTTAAAATTACAAATGCACTTTGAAACTTACTCCTGTCCATAGAACTTCAAGCTGTTTGGGTTCTGTGTTCCTCCTACATTAGATTATATATCGGGGTGGCCAAAACATGCAGCTCGTTTACCATTAAAGTGCGGCTCGCGGAGTCCCACCTCCCCTCCATTCTCCACCTACCAGACTGGGGGTGAGGAGAGGTCGGGACCTCTGCCTTGCAGCGGGGTGGTGGGGTAGGGGCTTCTGCCCAGTGGGGAGGGAGGTCTCGGGGCTTCTGCCCATGGGGTGCACCTGCCGGGGCTCAGGGCTTCAGAAGGAGTGGGGCTGAAACCCTGAGCCCCGACAGGTGCCTCCCATGGGACTGAAGCCCCGAGTCCTGACAGGTGCACTCCGGCTCTCGATTGTCTGAAGATTGTCAGATGCAGCTCGGAGGGTCAGTACGTTTGGCCATCCCTGTTATGTATCACTGTAACTTTAAAGACTATTTGATAAGTTTCTGTGCAGCTTGGTGGTGGTGGTGGTATAGTCCCATGTAGAAGAAACAAAGCAGAGTAGCTAAATTCCAGTTTTTGCAGATCCTGGTTACTTTTCATTAAAGTATCTGATCTGGTGGTTGTGGTCCTTGAACAATTATTTTAGCAGTTTGTTTCAGCTCACCTTTAAGTGAGGCTTTGAAGAATTCTTTCCTCAGTGAATTAGATTTTTCTGCTGGAATCAGTTACTGCCACTGTTCATAAATGCAAAAAAGCTCATGCTAGGATCCAGCTTTTTGCCCGCAGTTGTTTTCTATGCAGAATGGTCTTGATAACCTAACTGAATTAGAAATATAAACATATCTTTTTCTCTCTCTCTGAGCTTTGCCTCCACTCATTATATTCTTTGTATTCCCTCTTGTGTCATGATTCGCTAAACAAACCCACATATATTGATTGTAGAAATGCTGATGTAATGTTAGCTGTTTCTCTAATAATGCTTATGTTTAAACCAGTATAGTCCAGTAGCCTATTTTATTTATCTAGTTTAGGAATTAATTTTCTTTTCACTCATCTTGCAGTCAGATTCCTAAGACTATATACCTACCAGTCTGATTAAATAAGGATTATAATCTTGGCTAGAAAATAGCTTTAATTTTTACTTTCTTTTGTGTGCTCTCCTCTCCACTTTGTTCCCCAGTGCTCTGTATATGATTATATATCGCCTTCTTAGTAACTAGTACAAGACATAAATTTATCTCTGATTGGTGACTGAATGTTGATGACTAAGTAGTTTCAGAGCCTCGTGTCCTGGGATGCAAAGTTGGCTATTGCTTTAATCTCAAGTGTGGTTCTTCACTGAAAAGTGACTGTAAAGCTGCCATTGTTGCATTACATATTTCTCAGTTTTTGTATCCGTGATCAGTTTATAAGTAAGAGTTTTTTAAAATAAACTGCTAGCCTTTCAAATTCAGCCTGAAATCTGACCGTTCAGCTGGACTCTTTTTGCCTTGTATCAGTAATACAAGTTTTGCAGGTCTAATTCTATCCTCAGCTACACCGGTCCAACTGCACAGGTTCCAATGGGAGTAGCACAGGTACATCTGGCTCTGTAACAACAAATCTGATGCACAAGGAAAAGAGTTCTATTCTCTTCCAGAATTATGTTGACTTTGGAATGTTAACAAGGATAAAAGCAGTAGAAGCTTATCTTAGTTAGCCCATAAGACTGAACACTTACTATGAGCATATCTGTTAAATGTATTTAAATACTGGTGGAAATGGGCTGTGGTTTGAGGATGAATGGATAGAAGCCTGTGTGCTGCCTACGCTATTGTGCTGTGTTCTAGTGTCAACTGACCTCTCACAGTAGGGTTATTTGTGTTCTAATTTGAAATCCATCTGAGGGTCACACTGTCCCAAAACCACCAACCAAGATTTACTAATGGTCTGTCACGGTGGTATAATTCACTCAGCAAGTGAGAGGTGGCGGTGTTACACCAGTATAAAAGGTTATTTAATGGTAGATAAGAAAAAACTGGTTGTCAAAAAATAACGTAACCAGGGATTTTATTTACACTGGAACAAATGGAACTGGATTCTGCCTACCTACAATGACATTACATAAATGAAGACCCCCCCCCCAAGTGTACTTAACTAAATATAACCCTCGAAATTAAGAATATCTATATCCCTGTATGCCAAACTCCCTCCCAGAGCCTGCACCCCCTTCCCCACCCAAACTCCCTCCCAGAGCTGTAGGTAGGTGGGGGTGGAGTTTTGGGGGGGCAGGTTCTGGGCACCACCAAAATTTCTACAAACCTGCCACCTCTGGAAGAGGCAGAGCAGGGGTGGAGTGGTGGTGCAGCCCAGTGCAGTGGGGGGCTTTAACAGGAGTAAATCTAACTAAGTGCGTGTTTTGTCCTTTGAGTGAGGTGCATTACTGTTGGTGGCGCTTAGCCCTTTCCAGGAGGGAGGGGGAGGAGCAGGGAGCCACACACTCAGGGGAGGAGGTGGAGAAGAGACGGGGCAGGGGCAGGGCCGGGGGCAACGAGTGGGGGTGTCAGTGATGCAGCCCTCTGGCCAATGCACTAGTCCTCATATGGCCCTCATGGTCATTTGAGTTTGAGACCCCTGGAATAGAGTATGTCTGGCTCAGCTATAAGATTTCATGGATGTCTTCACCAGCAACCAGACCCTGGATAGAACACCGAATAGCACTTCTGCCATCCTTTCATGCTTCCTGTGAAATGCCATGTGAAGATGGACTGGAAGACTTCAAAGGCTTCAGCCTTCAAGCGATCCCAGAATCTAGACTCATGGAAGTGCTGAATATATCTGAATTTAAGCTTGTCTCTACTGAGTCATTCATTGCCTAAGCTTTGAAGCCTGAAATTTAGCATGGCAGTCCCTAATGAATAGTAGATCCTTTGCTAAACTGCAAAAAAGCAATTATCAAATCTTTATGAATGTCTGAAAACACATAGCTGTACATGCACAATGCAGTGACTTTACAATGGCAATAGATGATTTGTGTCACAAGGCTTGATTATTGTAACACTTTCTAAACAGGACTTACAGCAGAGCATTTCTGCTGACTACAGCTTGTTCTGTATGTGGCAATGTTTGCTCCCTGATCATGAATGACAGTGGTCATATGATGCCTACCTGTACTTGGCATGGAGCAGGAAAATATATAAACTTCACTGAAATATAGTTGGTGAACTTGTTCAGATCTACAAAAGAAAAAACTAATTTGGTTACATTATCCTCTTATTTTAAAATCTGATCTGACTTTGTATTGTAGTTTCCCCGTTGACATGGGTGCAGGGGTTCACTCTCACTACATAGAGTTGTGAAAATGAGTGTTAGGTATGCTGAAACAAGGTGAGTGAGTAATTTTTATGGGACTAATTTCTGTTAGATATGCTGGTTAGTTCACATAGTCACCAGAGGGTGGCATAACTGATTTTTGTAAAGACTTTTAAAGAGTGAACAAGAGTTACAGGACAGAAAATACAGTGGCTACTAGCATTCAAGTGTTTGGCACAGCTAACCATATTCAAATATTTAAAGTTTAGATCTGAAGGAAGTCATACCAGTTTAGCCTTTATATTTAAGGGACAGATTATAAAGATACATACGTTCTGCTCGCTTCTGAAATGTGATTTCTCTAATAGGACACATCTTTATTTTTATAACTTATTTGCATTTCTGTTTGAATCATAAGATGGAAGGAAGGGCATTCTTGTCACAAGCATAGGTAATTGGGAGACCTAGATTCTCTCCTGGATTCTTCTACATACTTCCCGTCTTACCTTGAGCAAGTCATTTAAACACTTCTCATTTTCCAGTCTATAAAATGAGACCAAAATACTTGCCTGCAGTACAGGTGAGTTTAGGTGCTTCAAGCTCTTCAAATGGAAGGTGGCATGCAAGTACAAATTACTATTCATATGGAAGTACATTTTACAACAATAGTAAATTTTTGAAGATGTATGAATGAAATTTGAATTTAGGAAGTTCAAGCTATCTGGATTTTAGACATAGCTGTACCCTAAATTTTAGAAAGACTATTAGGATATAGACAGTGTATACTGAGAAGATTAATATTCATAAAAATGAAAATCATTTTCATTGTGAGAGGTAGCATAAACCTTTCATAAAGCCAAAATAAATTAATATTTTCTGCAAAATAGCAGAGCTAACATCTCCAGCATCAAATATTTCATCAACAGTTCTAAATTTTATGTACAACAGTCAGTATTTTAAATAACTTAAGAATACTTTGTAAATTTAATAACTAGTATAGAATAATAGCATATGGAAAGTAAATGTGTATGGAAGTTTCTATTAATTAAATGAGATAAATAATCCCTAATGGGCAGTAAATGTTCCTAGGGGTGCACTCGCCATCTGCTATTTGTACTGTTCATTGTACAAACTTGTGTTTGTAACTTTATACTTTACGCCTTTGTGTTTTCTTGGCAAAATAAGCATAGGTTTGTCCTCAAGACTTCGAAAGATAGAAAAATGACCCAGTGAATTTCATGGGTGCAGGGGTTCACTCTCACTACTAAATTTGACTGACCCGTCTAGGATAAGTGCCAACTGGCTGGTGCTTACATCAGATCTTTATTTCATCTACTACAGAGCAAACTTTCCACTGAAGATAAGCCATCCTTAGATAACTAGTGCAAACTACAAAACGTTCTTTGCAAAGTTTCTTGGGCTTTACACATCTAGTTTTGCAGCAACATGTACTTGTTTGTTATAGTACTGATTTACTTCTAACTCTTCTGAAAAATTAGATTTTTAGATTAGATTCAGTGCTTTATTTTTCATGCTGATTGGTGCACAATTTTCCCATATACAAAGGTGTTAAATCCCCACTCTAATCTCAATTCACTCAACTATGGAATCACTACTGAAATCCATAACACTTGAGTGGAATCCAGAGAGATTAAGTATCCAAGTTCTATTTAGGTATATCACTTTATTTTTTACTATATCCTCACTAATGCTACCAGAATTTTTTGTTCATTAGCAGCAATTCTTTCCTTTGACATCTGACCTCCGTAGCTAAGTTGCCATCTAGTTATTTAATGTAATTTTTGCTAAATAAATAAGGCAAGAGTACTAAGTGCATACATCAAAACTGCCATTTTAAATTTACTTTTGGAAATGAGTTAATGAATACATTTTTGCCATAACAAATTTGTGTGCAATACCAAAATAGCTAGCATCTTTGAATATGCATCTTCCTTGTTGACTTTAGTTTGATTTTGAAGCTTTTCAGAAAATATCATAACTCTTAATTCTTTTCTTTCATAGTTACTGAATTAAATTTCCTTTTGTGTTCAGGACTGTTTTTGACATTTGGTAATAAATAGCTCCAATGTGGAACATGAGTACAGGTAATTACATGTTTCAGGATAAACTGAGCCATCAGTTCTGAAGACATAATTTTTTCACGTGTACAACGAATATACTGTGAAATTTGCTAGATTTTCTTTTTAGTGAGAGTAAACTGGTTAGTCAGTTTTGTACACATAAAACATTAATCTAGCAAAGCCATCAGTTGCACCGTTAAAGCATTTTATTTCTTTTCTTAATTAGACATTTAAAATGAATGAAATAATATACTTTGTTCAAACAGATCTCTTAATGACAAATATCTGCAAGAATGTCCTAACTCCGTTTAGCATGGATATGTTCATTGGTTTTCTGTAATCTTTGGTAAAGTGTCCATAATGGGTACTTACAGTAAGAGCTACAACAGGGTTTGTGAAATCAACTTTCCTGTGGTGAATAGGCACTTTTGGATGAGTGCCATCAACTTCTGCAGAATCTAAGCTTTTGTTTAAAAAAAAATAAAAAAAAATTGTTGCACAGGTTGCAAAGCTGCTGTTCCAGACATGAAGAGAGTATACATCATCTTCAATCTACAGACTGATCTAGTGCCTCTGCTGCTGCCTATGGCTTCCCCAGGAACTTGTGAAAACTAACCATGTTGTCAGTTTTCAGTGTTGCTCTTGGGAATATGGGAGTGGTGAAATTGATGAAAATTAGGTTAGCTCCACTTTGCTGCAGTTTGGGAACATTATTAGCAATCACTGGAGCTGTTCACTGAGGAGGGGGAAGCAGAATAGAAGGATAGATTAGTGGATACCCTCCCATTATTGTCTTCATAGCAAGGAAGAGGCTTTGGGTGGGAGAACAAAATGCTCCTACTTTCTAGCAACCACAGGGAACTGAGGGGGCGGGGGTGTGTGCACGCGTGCAGGGATGCCCTCAGGTTTTTCAGATATCAACACAGACAAGGAGTAGGAGTGAAGGAGCAATCGGAGATTATATTTGGATTTTCATTCACTTACATCTCACTTTCACACATGTATAATGTTCTTCCTTCTCCCTGTCTCCAGACAACTCAGACTACTACCTCAGGTTTGGTAGTAACTTCATCTGCTCCGTATCACTATCAGGTGGAGTGGGGTTGTGCCTTTGAACTGGGGCTCCCTGGAAGGTATTGTTGGAGGACTGGGTTTGCCTCATTAAACATGTGTTGATTACCAGGCTTTCCTGGGGACTCAGTAGGGTTCCTCTCAGCCCATCTTTGTCAGACATTAAGAGCTGCTTATCCATTCATAAATTGATGACCAAGACACTGGATCTGGTCTGGATTCCTAATAATTTATGCCTAAAATTGGCCCTCTAATAGTTTAATGAACATCCTTATAGACCTCTTAATCCTTCTTAACTGCAAAATCTGTTGGGCACTTAGATGAAACTATGGATTGGTTACAGCACTGTTTTGAAGCAGTCTGCTTGTTAGATATCTGCAGTGTAACGGTAGCTGTGTCAGTCCCAGAATATCAGAGACACAAGGTGGGTGAGGTAATATCTTTTATTGGACCAACTTCTGTTGATGAGAGAGACAGGCTCAAAAGCTTATAAAAGATATTACCTCATCCACATTCTCTCTCTGTTAAATATTTGTCAATGATAGAATGAACTGCCACAATCCAGGCAGATGCGGCTTCTTCAATCATCTTTAGAAAGTCGCAGAAAGTGCTGTGTGTTATAGTACTATTGGTACCCTAAATGATATAGCCTAGGATGTTATCACATTGGCTGCAGCCACTCTGGCTTTGTCTGATTAGAAGAGATTGAGATTAGGTTGTGGTGAGTTAATGCATATTTTCCCCAGGATGACCTTGACTAGCTAAATTAAGGTGTTAGATCTTGTCTGCATTTAAAACCTAGGTTGATATAGCTACAGCACTCAGGGGTGAAAAATCCACACCCTTGAGCAAGGTAGCTATTCCAAGCTAAGCTCTGGTGTAGATTCTTCTGTTGACCTGGCTGCTCTAATTCATATCTAATTTCTGTTTAAAATTGGCCAAAAGCAAGTAAGATTAAAGAGGAAATGTATCATCAATTATAATTTGACTTCCATTTTAAAAAATAAGGTAAACCGAGAAAAGGTCCAGAAAAAGGGAATGAAAACTAACAGCTGCAGGACACTATCCCATTTCTAACTGACCAACACTCACCTCCGTCTCCCTCTTAATTATTGAACTGTTTAATATTTTGGAATCATTCTGGTATAATGAGTGAATGTGTTTAGGCAAGCTTTAGTAAATAGAATTGTTTGGCTAATAGACTATAACAGCTACAGAGAAGTTGTAACTTTCATATAAATCCCTTGTAGTTCACAGATTGATCTAATAAAATGAACGGTTGCTTTGGACCAGTTACTTGCAGCACTGTCAATCTGGCTGCCATGTATGTGTGTTGAGCGCTCAGAGTGCTTTGGAAACTGTTAAATATATGCATGCTGCTTTGGAAAATGAGCATACTACTCTGAACGCTTTTAATGCTAATTGAAAGCAAGAGCATTTCTTATTGAGCTGCAGTTCACCAGTATAGTCGCTGGACTGAGATTAAAAGAGGGTGAAGGGGGAATGTGCTTACTTTTTTTTACTGAAAAGTAAAAGAAAGTGACTTATGAAGAAATTATTTTACCTATTGCTCTTCTGTAAGAAGTATTGTGACCAAGTAAAACTGAATTTTGTTTGTATACCTCTACCCCGATATAACGCGACCCGATATAACACGAATTCGGATATAACGCGGTAAAGCCGCGCTCCGGCGAATCAAAGCAAGTTCAGTATAACGCGGTTTCACCTATAACGCGGTAAGATTTTTTGGCTCCCGAGGACAGCGTTATATCGGGGTAGAGGTGTACCTGTGATATAAATACATTAAAATAGCCATACTGGGTCAAACCAATAGTCCATCTAACCCAGTATCTTGTCTTTTGACAGTGGCTAATGCCAAGTGCTTCTGAGGGAATGAGTAGAACAGGCAGTCATCGAGTGATCCATTCCCAGCTTCTGACCGTCAGAGGCTTGGCGACACCCGAAGTATGGGGTTGCATCCTTAACTGTTGTGGCTAATAGCCACAGATGGATCTATCTTCTATGAACTTAACTAATTCCTTTTTGAACCGCATTATAGTTTTGCCCTTTATAACATCCCCTGGCAATGAGTTCAGGTTGGCTGTGCGTTGTGTGAAGAAGTACTTCCTTTTGTTTGTTTAAACCTGCTGCCTATTCATTTCATTGGGTGACCCCTGGTTTTTGTGTTACGTGAAGGAGTAAATAATGCTTCCTTAATCACTTTGTCCACTCCATACGTGATTTTGTAGACATCTATGATGTCCCCTTTTAGTCATCTCTTCTAAACTGAAAAGTTCCAGTCTCTTTAATGTTTTCCATATATGTTCCATTTCCTTAATCATTCTTGTTAGCCTTCTCTGTACCTTTTCTGTTGCCAGGATTGCCTCTGGAGCCTTTTTTTAAAAGCTGGTGTTACATTAGCAACCCTCAGTCATCTGGTACAAAGGCTGATTTAAATCTTAGGTTACATACCAGTTAGTTCTGCAATTTCAGATACGAGTTCCTTCAGAACTCTTGGGTGAATATCATCTGGTCCTAGGGACTTACCACTGTATAACTTATCAATTTGTTCCAAAGCCGCCTTTATTGACACCTCAGTCTGGGACAGTTTCTCAGATTTGTTATCTAAAAAGAATGGCTCAGGTGTGAGAATCTCCCTCATATCCTCTGCATCGGTCTTCACTGCAAAGAATTCATTTAGCTTTTCCACAATGGCCTTGTCTTCCTTGAGTGCTTTTTTATTACATTTGATCGCCCAGTTGCCCCACTGGTGGTTTGTCAAGCTTCCTGCTTCTGATGTACTTAAAAATAGTTTTGCTGTTAGTTTTTGTCTCTTTCTAGCTGTTCTTAAAGTTTTTTTGGCCTTCATAATTATACTTTTACACTTGACTTGCCAGAGTTTATGCTCTTTTCAGTTTTCCGCAGTAGGATTTAACTTCCTATTTTTAAAGAATGCCTTGCATCTAAGCACTTTTTACTTTGTTGTTTAGCTATAGTGGCCCTTTTTTAGTCCTCTTATTATGTTTTTAATTTGGGGTATACATTTAATTTAAGCCTCTATTATCATGTTTTTAAAAAGTTTCCATGCAGCTTGTAGGCATTTCACTTTTGGGACTGCACCTTTTAATATCCATTTAACTAGCTCTCTCATTTTTGTGTAGTTCCCATTTCTGAAGTTAAATGCTTCTGGTGGGCTCTTTGGTATTCTCCCCCCCCCCCCCCCCCGAAGGATGTTACAATTAATTATATTATGCTCCCTATTACAGAGCTGTTCAGCTAGATTCACCTCTTGGACCAGATCCTGTGCTTCACTTAGGACTAAATCAAAAATTGCTTCTCCCCTTGCAAGTTCCAGGAGTGGCTGCTCCAAAAAAGAGTCATTAATGGTGTCTAGAAACTTTATCTTTGCATCCCATCCTGAGGTGACACATAACTAATCAATGTAGGGATAGTTGAAATCCCCCATTATTACTGATTTTTCTATTTTTATAGCTTCTCTAATCTTTCGGTGCATTTCACAATCACCATCCTGGTCAGGTGGTCGGTAGTATATCCCTACTGCTATATTCTTATTATTCAAGCATGGGATTACTATCCATAGAGATTTTATGGTACAGTATAATTAATTTAAGATTTTTACTATATTTGACTTTATGCTTTCTTTCAAATATAGTGCCACTTCCCCACCAGCATGAGCTACTCTATCATTCCTATATATTTTGTACCCTGTTATTACTGTGGCCCATTGATTATCATCATTCCGCCAAATTTCTGGGATGCCTATTATATCAGTATCCTTATTTAATACCAGGCACTCAAGTTCAGCCATCTTAGTAGTTAGCATTTGCATACAAGCATTTATAGTATTTGTTGCTTTTTAGCTGTCTGCCATTATGGGATGTAATTGAATGGGACTCTTTTTCATTTGACTGTTTCTATTCAATTTCTACCTTTGCTTCTATCCTCTCCTCCTAACTAGGATATAGAAAATCCTTGTTAATAGATCCTTCGCTAAGGGATGTCTCTGTCTGAACTGTGTGCTCTCTGTCTCTGTTGGATTTCCCCCAGCCCTTAGTTTAAAAACTCCTCTACAGCCTTTTTAATTTTACAAGCCAGCAATCTGCTTCTGTTTTGGTTTAGGTGGAGCCCATCCTTCCTCTGTAAGCTCCTTCTTTTCCAAAAGGTTCCCCAGTTCATAATAAACCTAAAACTATTTTCCCTGTACCATTGTCTCATCCATTCGTTGAGACTGCAGTTCTGCCGGTCTAACCGGCCCTGAAAGTGGAACTGGAAGCATTTTAGAGAGTGCTGACATGGAGGTCCTGGACTTCAATCTCTTACCTAGCAGCCTAAATTGGGCCTCCAGAACCTTTCTTCTCCACGTACCACGACCACCAGCTCCTCATTTTAGAGAGAGGTGTGTTGTTAAGTTTGAAGTTTAAGTTAAAGCTTGCTATAAACTTTCCTTAAAATTTCGGTCATAATTGTGGGAAGATTTTTCTTTTAACCTGATTAAAATTAGACGTGAAAATGGAGAGTCCAAAATCAGATCGTATTGCTTTTGAATGTTATGTCAAAACAAAATTCAAGTAATAGCAAGAGATTTAAGAAAATAAGACAGACTTTGATGGTTCAGTAAAATGCTCTCTCAACTGGAAATACTTGTTGGGGGAACATTTACAGAAATAACTTCTCTAATCATTATGCATAGTTATAATATAACCTATATTAATACATTCAGAATGCTTGTTCAAATAATTCTTCCAAATGCTGACTATCTTCTAGAATAACAAACATGCAGTGCCATTTTTTGTCACCATTTCTGGTGTCTGGTTACATGACTTGAAAAAATTATTTTGCTTGTTTTAAAAGGTTATATCTCTGACTGTCTTGTATTAAATAGATTTTTTACAATCAAAGTGTTGCTGCCTGCAGTGTATTCAGAAATTCCTTGAGCTATTAAAGTGTAAAAGGTTTGCCTTATTAATATGCCATTACAATTGGAAAATGTTTTTATTTTGTTTTGTTTTTTGAAAAACATGTGTAATCCACATAATACTTACGCTGGTAATGCTGCAGTTTATTAGTTAACTTGGTTAGTTTCCAGAGAACCAACTGTTATCGCAGTTCGGTTAGTTGAATGTCGTATATTTTGCTAGTCTGAAAACCAGACGAGGAAAATCTCCAAATAAATATTCTTTTCCAATGGGGGGGGGAGGTGTTGGAGGAAAATGACTTTTTATTCTTTGAAGTAAAATTTCCTTGTCAGATAAAGGGGATCTGCTGTATGTAAGTGGCTGCAAAGTTGCTTTCTCTAACATGGTGCATCCTAGACAGACAAGGTGGGTGAGCTAATACCTTTTATTGGACCAACTTCTGTTGGTGAGGGAGACACGGTCCAATGAAAAATATTATCTTACCCACTTTGACTCTCTAATCCTGGGACCGCCACAGCTATAACAACAGTACATAGTGCATCCTAAACTGTTGCTGAAGAATTTGCTGCAGTAAGTGTCTAGTTTATGTGGGAAAACTGTTGAAAGTGTGGGTGAAAAGCTGCAGTATTTCATGTTTAAACATGTGATGCATACCCTGAATGGAAGTCTGACTGATGCTTCACTTTTTAATATTTAAGGATTTGTTTTTTTCCTTTTTTTAGCAGTAGCTCTGCTTACATTGCTATAGAGACCGAAGCTTGTCCCATAATAGTGTTTTGACAGCACTAAGAGTAGGCTACAAATCATTTTTGTATTACTCTCCCCACTCTCAGCCTACTCTTCTCCACTCTCGATTGTTCCTCATGTTTTTGTTTTTATTTAGGGCAGCCAAGCATATCTGAAAGTATTAATCATCTTTCAAAGTAACTTTTGTAGACGTACACTCTTCAGGAAGTGAACAGAAATATGTCAGAGTGATCTAGAAGCACTACTGCTTTAATAATATATTGGCACCTACATTCAGTGTCTTTGAGGGATTATTTATTTATTTTGTAAAAGTTCTTTTCTGGATAACTTGTGATCTTTTCAGTTCAAAATGCAATCAAAATATCCTTGCTTAATTCTCAGTAATGAATTACAGCTCCTTTTGCTTTTTATTTCTTCTCTCATTCAGTTTTTAAAACGAAAACATCCTGCTAAATGAGATTTAGTTCCTAATGCAGAGCAGAGGCCTGTTGATACGCTGACGTTTTAAGAGCAGAACTACCTAGTTCACATGCCCACTCTTTCCATAATATTTTAAATGTTTTTGCATGTTACTAGCAGCCTTGCAGTGAGAATACACATATTTCCATTGGCTTCAATAGGACTCAAGTTCATGCTCTAACACCCAGGCCCAACAGTGGGAGTTAATTTGCTTTACTTAGAATTGAAAAATATTAACTTCCAGTTGTACAGCTTAAAGAAAATCATGTTTGTCAGCTGATTGCAATATAATAAAATATGGTCACGGTAATGGGCCAGCTCTTCAAAAAACCAACGGTAGGTACAGTTAGATGGATTGTAGGAAGGAAGAGGGAGAGGCCTGGGGGAAAGGCTGAGAGTGGGGCGTAGGGTGACCAGATGTCCTGATTTTATAGGGACAGTCCCGATTTTTGGGTCTCTTATATAGGCTCCTATTACCTCCCACCCCCTGTCCTGATTTTTCACACTTGCTGTCTGGTCACCCTAGTGGGGTGGGGAGATGATGGGTAAGAAAAATGGTATGCTAATATTTTGTAAAGCTTTTAGGGATCCTGACTAAAAGTGTTATGTAACATTGGTTGGTCTCTTTCAGTGTCTAGGCTTGTGTCTTGAGACCTCAATTTAAAATGCTGGTTGTGAAGTGAAGATACATTTGAGTTTCATGTCTTTGATGGAAATGCCTTTTGAGCTTTAGTTCTACTTCAGTTTTTGTTGATTAAAATAGCTTTTCATGATCGTTCCTGTCAGTTCAGCATTTTAATAGCTCTAAAACACACAATCCCAATTTTTTTAAAATTTGAAGTTGGGTTTCTAAATTTAGTTTAAAGCAAAATATTTATTTTTTTTAGTCTTTTTGACTCTGATGTTCTAACAGGTTTAAAATGGAAAATGGGGTTTGAAGTGCACAAATTTTTTTTTAGAACAGAGAAATTGGGTGGAAAAAAACGAAAAACAAGTACAGTAAAAGCCATTTTATCCAGCACTTCACCAACCGGAAAGCTCTCTAAACCAGCATTTCTGATCTTCATTGAAATTCCGGTTTATAGTCTGGTTGGCACGGGGTCGGCAGGTGCCCAGTTGTGGCATGGGAAGGGGTGTGGAGTGTGGGCTCTGGGAGGGAGTTTGGGTGCAGGAGGGAGCTCGGGGCAGGGGTTTGGGTTACAGGGTGCTGGATCCGGGAGCCACTCACCTCGGGTGGCTCCCTGCAAGTGGCGACCTGACCCGGCTGCTCCTAGGTGGAGGCACGGCAGGCGGCTCTACCCGCGGACCCTGCCCCGGGCGTTGCCTCCACAGCTCCCATTGGCTGGGAACTGCAGCCAATGGGAGCTGTGAGGGCAGTGCCTGCGGGCGGAGGCAGCGCGTAAAGCCGCGTAGAAGCAGCCAGGAAAGGTTGCCATTTGCAGGAAGCCATCCCAGGTGAGCACCCCCTGGATCCGGCACCTCCTCCTGCACCCCAACCCACTGCCCCAAGCCCCCTCCCACACCCAAACTCCCTCCCAGAGCCCGTGACCCGCATGCCCTCCCAATCCCCAGCCCGCACTCCTCTCCCCCTCCCCCGCACCCAAACTCCCTCCCTCTTAGTTAACAAGCATTTTTCACTTATTGGCACCCCCCATTCCCTCAACATGCCGGATAAAACAGCATTTTCAAACAGAGGATGGAATTGGTATGTTTTTAAAAATGCTAATGGCAGTGTATTATGACACTATTACTAATCAGCACTATTATAATCCTATTACCTTTTAATGTACAATAATGGATTAGTCCAAGATGTTTCAAAATTAAAGAAACAAAAAACCCAAGTATAGTTAATCAAGTTCTTAGGTGGTTCTGTTCATTGGCTTAACTTAGATGGGTCAGAGCTGATCAGTGACTAATGCATTCTTGCTCTTTGGCAAGAGGTTGGTTTCATCAAAGCCACTGTAATTGCAAATATTAGTTCAGGTACAAGGGACTGGCTGAATTACTTATGTGTACATTTATACTGGCTGAGCCAGAGTGTGACACAGATGACATTTTGAGGCCATTGTTGTTGTTTTTTAAATTAGTCTGTTTATTGGCTTTTAGTATTTTCTGTTAATCCATAAAGAGAAACACTTTAGTCCTCTTGTTTTTAGATATTGCAGGAACAACTAAACCTTTCTACATTAGAGAGAAAATCCATAGTATACTGTGGTGGGGCGAGGACTCACCGGCGCGGCGCCTCCTGCTGGTCATCTCGGGAATTAGCTCTTCCAGCCCGGAGCGTCCTCTGCAGGCCAGTGTCTCGCCTGCTGCTGGCCCCGTGTCCTTCCCAGACCCCGGTGCCCTTTGCCCAGGGGTTCTGCCTACTGCAGTACCCCCTCACCCTGGATCTCCTCTCCCAGGGGAGCCCCCAACCCCCTATCCCCACCTTGCCTCAGTGGCTACTGCCAATCATCATCTAGCCCCCTCTCACTGGGGCAGACACAGTCTGTAAACCACTCATCATCGGCAAGGGGGGTTCGATCAGCTGCCTCTGCCTATAGCTGAGCTGACCCTCTGCAGCCCTAGTGCCCTTTTGTGGGCCCTTAACTCGGCCTGGAGCCTGGGGCTTTGCTAGGCTGGAGCTCTCCAGCTCCCTCTGCCCTTCCCCAGCACTGCTCCACCCTAGGTCCCCTCCTCAGCTTCCCAGGCAGCCGGGTCCTGCTCTCTCTCCACAAGCTAGAGAGAGAGTGTCTCTTCTACTGCTTCTGGCCCTCAGCTCTCTTATAGGGCCAGCTGTGATCTGATTGGGGCGTGGCCCCACCTGTGGCTGCTTCCCCTAATCAGCCTAGCCTTTTTCCAGACACAGCCCTCTCCCAGGGCTGTTTTAAGCCCTTCAGGGCAGGAGCGGGATGACCACCCCGCTACATATACATTAAGCATAAGGTGTGGCTTAAGAACATTGTATTGTTGTGCTTTAAGGCTGTATACATTAACTTACATTATTCTTGCTATACAGTTTTTTTTTTTAAGTCTAGTTTCTTCCATGTGGTTGTGATAGCAAATATCCAATGACTTTTTTTTTCTAATTTAAAAGAATGCTAAAACATGGATTCAGGTAGGGCAAGATCTAATCTATCTAGTTGTATGTATGCAAATCAGTCTTTTCTGTGCATTGCTGGTAAGTGTGTCTGTGTGCATACAGGTACATAACTCTAGTCTTAAAAAAAAAATAGGGCCTGTTGTTACGCATGTGTCTTATTTTGACAGACTCCCGTCAGCTAAAAATGGATGCTTGCAGCTTGCAAGACTTTAGTTTTTTCTATAGGATTACAGAACATAAATCTCATTCTTCCATATTCAGCAAGTACATCTGGATAACTTTTGCCAGTTTCAAACTGTCGCCAGTGTACATTTTTTTTTTCAAAATACTAAGAGATTAGCCTCTTAATTGCTTGCCAAGTAAGTGCAAACTGTGTTTGAGTTAGAATAATGAACTCCCAAAACTGCTTTAGTTTATGTCCCGTGTTTATGCTACTGTAACTTTAAACTGCCCAGTGCCATTTTGGGGAAAACTTGTAAAGACATGCAGTGCTAAGTTTTAGTTTAGAACAGATTCTTAGTCGTTATACATTTGAAAATAAAGATTTGTAATGGATGTGTTAACAGCCCCTTTACAGTAGTGCTTCCAAGCACTGCTCGAATGGTTTAGAAATTGACAGAAAAGCCTGGCAGGAATACTAGTGATAAATGTAAACACTAGCACTGTTTCTGCCTTTTCCCAGTATATCTGAAGAGGCTGTTACTGTGCTGGGAAAGAATAAAGCCTTGCTGATAACCAGAATAACTAGCTTGGCATAGTAGCATGATGCCACATGTAAAAGAGACTACTTTGAAGTCTGTACCATCAGTATTCTAAATATATTAGTTTAGCCTACCCTGCCAATACTAACATTGGTTTAAATAAGGTGTTATGTGGTATCTTTAAAACAAATATTAAACAATGATTTCAGTAAAATAAGATTTTTTGTTTGTGCTTTTTCTAGGTACATAAACTCCTTATGCAAAATAATTTTCATACAGTGCCTAAATGTCTGTTTTTAGCAGCTCACCTTTTAAGCATCCCTGTCAGTCATCAGCCCCTGGAGGGCACCAAACAGACCACAGAGCTGCAGAGTGGTCCCTGATGGACACCTGCATGACCGGCTGCTTCGTCAGTATTTCAGGCAATTTGTGAGCTGTTGGGGGGAGGTGGGGGGAGGGGGGCAATGAATTAGACTGTTGATAGCGTCCCTACAAAGACTGCTATTAACAGCATGCTATTCTGTGCTTCTCTACTGCAGAAGACAGAGTGATATTCGTGTTCCCACAGCATGTTGTAAAATGCATGAGATTTTGCTCATCCTTCATGGAAATAAGAATAGAAAAATGAGAGCAACCTGAACCAGAAGCTATTAGAAGAGCATGCAGAAATCTGCAGCAATTTATACTTATTCTTACATTTTGCCTCTCTAACTATGGATTAGAAGGACTGGCATTTTTGCAATGGGCTTTTTCTATAATGGCATTTTTGTATTGTCTGGCCAGAGCTTGCACAAGAGGAAAACAGGCTGCTGAATTTAGTCACTGATCTCTATTAGCCGTGGCCTAAGGCTATGCTGAGATTCATATCCCATTTGTATTGTTGCAGCTCAAAAGAAGAATGTTCAGAGGATGACAAGTGTATTCTGAGTAGGTATGTTGCTTCATTTTCATATGAAACCCATTTTTTTTCCGGCTACCATTGGTCAGAAATCAGGTTAATAGGAACAGAATGAAGCACAGTGCTGCAAGCACAGTACTGCAGTGTCCCTGTTAAGGTAGAACAATAGCATTACAATAGCTTTTAAAAAAAATCTTAGCTGGTTTAATTAAATAAAGCTGCATTGTGCTGGTTTGCACAGTGCAGTCTTTTTTTTTTTTTTTAAACATATACTGCAGTCAACGCTTCCCTAACGAGGTGGCACTATTGTTGAGTTAGAATGATAGAATCATCAGATTGCTTTAGGGGACAGCAGGATTTAAAAGGAGATGCCTCACAGCCCTATTTTACAGATTGGAAGCATCGGTTTAAGGGCATTGGCAGAATCGCTTGCTTGTTCTTAGCAGCAGCCACTGCTGTGTCAGTCGTGTGTGGAATGGAAGTCCTAGTTGGTAGTCTGTTATGGAAACGCTGTTTACTGTTATTGTAGTACCGTGGTGACAACATGCCATTGAAATGGAAAACGAGCTCTCCTGCTATCTGGAAATTCCCAGTTCCTGTGCTTAAAACATCCAGGTCATCGCCACTTTCTCCAGCATACATGTAAGTGAGAGAAATGAGGATAAATAAGGTGGGATTTCTTTCATGAGACTACCATGTGGCAAAATACCCTGTTATATATTTAATGACATTGGCACTCAGAATTTTACCTTCTATTTTCTTTCTATATATACAACCTCAAATGTTACCTTCTTATTGTTTTCATGGTAGGTGTTGTCAAGTCTTTCCTTTGTTGAAATGCAGAGAAATTGTGCAGATTTCATCATATTTAGAAATATTTTTAACTTTTCATTTGAAAAGTTCAAGTTATCATTGATTTGTAAAACAGATCTCGGATCAATAAGTCTAAGCATCTAGGCAGGCTTTTATTTGTGGCGTATATTCTAACAATAAATAGCTCTCTGATTGTTACTTCAACATTGAATATAGAATCACCTGCTATATTGTTGTGAACTTTTGTGTGTATTTTAGTTTTGGGATGGTACATCTTGACTTAAGTCTTGCTTTTATCCTTTACAGTCATACTCTTTAAGAATTCAACATCACATTTAAAAAAAAATACTGGAAATAAAAGCATGAGGGTTAAAATATTTTTTTATTTTGTATAATACTTACATGTAAAATGTGTACACATTTGTTTATGCAGTTTGTTCACTCACAGTAGGTTGTAGATAACTGCATGTATTTTAACAGATACATCAAATCTATATGCCTGAATTTATCTTGGCAAATCTTAGTAAAGCTTATATTGCAGCTTCTGATTATTGTTGTAAGTTTTGTATTAGTGTATACAAGTGGCTTGTTTTGCTTTAGCAATGTGAAATAAAGCTAAATCTTGATTGAGTACACAGTTTTTCCTCTTTTTTAAATGCTGTTATAGCATTTTTCTTTAAATCAGGAAGATTATTAAAAACAAACAGCTTAAGTACATTTGCTATTGCACACAACATACGCTATGAAGAAAATTAATGGAATAAAAAGTTACTTTTAGTCGTATTCCTTAGTACAATAGGTACATTATTAATGCTTTGTGACTTGTGTAAAATAGGAGATGTCATTACTCAACCTTGTTATACCTAGGTTTTGCTTCCTCTCTTATGAGGACACGGTGTGACACGTAGATGCTTACAGGTTCCATAAATATTTTTCTGTTGAAGGTCAGTAATAATTCGTCAGTAAGATTAAAGCAAGATAAGGCACCTCATATGCATAGTCCCTATTTTTGTTGTGAAAAAGCTAATGTTTAAAAAGCTAAAATTCTCAGATCCGATCTACAATATATATGCCCTTTATTTAAATTTAGTTTTCGTAAATGCAATTCAGATAATTTTCTTAGCTAAGCAAGTTGTTAGCTACCAGAAAGTATCAAGGTCTTTCTGCTAAATGGGGGATATGAACTTATGTAGTAAAATATAAGACAAGGTCAAATATAAAAACAGTAGTATGTCAGAGAAGAGTTTGAGGCTTTTGAACCTATTTGGGGAAAAGAATGACTAGCTATTGTCTGATAGACATTTTTGTGGATTTTTAAAATCACAGGATTTAATAAAGTTAAGAAATTTAAAAAGCTCCATTCCATTCTTGTCTGTCTACAGACATCCCAAGAGATGTAATTTATTTTATGCATCATCTCTAAATTGTTACCTTTGTTTTCTATGTGCTCCAGCACTTTGATTTGGATGTGTTATTGACTTATATTGATATATTCAATGTATGTGGAGCAGTTCAGTGATCACATATTAACTATCTTATGTTAGGTACGTCTGCAACATGTGAAATACATGAACAGCTGCTTTTAATTAAAAAAAAAATTAGTGCTACAGTAGGCACTGATTGGTGTCTAAGCAGACATATTTCTTCATTGATACGCCCAATCCTGGCATTAGCTGGAATATTATATCTCAAATATCATACTGAAATTATACATACATTTTATATATATATATATATATATATATATATATATATATTTATTATGATATTTAAATGAGAAGAATTACAAAATGGATCCAGTTTGATTAGGCAATATATATGAAATGCTAAAAATAGCCTTCTGAGCTACTTTTAAGAGCGAAATAGATAATAGACAGTCACTACTTCCATTGCAAAGATTACGATAGATTTGTTAAGTGTGTAATATAGTATATGTTGGTTTTCATCTCCATACATACATTTTTTCTTCTACATGAAGTACTTGTGTGTGTATGTTTAATAAAACAAACCACAAAAGACCTAAGAACTGATTATTTTTATTGTGTTGCTACAATTTCTTAATACTTTGGGGAATCCGGAGTATTTGCACCAGTATCTAGTATTAGAAAACCAATGACAGGAATTAAGGTTAATTCTGACATCTAAATAGTGGAAAAAATACTAGTTTATACTAACTTAATTCATATATTGGCTATACTAGTAAAGTTTTTTTTAAATTTCTCTACTTAGTGAGGTGCAATTCCTCATATTTCAGTTGTTCTAGAACAGTTAACCTTGACTTTAAATATTGAATCCTATTTGCTGTTCTAACCATTAGATAGTCATTCAGAAACAAGAGTAGGAGTCAGGATACCTAGGTTTTATTCTTGGCTCATCTACTTATTTGTTATGGGCAAGACACACTGCCTCAGTTTCCCCATATGTAAAATGAGTTTACTACACCTTACCCATCTTGTAGATGAATATTAAGTCTAATGTGTGGGCATTCTGAGCTTCCTTGATGAAAGTTGCCATGTTAGGTACAAAGTATCATTGTTAAATATGTATTGCTTACCAGAATGGCCCTGTAAGCTTTTCTGTAAACTGAGTCAGTTTACAGAAGGTTTTCTTATTTAAAGTTTGCTACCTAGTTGAAAGGCTACAGAAGTATTGTGTAGAGATCAATTTAAAAGAAAGCCCTCTGCTGGAAGAGATCTGTATACATTTGGTGTGTGAAACAAGCTATTTGTTTCACCTGAGCTGATATCATTGTAGACTGTAAAACTCTGGTGTTCTAACTGGTCCTCAGACTGTTTGAGGTGAGATTACACTTCCTTGGTAGTGGGAAGGAGAGGGAGCACCACTTTTTCAACCCCCCTACCTGCTGATTAGTGGTAACTGGGACCTTAAAGGAAGCTTCTTGCCCTACTAGTTAAAGCACAATGAGTGCAGTGATTTACATAAACACTTCTAGATCATACTGGAACAGCAAGAGGTAACTGTTTAAAACTGTAGAGAGCAGAGCAAAATTTCCTTGGGTGAAGAGATGAGTGAAACCTATGAGTTTTGTTTGAATTGGTCCAAAATAGTTTCAGCTTTTTACATGGTCTGGTGAGAGATCATTTGGCATATCCTAATTATGGTTGGGTAAGATGAGAACTGGGGTATTGGCCTATGAGAGAGATTTTTTCAGTATCATGCAGCTTTTCTTCATAAATACACAAATTATAAATGTACTGGGAATCTCTGTGTGTGCGTTTTCAAAAACTACCTTTCACAGCCATCCCTTTAATCTTCCTGTTTTAGCACCAAAGCTGATATTATAGATTCCTGTTCTAAAATCGGAGGGTTAGAGCTATTGAAACAAGTAAGCAATATCATTGGCAAGAATGTACATCCGTATTTCAGTAATTAATGCTGACTGCTGTTGGCAGTACTCATCAGTTAATGTTAGTGGGGCAATGTGTGCAGTTTACCAGTAGGAGTAGCCTAGAAAAAGGACAGGCAAAGTTAGACCATTATATGCCTTGCAAAAAGTGCATTTGTTGTAGATATGCAGTGAGAAGAACAATAAACATACACCGCTACCTCAATATAATGCGACCCGATATAACACGAATTCGGATATAACTCATTAGAGCAGTGCTCCGGGGGGGGGGCTGCGCAATCCGGTGGATCAAAGCAAGTTCAATATAACGCGGTTTCACCTATAACGCGGTAAGATTTTTTTTTGGCTCCTGAGGACAGCCTTATATCGAGGTAGAGGTGTATTTAAATGAAAGTGGATAACGGACATCTAAAAATTAATACTTCAGTATGGAAACACCATCCTGGAGGAAGGGTAGGAACAATTCATTGCTAGTTTGCTAGTTTCATAAAAGACACTACTTTTGGGGTGGTAAGAGGAGATGTACTGTATCAGTGTTTGCTAACTAAGTGGTCTGGTTTGCTGAATGTTTCTTGGGTTCTGCATCACTTACATGAAATGGAGAAAAATTCTTCTCAGATCTGTACAGTAGAAACTTGACTTTTATATTCTGTTCTCCCAACATGTGCAGGTCTCCTATTGGCATTTATGGATATCTACACATGTACAATATGAGAGCAAAGTCCTACAGTGCCTATCTGAAAGAATGTATTTTTGCATTAAATGCTTTCAGCAGATTTTTTTAAAAATGAGAACACCTATGTCTTGCTTTCTTACTGGAAGAGTTTCTATGAAAATGAACACACTGCTAACTGAATAAATAAGTCTTCAGTATGTCTTTTTGAAAAAATTAAGTAAAATTTAAAAATTACTAAAATGCAAAATATCTAATTTGTTGTACAATTATTTGATTTTATAATTAAAAATACATTTTCAATACGACATTGATAGCTGAGTGGCTAATGTTAGGAGAAGTAAGCTACTTTAAGTGATTCTACAAATACTTTGCCATCAAATGGTGTACAAAATAGTAGTTGTTGTGAGTCACCCTTTTTGTTTGATGGAGTCAAAAAATTGCTGTGTAGTAATGAAAATCCTTTACTATGTAGAAAAGTAGAACCAGTGCTAATCCCCAAGAACAATTCAGTGTTAGTTTTCAGCTGGTGATGTGGCATATGTTTTTCTGTTTTCTCCTATTAAGTCTCCTATTGCCCTATAGTGGACACTGGGGTTAACTGATACTACAAAATGTGTATATCTTTAAAAGTTAGGAGTGGAAATAGCACTTATCCTGCTTGCCATTTTACATGGGTCTGGCATTTCCTTGAAATCAATAAAAACGGTAATATTCTGTTATGTGGAGTGACTATTGTAAAGCTCTCAGAAGATTTCTATTAAAGAATCAGAATTTGCTAGTCCTTACTACAGAGTTGTATCCGAGATACTATCGCTGCCCTCTAAACATAGAATGGTGTTAGCAGGGAGAGAGAGGTTCTGGGAGTTGTAGTTCCCTTCAATGGGCGGTCCTCTACCTGGACATAATACAGGAGAACTGCCAGTCCCAGAGTCCCTTTCTCCCCCTCCCTCCAGTGGCTTCCTAGGAAGTGTAGTCTCTGGTCTCCCCCCCCCCCCCCCCCCCCCAGGATTGGAGCAGAGAGAGACCCTTCCTCAGAGCCTGATTATTGAACCTGTTGTTTTTAACCGTTTTGGGGTTTAGTTCTAGTTTTCAATGCGACCGACTGCTTGTCTACACTTAAAACTTCACAGCCCTGAGCACCGTAGTTATGTTGACCTAATTTTCTATTGTAGATCAGGCTGAGACGTTTTCAGTTTGGGTTCAGTTCCAGTTCACTCAATCCCCTCTCTGAACCAGTTTTCAGGTTCAGTTCAACTCCCTGGATTGAGTATTTGTAAGGGGGTGCAAGGGCTGTGGGCTACAAGTCATGCCTGAGGCAAACCTTGCATTGTTTGTATCCTCAGGCTCCTAGCTGGTTTTGGTGCTCTTTTAAAATAGAGAAACCTGAGGAGCAAATGGGGAAAGAAGAAAATCCTTTCTTTACCTCAACCTTGGAGATCCCACCCAAACAGGTTGGCAGTATTGTCTGTGAAGGAGTACAGCACGCACTGTTGGGCATTCCCTCTTTTGCTGCTAATGCTGGGTCCATGGGAGCTGTTTGTGTTGGTTTTGGTCACAGTGTAGAGTGGTCAGATTCTAAAGGACACAAGAGGGAGTGCATGCAGTGTCATGCAGGGACCATCTTGCTCCTCAGTGGCCTCCGGCCTCACAAACATCTCTGTTTGAAGCTGCAAAAAATCAGATCTTCTTAGTATCCCTCTCCTTTCTCATTTTCTCCATTTCAGCCTGTTGTGCATGACTTCTTGACTACAGATTTTTATGCTAGGGCTTTGTTGCTGGGGCCCTACTGGGGATCTAAGCAAACTCAACTTTCCCCCCAGTATGTTAGTGATTCCTCCCGCAATTCTGAATGGCTAGACACTCTTTGTTTTTAATGGGTTAATCCCTGAAATTTGCTCCTCTGTTTCTAGGGTAATCTGCCCTGAACCTGACCCTGCTGGCAACAAGGCACCAAACCTGAATCATTCAAATTACTGTCCGAGCATATCATTATTCCTAAACTATCTTGAATTGGTGGGTAGCCTTGAGTATCCCACTGGTAGCCCAGTGATGATTCCACAGCTTCCCAAAGCAGCTTGCTTCATTGCTCAACAGTTTCTATTTTGAATCTACTTAAAATATGGCCAAAATTTTAATAAAATTCAGATAACAATTTTTTAAAACTACATACGTGTCTTCCCCCAGTGATTCCTCTCTGTCTTCTAGGGCCAGGTAAATCACTCTTCTCCAAAGGGCTGACTGTCTCCATTCCTATGTGCCAGCTGTCTTCTCTATGTGTGGACATTCTCTCTAGCTCCCTCATCACCTTCTTCCACCCTCCCACCCGGCTTGCCACTGGCAGCAGAGGGGTGTCTGTGTTCAGCTCTGTATAGAGATGGTTGCTGCAAGATGGCTGGGGCAGAGGGGAGGAATGATCTCAAGTTTAATCAATGTTCTTTTCTGTACCTGAAACCAGGTTAAGGGAGCAGAGCACTGACCAGTCAGCACTATCAGCATTTGATGCTGCTATTATTTCAAGGATCTAGCATAGGCAGCGTTTCCTTGCTGGGAGAATGGGTTTCATTTTTCAGTGAGAAAGGGCAGCAAATGCCCAATTACGTAGATTTTTTAGTCTCTTCAGTATAACGTCAGTTTAAATATAAAATGCCACCACTGTAGCTTAGACCTATTTCTGCTTGTTTTGTCATCTTTGATTGGGTGAAATAATTGATACAGTTCTTCTTTATAGAGACAGCTTTGTCATAAATTTAAAAAGTGATCTTTTTTCACTGTACTGAATAGAGCTGATTTTCTTGTATGTTATAGGCAGCAATTTTTTTTACCTTTATTGCTTTCTTGTGGAAGTGAACTAATTACCTGGTATGTTTTACACAACTTCTGACTATTACTGTAGTTCAATACAGTGTTACCATTGGTATCACGTTATTGGCTTATTCAGTTTAGCATCCACTATATAAACTAGAGAGCCTTCTCTGTGGTTCTAATGCTGAACTACTATTTCTTCTTTGGTATATCTCTTCACTTCCTTTATTTTTAAGCCATTTAAAAAAAAATCTAATTCTGTTGACTTATTCCAGTTGTTAAATTATAAAGATTACACTGCACTTATTTTTCCACAATTGGTTGTGGGTTTTCTTAGCATACTTACAATTCAATTATCTGAGTCACTTATGAAAATGTCAGTAGAATTGGAAGTCTTCCCTTTTCCTCTCATAAGTATCATGGGGGTCAGAAAAGAGAAGAGGAACCACAAAAGTGATTGTGCAGCTGAGAGTGTCATGGTGTGAAAAGAAAAGTCTACATGCACCTACAGTTGGGACATGTAAAGTTCATTCCAGTTCTGCAGTTATTACCCACTTAAAGGATTCTCTGACATATTTGCTATTTCTAGTATCTCTATCTCTGTATTAACCTGACAAAACTCAGTGAATTCAGAGTTTTCTGGAAGTGGTAGCAGTGTTTGGAACAATTCTCTGATTCTCATTATCTCTAAAAACCAAAAGGAATTATTTTAGTCTAACTGCTGTACCAGTGGTGGATAGCAGGCAGAGAAGGAGTTGGGCTACTTGGGAATGAAAGACTTCTTCCCTGCTCTCTTTGGTAGGTTTTGAGAGGCAACCAGAGTTGGAAGCCCAACTGCCAGTACTGCCTTCTCCTTCATCCCAATGTGGCTTGTGGTTGGCCACCCTTCTATAGCAGTTTAGGGATTTTGGAACTCCAGCCCTCTGTTATCTTTCATGTCAGCCTTTTCTGGAGCCTTGGGAGAGAGAGAGAAACCCTTTCCCCATGGTAGTGTCAGCAGAAAGTGGTACTCCGCTTTATACTGCCTGGTGACCTCTTTGCTTCTGCTTTGACATCATAAGAGCAATACCCCTTGCCTCTGTCAGGAGGTAGAGGCTGGGAATAGAAAAATTGGTCTCAGTTTAAATTGTTATTTAATTTAACACGCAACTGGATTTTATTTTTGTCCTTTTCAATTTGCGTGGGTTTTTGTGACCTACACTCTCAAGGGGCACGTCTTCACTACCTGCCGGATCGGTGGGTAGCAATCGATCTATTGGTGACTAGTGAAGACGCAATAAAATCGCTCTGCTGTCGACTCTGGAAATCCACCGCGGCAAGAAGCGGAAGCGGAGTCGACGGCGGCGCCGTCCTCACAGCCAGGTAAGTCGACCTAAAATACGCTATTCACGTAGCTGAAGTTGCGTATCTTAGATCGACACCCCCCCCCCCCCCCCGTAGTGTAGACCTAGCCAAGGATGCAGTAATAGCACACCCAGACAAGTACAGCATTTATACATTGCTCTTTTGTGACCCTAACACATTCTACAAGCAATTTCTAGTTTAAAAATAAAAACTGGGATCTTCAAAAGTAGTTAGGCACCCAAATCCTGTTAAAAAAATCTATGGAATTTCTGCACCTAACACTTGGATAGCTTTGAAAACTCCAGCCAAAGAAGTTAAGCTATAGAGTTGATCTGTTTGACTTTGAGATAACTAAAAACTACTCAGAATGCTGCTGATCACTGAGACCCATTTTAAGAGAACAGCACTCAAAGGCTATAATGAGGGAGGAGGTAGAAGTTGGACTTCAGTAATTTGGTGAATAAAGGGTCCAGATTATTCCACCACAGAACTTGCAACTTCTGTTGAAGTCAATGGAACTTGGGTGTGCAGCTGTCAGGATTAATAAGCCCTTATATTTGATAATAGAAGTTAATGTTTCCTTTTAATTTTTCAGCCAGAACTGTGTGTGTGACGCCTACAAATGAATAGCTTGTGACTGGACACCTCATCAGAAAAGCATTCCAAGAAGAAATGTATGCTTTAGTTATCATTTAAAGTGTCAGAGGTCACTTCACTGATCTCTGCTAGTGTGATGCTTTCATGCATCTTAACTCTGGATATTTCACAGCAGAGGAGAGCACAGAGTAGACTACCCTATTATATTGTGAGTCAGCACCTGTGTGTTCTAAAAGAGAAGATGAAAATTGCAAGTGCTTGTTTGCTAAATATTGCAGTTGATCTGTTAAAGATGAATTAGACTTGCTGTCAGTGCTCTTCTATATCATAAAATTAGTTCCCCCTCTCCCCATCTCATTTGTACTAGCAAAACTTTTATTTCTTGTATTAATTGATAAGAAGTTTTCATTATAGATAGGCATTGGCAAATCACAATGCTGACTCCTTTAAATTGTAGTTCAAATGCTAGAGGAGTTGTGTGTTACAAAACTGTAGTTGAGTAATATTAATTAAAGGACAAGACTTCACTATTTTGGAGGAGGACAAGAAGAACAATAACTAATACATTTAATCTAGTAATTTTTTGCCCAATTAAAGTGCTTCTTTAAATTACACAGATGAATGATGCAGAAGTGTGTATTTTTAAAAAAAGTGAAGAACCATGCATTATGTAACTGGATTCATCTGTGTTGCTGCTTATAACAATATTAAATTCCCTAACATCAGAATGATAAAATATTCACTTTACAGTGCTGCTCCATCACTGTTCAGCTTACTCAGCTCTTACATGGCCGTCTAATTTATTAGAGAATTCCTAAATTTGCTAGTCAAGAAGTTAGAACATCTATTCTTAATGGGAAGACGTTAAGGTACTTAATATTTAAAAATCATTTTTGGCAGGCTAAGGACAAGCATTACTGTATTTTCTAATAATACATGAAAGCTTCATTATATTTAAATCAGCCTCTTCATTAAGTTAATAGTTTCATTAGCTAAACATATGCTTGGCTACACACATATATACCAGAGTTTTGGTTAGATCATAAAATAGTAAAGATCTGTCGTGAGAGAGGATAATCTTAATATGAAATTGAAATTTAGATCCTTGCTGGCTGATAAATACCATGGTGCTGGCACATGACAAGAGTAATTTCAGAAGATGCCACTTACCAGTGACCGGAACACTTGCAGTCATGGTTCATTGGAGAATAATTGGACAAAGAAAATAAGGTTATAATCCTTTAAGAAACAAACTGCTGAGCTACACAAAGTTATCAATATACTATCTGGACTATGTTGCTTTGGTAAATTTTTAATGTATTATGTTGTGTCATATTTTTTAAAATTACCCATGAAAATATGTACTCGGTATGAGGAAAATTATGCTAGAGAAAATTTAGGCCAATTCAGTATTTTGTGTCAAAAGAAGCATACATTATAAAACATTAAAAAACAAATGGAATTATTTCCCTAAATTCATAGATTCACAAAATTATTCATTCTCGTAGTTGTCTTGCTGATATGGGATTAGAATAAATCCAATTTCATAGTGAGAGCAATGCAAAATGAAATAATTGTTTTATTAAAACAACAAGGAGTCTGGTGGCACCTTAAAGACTAACAGATTTATTTGGGCATAAGCTTTCGTGAGTAAAAACCTCACTTCTTCGGATGCATAGAGATACAGACTAACACGGCTACCTCCTGATAATTGTTTTATTGTTGTTTTGACAATAAGTGATAATATAGTCAACAAGAAAAAACTCAGTACTTCCTACTAAATTTGTAATGGTATACTGTTCGTTGCATGGGCTCAGTCAGCAGGCCAAGATCTAAAGGGAATGCAGGGTTTCAGTTCCAAATATTATACATATTGTTTTTAAAAACTGTTAAAGGAACATTAAAGTTGCAAAGTCAAACACTCTGGTTAAGAAATTCCAGAAATAAATTTGCTCATGTAACCTTAATTTGGCCCCCTGTGCACCTGCATTATGGTACAGTATTTAATTACATCATCACATGCAGTCTTTTCCACCAGAGCCCTGCCTCATTCAGGGCATGGGATGGATGATGCACTGGGAATAATGAATCAGGATTGTCTAACAAATGAGGCAGTTGTCTCTAATAACCCTGCTAGTCAGACAGTCTCCAGTCTTCCTGCTCTCAGTTCTGGTGCCAACGCCACTGTTGCCATGGGGTCTGCAAGTCCAGGAAAGCCTTGCTCAGCCTTGGGATGAACCAGGCTTGGTTGCTCTCCAGAGGTGGTGCGTGCACAGTCTGATTGGCACTTAGGTAGGGCCCTACCAAATTCATGGTCCATTTTGGTAAATTTCACGGTCATACGATATTAAAAATAATAAATTTCATGATTTCAGCTATTTAAATCTGAAATTTTACAGTGTTGTAATTGTGGGGGTTCTGACCTACAAAGGAGTTGTTGGAGGGTCGCAAGGTAATTGTAGGGGGGTTGTGGTACTGCTACCCTTACTTCTGCGCTGCTGCCGGCGCTGCCTTCAGAGCTGCACAGCTGGAGAGGGGCGGTTGCTGGCTGGGAGCCCAGCTCTGAAGGCAGAGCTGATGCCAGCAGCAGTGCAGAAGTAAGGATGCCATGGCATGGTATTGCCACCCTTACTTCTGTGCTGCTGCCTGCCAAGCTGGGCCCTCTGTCAGCAGCCGCCACTCTCCGGCCACCCAGCTCTGAAGGCAGCAGCGCAGAAGCAAGGGTGGCATGGTATGGTATTGCCATTCTTACTTCTGTGCTGCTGCCTGCTGAGCAGGGCGCCCAGCCAACTGCCACCGCTCTCCGGCTGCCTAGCTCTGAAGGCAGCACAGAAGTAAGGGTGAAAATACCACAACCTTCCTAAAATAACCTTATGACCCCCCTGCAACTCCCTTTTGGGTCAGGACCCACAATTTGAGAAATGCTGGTCTCACCCTTGAAATCTGTATACTGTAGTATAGGGTAAAAGCACACAAAAGACCGGATTTCTTGGAGGGAGACCAGATTTCACGGTCCAGGACACATTTTTCATGGCCATTAATTTGGTAGGACCGTACACATAAGACCTGTGTAGAATGGACTGTGCTCACTAGAAATGAAATCTTTGGAGCATTTAGCTTTCAAATTCTAACACATCTCTGAGCATGTGCAAACAGATCTTCAGAGGCTTTATGATTTGAACAAATTTGGACATATTTTCACAGGGATGGCAAGACACAGCCCTAACACTAATCAGTTGTTGAACAACATGCTGTACTCTGCGAGGGGTGGGGGGGAGAAGGAACACGTACATAGTTATCCATGCACACTTCCAAATATATATAGAGTTAGGAAAAATGTAGCAAAGAATATCTTTTGCTATTTAGGGCGTAGGGTCTGGTGATGATTTTAAGGAAACTGGAGATAGGAAGCTAATTTGCCTTTTAATTCTTAAATCTGATGCTCTGATCAGTCAATACACAGGATTAACTAGTTTAGCAGATTGTGCAGGAGGCAATATGTAGCTGTTTTTTTTTTTTTCAGACCACATATTTGGTTGTCATGGACGCCAGACAATGAGATATTTTTAGTCTGGTATATTCTGTGTTACCAAAGAAAAGTATTTTGAAACTTCCTGAAACAATTTAATATGAATTGTTAGCATTTAGTAAGCATTTCATGAACAACCCCTGTTTTCCTTTGTGTACTCCATGCCTGTAGCTAAGACTTTTGCTGTATTATTTAGCCCTATCACGTTTGTTCATGAAATGAGGTAAAAATGCAGTTGATGCAAACACATTACCTTGGATATTGCAGTTAGATGGTTTAGTGCAAGGTCATCCTATATTATACAAAGTTATTGTACAAAACTTGCAATTCAAAACAATTTGTTTCCTATTCCAGTCTTAAAGCAGGGGTGTATGGAGAAAAGGGTAACATAGTTGTATCAGTTAGACTGCTATATACTAGTAGAGACAGAAAATGCAAGCAGGAAAGAAACATGATGCACGGATTGGATGATGAGAAATATGAAGTGTAAAAGGCTATATAGTACACAACAGAGAAGACTCAGCGAATGGTGATGGGATACATGATATATCTACAAACATTTTCAAGGAAACAATATAAACAAAGATTATATATTCAGTCTTGGATGGTTGAGATAAGCGCAAGGCCCTGAATATTTGGGGGGAAAAAAGCTTAAAATACGCATTAGGAGAGTTCTCTACTAGTAAGAGCTGTTGGATAATGGAATTGATGAAGGACAATAGCAAAGATACCTTCACTGCAAATATTCCAGAACAGGTTATGTACAGTGTTAGTGTAAATAATGTAGCTGGCAGTCATGTAAGGCACTTGGGTCACCCCAGTAACTGTTGGGTGTTAGGAAGAAACTTCTCCAGCGGGCTGGGTATTTTATAGTTGTCCACTAATTAGCTTCCTGCACCTTTCCCTGAAGCCATGGTACTAACCTCTGAGAGGGGTTACTGAAATAGGTACCATTGGTCTGAACTGGTATGGCAGTTCCTGTGTTCATTTCACGGTTAACTCAGCATTCATTTGACCATACAGCTATTATAGAAAACTGCCCAGTGTTTCCCCAGACTAACTTTTTTTGATTAAAGTAGTGTTAACATCCATGTTTATATCAACTTGTGAATTCTCATGGTCCATTATTGTCGCTGCTGAGGCTCTGCCTTTATCAGCCTTTTTTATTCTGATTTAAAATGCTTCTGCTGCACTTTTTACTTAATGACTTATTGATCAGAACAATAAAACTAATTAGAAAATGAATTAACTTTCTTCTTTGCAAGTATGCCTAATTGTGATATACTGTACTTATTATAAAGCACCGATCAATATATTTACATTCATTATTACCCAATTAATTATAGTGCTTGGCAAACCACATTAATAAATGTAAGTAAAATGACTTTGGTAACAGTGCCTATTCTACTTACTTTGTACTTATTTTGTATAATTAGGAATTAGATATTTGGTTACCTTTTATTCAGTACTTAAAGTATATTCACCTGCAAAAAAAAACTAGTATATCCATCCATTTTTTAAAATAACAGTTGATAGACATGCCTGGTCTGTTAAATATGTATAATGAGAGATTTCACTCAATTTAATAAAATCACTAGAAATGATATGTCATAAGTGTTGTAAAGGTGTTCACTCTGTAATATGATAACCACCTGTTAAATAGAGAGCACTGACTGTGTTCTATAATGTCTCTTTAAACAGCCACCTGTTGTAATGGTTTTGTTTCTGATATTTACATGGCAAGGATTTGTAAACCTATTAATATAAGATTAAATTAGTCATGTGTTCCCAGAAATGAATAGTAAAGAATCACTTTTATGAAAGTTTGGTTTACAGGTCTAAAAGTGCAAGTTAAATTAAATTTTGAATAAATCTGAATTCTGTTTGCAGGCTCAGGTATTTTTTTTTAAATTACTCACAAGTATTTCATGCCTTATGATATCTCTTTATTTGCCGTCATCTTGCATACTGATAGAGTAACTGAAAATATATAGGGAATACTGCAGTTTCACTTTGTCTTGCAGAGATGAGTTTTTAATGCTATGATAGCATATATGTAGTTTACACCATGTCAGTAACAAAATCAGAACTCTATCATTTTGGGAGGCTGTATTTTGTAGTGGCTATGTCAAAAGATTAGGAGTCAGGAGTCTAGTGCCATATTTCCAGCTCCTACCACTGACTTGCTATGTGACCTTGGGCAAGTTGCTTAAACTCCTCTGAACATTACTTTCATTGCCTGAATAATGGAGAGAAAACTTACCCTTTCTAAAGCATTTTGAGATCGTGAAAGATGCTGAGTGCCCACTATCTTTTTTTTTCTTTTTTTTTAATCTTTTTCTTTTATTGATGGTGATATTAAATTGAAGTTGAGAGTCCACTTCTTAAACTTGACTGTCTGGGAGATAGGGCAATCTTGTTATTTTTAAAGTGAAAATACAAAATGTTGAATGGGTTACAATTTTGGTACAATGAATTTGACTTGCTTGGCAAGCAGTAAAATCAAATCTTATGGTTGCTTGCTTTTGTTTCCGTAAGTTAGATCTAGATATCCAAGAGCTTACTCAGTTCCTGCTAGTAGGTCACTAAATTTTATAGTGTAAATGCCAAGGGTGCTGTAGGGCTTGCTTAACTATAGTGTAAAGGGTAATACCTATTAATCCATTCTGCACCACACATTTTAAAATGTGCAAATATAGCCAGTTGCAATTAAATGGTTCTAGTTTACAAACCTTGCCATGAGGTGTTATCTTGTAAATACATAAATTGTTCTAATTTTATTGTAACATGAGAACTCTGTACAAACTTGCTGTTATTTGTTGCATCTGTGCCAGTGACCAGAAAGAGCCCATACTTTCCCCCAACTGTTTAGAAATCCATAAGCAGTAACACTCCAGACGAGGATCTTTGCACCTCTTGGTTGAAGTTACTGTGACAAGATTTGCTTTTCTAATGTCCCAGTGGTACAGCTCCCCCTGTGGTAGCAATGATCGAAGTACTAGTAGAGACATCCACTGGCCCTTTAGCTACCCTCTTATCAAACCTGCTCAAAAGAGATCTGGGTGTCCTGGTCGTTAAAATGGTGATGCTCACCAGTAGCCTCACTACAATAGTACTTCCATTATTACTTCTACCTAGTCTAGTGTAGACAAAGCCTTTACCTTCAGTTCAAATCTTTAAGGTTCATGCTAAGTATATATGAATATTGTATGGAATTGTCATATATTATGGCTGAAATCTTAAAAGCCCACTGAAAATGTTGGCAAGTAAGTGGGTTTGCCTGTTTTTCTAGTTATTGCATATTAACTATGTGGCAAGTTTTTCTTGGAGTTGAAGAAAAGCCTTTTGAAAGTTACTGCTTCGTTGCTTATCTGAACTGATACTTTTAACTATTCTTCCAGAGACGTAACCTGTCAATGTAATTTTAAAAGAATCTTTGTAATAATTCTTTTTCTCACAACAACACAATTCTTTCCTCCACATCAACACAAATCTGTTTGAAAGGAAGGACACATGACAGGTAAACATCAGGAACAAATGTCCCTCAAAATCACATGAGACAATATACTTGATATGAGTACATTCAGATTTTAAAAAAAGAGAGCCAGAGCAAACTGACCATAGAATCCTAGGCTATCAGGGTTGAAAGGGACCTCAGGAGGTCATCTAGTCCAACCCCCTGCTCAAAGCAGGACCAATCCCCAACTAAATCATCCCAGCCAGGGCTTTGTCAAGCCTGGCCTTAAAAACCTCTGAGGAAGGAGATTCCACCACCTCCCTAGGGAACCCATTCTAGTGCTTCACCACCCTCCTAGTGAAATAGTGTTTCCTAATATCCAACCTAGACCTCCCCCACTGCAACTTGAAACCATTACTCCTTGTTCTGTCATCTGCCACCACTGAGAACAGCTGAGCTCCATCCTCTTTGGAACCCCCCTTCAGGTAGCTGAAAGCAGCTATCAAATCCCCCCTCATTCTTCTCTTCTGGAGACTAAACAATCTCAGGACCTAATATCCAACCTAAACCTCCCCCACTGCAACTTGAGACCATTACTCCTAAAACATTCAGGTCATGCACTAGAAACTGTTTTATCTAACCTCTTGTTGAATGTTATTTTGACTGTTGTTTTCCAATGACATAGTATGGAGAGTAACTTTCTGATTACAAAATACAGGGTAAAATATTGACTTGTATTTGAAAGAAGAGTTCCAGTGAGATTTAAAACAAACTATTTTAATTGTAAACAAACTGTACCATAGTGCATGCTAAAATATATTTACATTTATTACAGCTTGTTCAAATTTGTGTGTATTAGGTTTTTACATGTGAATTCAAACCTCTGAAGCATACCCTTGTTCCTTTACTGTGTGTTACTGTTGTGTCTGTGTACATAAAAGCTTACTATTTCAAACCCATGTGCATTGTTGAGTGATCAAAATGGTTTTGTTTTGAATTTTTGTTGTTATAACTGGCATTTTAAAAAAAACATGGGTTTGAACATACAAAATATATTAACCCTATCAGAAAAATTCTTGAGTTTCAGAAACTGCTTTTACTAGAAAACTTTAAATGTGTATATTGAGAAAAAATTATTTGTTAAAAGGCAATTCACATTTTAAATTGGGCTTCCTCAATAAAAGTGCAGTGTAAAAAATTGGAGATCAAAGTTGAATTATCTTCTGGCAATGATTTTTAAAGTGATTTCTGAAACTAGTTTGGAGGCCAATGTTTATACCTGCATGTTACAATGTGGATGAGACTCAAATTGGTTACGTGTTATGAATGCTTTACTCAAATACACAGTTTCTTTTACAGATAACTTCAATTCCATATTTGGGTTTATAACACATTTGCTAATGCTTTCTATTGAACTATGCCGATATGCAAATTGATAATTTACAACGTTCAGTAAATCATAAAATACTGTAACTGGTTAATATTGATAATTTTCTGAAGACCTAGCACCAGGTGATTAAAATCTAATTATTAAAATCTCTATGATTAATTTAATATTAGTGTACCAAAGCCTAGTTTACACGTCTTTTTATTATTTAAATACATAAAATAAGTAGCATTTACATAAATATAAGATCTAGACATCCCATAAAGTTTAAATGCACTTTACATCACAGGACGAAAGTAGTAAGCTAGCAACATTGCAGCATTTGAAAACATTAGCATTTTATAAAGTTGCTCCACCATTAGATTTGGATAATAATTATTGGGAATTAAAAACCTATGTGCAAGAATATCTTTTGTGTTAACAAACTGTGGCACCTTTTCAGTATTCTTTTCATACTGGAGTATGACTGCAGTAACCAATACAAATGAAAGTATTAAACTTTAAGAACATATTTTGCACTAATAACCTCCAAATGTCATGTGTTAGTCTGAGGTAGTAAGACACACTTGATTGTCAAATTAAAAAATAAGAAAATAAAGGCATCTTAAATAATTGTAAATACAAATATATTTTAGGGAAGTGTCTGTTGTCGTTTTTTAAATAATTTAAAGAAAATGGAATTGACTAACTTTTTAAAGACCACTTATATCAAAACCCTTGCTGGTCTACTTAATCAAAAATCTAAAATGAAATGATGAATTTTTAAAATCATGAAATGTTACATGCATAACCTGTGAACACACAACATTCTTGTTAAGTAAATCTGATGAGAAATAAGGACCCAAAACAGCTCCCACTGTAATCAATAAAAACAAGCTCATGTTGATGTTGGCTTGGAGCCTAAATCACTATGGGTTGAATGTTTATCAGCAATTAATTTAAACAAGTGTGTGCTTAAGCTTGCTTTTTTTGTTTTTGTTTGTTTTCCCCATTTTCTTAGATCTCTAGTGGAAGAGGAAGATCCTCACATGAAAGTATCTCTTGGTAGCAGCGATATGGGCGTGTCTGCCCATTTACAGTCTTCAAAGACAGGGACCACACGATTTTTCACCAGCAACACTCATAGTTCTGTGGTATTACAGGTAATCTAACACAGTATATTGTAATACATATACCAGTCTGTTTTGAAGATTTTTCAAGGCTTTGAACTGTATCTGCACCTAAGGAAGTTCTCAAACCTGGAAAAATGCTCCAAAGACCTTATTAAACATTTGTTTGTGTCATATTGACAGTGCCCTTGTTGAATAGACAGCATGGTTTTGTGTTCTTTATTTTCTCTCTGAGAACTCACGTCCTCTGTGAAAATCAGATTTTTTTCAAGTTAAATGTTCAGATCACATCAACAATTTGAAAAACATGAGCTTTCTCTCTAATTATAGACTTGTTCACTGTTAACTTCAAACAGGTAAATAAGGCTTGCTAAAGTGAGGGACCACCGTCTCAAAGAAACTCACCTTTTTAATACAGTCAAGCAACTTTTTCAGGTGAATTTCCTCTTCTGGTCTTTTCTGAGTGAATGCTGTGTTAAAGATGTCATAAGGAGGCTTAACTATTCCTCTCTTTGTGCCCCTAAAACATGTATCAGTTGGCAATTTCATTATTTGATCTATCCACATACTGTGCTGGAGTCTGAATATTTCCCACAAACAATCTTAGCAGCCATCTGTAGTTTCTACATGGTTTGGAAGCCCGACTCCACAGTATGTGACCTACATATGAAATCGTTATTAAGACGCTTGCACTTTCTGCACGTAGAAAAACTGTTATATTATCCTCTGAAGCTCATCAATATGCCAGCTCTCACTTATTTTTTAATATAAACATGCCACCTGTCTTTTACAGACCAACCATGAAATAACCTTCAGTTTATCTTACCTGCCCTGTTCAGCTAGGGAAAGATTACCTTTGTTTAATTCACAGCTATCAAATCAAGCAAGTTTCATGTTTTTAGTGATAATATATATTATACATACAGTGGTACCTGATGCATAGAAGGAAGTAAATGGCTTTGTTAATGTTTGTGTCATGGGTGTATACACTTCAAGAAAAGCACACAAACCCCCTGTTGATAACCTCATAACCATATATTAGCATATACTTGCTCCTTTGAGTTAATTCTTCCAAACTCAAGTTGCATTAAAGTGGGTATGCAAACTGAAGAGGAAGAAAATGTTAGAGGGTGGTACTACTCTGAAAAGTGACTGTAAAAATGACACTTCCATCCCCTATGTTTATTCAGGATCATATCAGTTGACTTCAGTGACAAAAATAAAATTGTAGCACTTCTTATTTCCATGAGCTCTACAGAGCTAAGGAGTTAGACTCTGTTTCATCCTGCACATGCCAGATTTGGTTAGTAAATCTTAACCTATTAATCTGGGCAGTCACTTAGAAGGAAATAAGTAACTGTGTAAATGAAGGTGCATAGGTATAAATGGAGACCTAATATGAAGTACAGAACTTTTATCACTAGTGATGATGCACAAAATGGAGAGAACTCAGCTGCAGGGCCTAGCAGGCAGGGGAAAACATCTTTTTACTTATAAACTGGGCACATGTGAAATGGAAAAAATGAGACAAACTTGGAATTCCATAGTGCTGTTTTTGAAGCATAAGTTTTCAAAGCAGAACTGCACTTTAAACATTCATCCTTGTGGTTTTCTCATCCTATTGTATGTAGGTGTCTCAGTCTTATTTTTGATCTGAGACCTTCCACTTGCCCAGCAAAACAGCATCATTGAGCTTTAGCATTCACTTTGAATTTTCTCACGTGTCTTTTCCATTTTAATTAAAGTGAACTAAAGTGGTGGCCTCACCTTGTCAGTTTCCTGTACTTTCTATCTAAAGCAAACAGACCTTGAAATGTAAGATTATTTTATTACAAATATTTGTTTGCTTATGTAAACGAGTTGGCACATTTACCCTTAAACTTGCTAATTGCTTTATAGAACTATACAAGTACTTGCAATAAGATAACCTCCCATCGCTGTTCCAAGACTTTATTTAAAAAATCCCCAGAATTATTAAACCTGAAAAAGAAGGGAGTAGATTAGTTATATACTTCATTGGTTTCAAAAGCCTGTTGATAACTATAGCTCAACATATAGAACTTGAAAAATGTTCTCATTACCGGCAGATTTCTGTTTATACCTCTGCAGCACAGAGACATAGCTACAGATAAGAGAATTACACCCCAATTGTTCCAGCCATTGGAATGAGGGGCTTTGAATCCTAGAACCAGTTGGGGTCAGTGAGACTGGGAGTTCCAAGCAACAGAGGGTCCTGTGGCACCTTTAAGACTAACAGAAGTATTG
>NW_020664482.1:2355417-2359918 GCF_002925995.2 Terrapene triunguis | reverse complement strand
CCTTTCTGTCCTTTCCCTCTCTCCCAGGGATAGCCAGCCTTAATAGAAGACTCTCATTTTGCCTTCAGACAAGAAGGGAGGACTTACCCATCCTTCAAATGAAGGAGACATTGCAAAAGTGGGGAGATTCCTTTGACCTCTCCCCTCACCTTGCACCTTGCTCTTTCCTCACCCTGGCTTCGACCTCCTCCTTCTGTAGTATGGATGGTGACAGCCTGGTGGCCTTTTCCCTTTTCTTCCTGTCCTCCCCGCTTTGTCTTCAGGAATGGCTGGCTGGCCTGCTCTCTGTTCAAAAAAATATTGAACCAATCTGGCCAGTTCTGGCCAAATAAATTGGGGCAACTGATAATTCCTGCAAATACAGTTAAACAAGAAGAATACTGTTCTGTGAAAGGGAGATTTGACGTCTTCTCTGGGAGGACAGGCTATTGCATAATCTACTCTTACTAGGAACTTTTTCTTGCAAAAAAAACTTCCCTTTCTCAGCTTCTTTCCATTGCTTCTGGAATGATTTCTTCTTGAACCTCTTATGACGTTTTTTGATCTCAGTATGAATTGCCTGTTTACATTTCTAGAAAGTTATTCTAAAAACTGTAGTCAGGTAGGAGAGTGTTATGTAGGATGTTGAGCACTTTATACTCTTATCTCTGAATTACTAAAATTGGTGGCTGGAGTAATAAAAATCCAATAAAAAGTTTTCTCGAGTTGAGGGGTGTAACTCTATTACACAGTCTTACCACGACTTAAGCAAGCAAGAAAACTCAATATTGTGAGAATGAAGTATTTTTTCTGCAAAGAAAATACTAAAGAAAAGCAGGCAATTAAACAATTTTAGTTCACTTACAATCTTGGCATATCTTATTCACCAACTTGCTTAAAGAATTTGAGATAGGCAGATTACTGAAAAATTAAACATTTTAAATTAAATCCAACATCATCTGTTTACCTTAGCCAGTTTATCTCCTCTCCAAGAATATGCTGTCCAACTACTCATGCTTGAACAAAGAAGCTGTTAATAAACCTTAAATTGCAATAAGATTTCAATATACAGTTAAATCAATGTCAGAAATAAAGTTGGCCTAATTCTTGCCAATGCTTATGCAGAGTTTCTCTCTAGCAGAAACTTGAGTTTTAGTGATGGCATGTTCTTCCAGTGCAACAACAAAGAGCTTTTGCGCTCATCTGGTCCTTGCTTTGTTTGTGTTTCACTGTGTTCTGTGAACTCTCCTTTTGAATACTGCATCGGGCTGTTCATCATACTTTCTTAGGGAAACGGCTGTTTTTGTTCATTCTAAATAGGATCAATTTAAAGGAACTTTTTTATCCGCTTTCTCATAGATTTTATTGAAGGTGGAGAACACATCTCTCATGGGTTTGGTTAGATTCTGGTATCAGTGTTTCAAGTTTTTTTTATGGGTTCCTCCTGGTTTTGGATGGGCTCCATACTGTGCTAAAGCGTTTGTAGTAAAAGTTTTACACTGTTGTCTTCTATGGCGTGCTTTCTGGCCAAGATGGGTCTGAGAAACTTTTGAAGTTATGCTTTTATTCACTCCATTTTCAGAAATATTTTTATTCCAAAAATATCTTGGGGTACTTTCATAAATTCTAAGGCCAGAAGGGGACCATAGTGATCTCTAGTCTGACCTCCTCTATAGCATAGGCCACAGAACCTCACCCACTCATTCCTGTAATAGGCACATAACCTCTGGCTGAGTTATGGAAGTCCTCAGAACTTGATTTGAAGACTTCAAGTTACAGAGAATCCGCCACTTATTCTAGTTCAAACCAGAAAATGACCCAGGCCCCACGCTGCAGAGGAAAGTGAAAACTCTTCAGGGTCCCTGCCCATCTGGCCCAGGGAGAAATTCCAGCCTGACCGCAAATATGGTGATGAGCTAGACCTTGCTTATATGGGCAAGACCCACCAAAAAGACCTGGGAAAAAATTCTGTGTAGTAACTCAGAACCCATCTAGTGTCTCATTTCTGGCCATTGGGGATATTTGCTAATAGCAGGCATGGATTGGTCATATGCCATTATAGGCAGTCTCATCATACCATCCCCTCCATAAATGTATCAAGTTCAGTCTTAAAACAAGTTAGGTTTTTTGCTCCCATGCTCCCCTTGGAAGGCGGTTCCAGAACTTCTGTTCCTCCTGTGGTTAGAAACGTTTGTCTAATTTCAAGTCTAAACTTATTGATGGCCAGTTTATATCCATTTGTTCTTGTGCCCCTTAGACATAGTTAGTTACTGCCCCCTGACGTCGCTAGTTATCACCCATCATTTTGTACATGTTGGTTCAATGAAAACATTTTTATTACGTACTGTCATCCTGACATTATCTTTTAGGAGGGTTAATGTGTTCCTGTTAATGTTTTTGTACCATCCTTAATATCAGGATGTTCTGGTGCCACTTGATATCAGGATGTGTTTGCGTGAGCACTCTGTGACTAGCACTTCTTAGGAATGTGTATTTTTGCAATATTAGCCCTGTTCTTGCCAAATTCTGTAAGCAGGTCCTGCCTCATACAAGGGCTTATGTCTCAGGCTCTCTTTCTACTACAGAGCCCGAGGATGTCGCTGTCAGGGTGATGCTCTACTTCTTCCATGATCAAACCATCTGAATTATGCCTTCTTTTCCTTAGCAGTCCTACCTCGGGTCTTCTGGAAGATTCATCAAGACAGGGCACAAGTCGTCCTCACCACCCCCATTGGCCCAGACAATTTTGGTTCCCGAGTCTCCTACTCATGTCACCTCAGTCTCTGATCAACAGTCAGCCTTTTTCCGATCTCCTGACCCAGGAAAAGGGCAAAATCAAACATCCCAATCACTCCATCTCAGACTGTGGTTTTAGGATGGGTGTTGACTTTAGAATGTTCGTACTCTGAAGCTGTACAAAGCATCCTTACTAATAGTAGAAAGGATTCCACTAGAAAATGCTACATAGCCAAGAGGAGGCATTTATCTAGGAACAATAAAAATGTATATCCCCTAAGCTGTGGATATTCCACTTATTCTGGACTATCTTCTTTCCTTCAAAACAGCAGGTCTTTCTATCAATTCTTTATGGATCCACTTGGCAGCAGTCAGTGTATACAACCCACCTTCTCAGGGTTACTCAATTTTCACTTACTCACTGGCCAACAGATTCTGGGAAGGTCTAATCAGAACCTTTCCTGCTCTGAGGGAACCTACTTCTCAATGGGACCTAAATCTTATTCTTTCAGTGCTCACTAAGCCTCCCTTCAAGCGACTGGGTTCATGTTCCATGTTTCTCCTATCCATGAAGGTTGCATTCCTGGTAGCCATCACCTCAGCCAGGTGGCTGGGTGAGTTCGGAGCTCTGATGGTGCATCTGCCTTTCTCTATATTCCATAGAGACACGGTCTCATTGTGCTTATAACTTAAATTCAGCCTCCAAGTAGTTTCAGAGTTTCACCTGAACCAGCCAATTCACTTACCTGTGTTCTTTCCAAAGCCACACGCATCTACAGAAGAGATCAGGCTTCATTCCTCGACGTGCAGTGAGCATTAGCTTTATATCTGAAAAGAACAAAACCATTCAAAAAATCTCCCACACTTGTCATAGCAGAAAGAGTTTGAGGTCAAGTTGTGTCCTTTCAAAGAATCTCCATGTTGTGGATTGCTGTAATGACTTTCAAACGATGGAGGTCTCAGGAAGCTACTTAAGAGCGTACCCTTCCCATGACAACCAGAATGCTTGGTGAGGAAGGCTGAAGCTGTACGAAGCATGACAAGCATGTTGGGTGGTTTGGTGGGAGTGTGGGATCTAGCCATTGTGCAATTGCTTAAGAAGCTTCACACTAAAAATCCTGGGTTCCTGAGGCTGGTAGCTCAGCGAGAAGTGCCCCTCTAACTTGCCTTCTGGATCCACCCAGCCATAAGTTCTGTGAGGGTGAAGGTGAGTCAGTCCAATTTCTGAGCTGGCCTGAACACCTAGTTTGTGAAAGACATCTAAGTTCTGAACTTCTCTATATGGGAAGCCAGGCAAAAAACTGGGAGGAAAAGCAATCTGAAGATTTTGCTCCCAAGTTCAGCAGTGAGGAATTAAGGTTTTCTGTGCAAGTTGTGGCTGCAGAGTCATTGTCCTATGATCTCCTCAGACTTCGTGTTCTGTTGCTCCTTTCCCAATTTCCGATAGTCAGCTAAGTTTTTCATTAGGTTTTCGGGATTGCTATCATCAGTTACTTATTTCTTTGACTCTTTTGTTTTACTTGCAATAATTTTCTCTGGAGCTCTCTGCCATCCGTTCACTTTAACAGGAAAAAGGTGTTTTTTACCACTCTTCTCAATAATACTTTGCAGCTATCTAGCTCAGGGGTTCTCAACCTTTTTCTCTCTGAGCCCCCCTTCCCCCATACTATAAAAACTCCATGGCCCACCACTGCCACAACAACTGTGTTTTTCTGCATATAGAATAATAGAATATCAGCGTTGGAAGGGACCTCAGGAGGTCATCTAGTCCAACCCCCTGCTCAAA
>NW_020664482.1:2311171-2355407 GCF_002925995.2 Terrapene triunguis | reverse complement strand
GACCTCAGGAGGTCATCTAGTCCAACCCCCTGCTCAAAGCAGGACCAATTCCCAACTAAATCATCCCAGCCAGGGCTTTGTCAAGCCGGGCCTTAAAAACCTCCAAGGAAGGAGATTCCACCACCTCCCTAGGTAACCCATTCCAGTGCTTCACCACCCTCCTAGTGAAATAGTGTTTCCTAATATCCAACCTAGACCTCCCCCACTGCAACTTGAAACCATTACTCCTTGTTCTGTCATCTGCCACCACTGAGAACAGCTGAGCTCCATCCTCTTTGGAACCCCCCTTCAGGTAGCTGAAAGCAGCTATCAAATCCCCCCTCATTCTTCTCTTCTGGAGACTAAACAATCTCAGTTCCCTCAGCCTCTCCTCATAAGTCATGTGCTCCAGACCCCTAATCATTTTTGTTGCCCTCCGCTGGACTCTTTCCAATTTTCCACATCCTTTTTGTAGTGTGGGGACCAAAACTGGACACAGTATTCCAGATGAGGCCTCACCAATGTCGAATAAAGGGGAACAATCACGTTCCTCGATCTGCTGGCAATGCCCCTACTTATACAGCCCAAAATGCCGTTAGCCTTCTTGGCAACAAGAGCACACTGTTGACTCATATCCAGCTTCTCGTCCACTGTGACCCCTAGGTCCTTTTCTGCAGAACTGCTACCTAGCCATTCGGTCCCTAGTCTGTAGCAGTGCATAGGATTCTTCCGTCCTAAGTGCAGGACTCTTCACTTGTCCTTGTTGAACCTCATCAGGTTTCTTTTGGCCCAATCCTCTAATTTGTCTAGGTCCCTCTGTATCCGATCCCTACCCTCCAGTGTATCTGCCACGCCTCCCAGTTTAGTGTCATCTTGCTTTGTATAGGGTTACCATCATGTGCAAGTAAATGTTTCTTAGGGAACATCTTGCATAGTAAAAATTATATGCACTTTGGGTACTGTTTATGGAGGGTGGCTTAGGTGTGGAGGAGAATAGTCACAAAATAGTACGGCTTACTTTATTGTAAACAAAAATTAATGAGGGGGGTGCTGGTGTAGCTGTCTGAGCGTGGGAATGTGTTAGGAATTTGAGGCCAAACCCCAGTTCACATGATAATTCACTCTGACAGAGCTATGCATCCCTCCTCTTACCACACTTTCCCCATTCCAAACTTATAAGGATGTTTGCAGAGCACTTTGAAGATAAAGTGCCTTATAAGTGCTATGTATCATCATTTTATGATAGCAGATCTGATGTATAATTAATATATGCCATCTGTTCTCCAGTAGTCTTATTTCTTTCTTCAAAACAACAAATACCTTACTGGATCTCTGCTTGTAATCATGAATATACACATCTGACTGAATATTTATTTGCTCATATGCGTAAATCACCTTGAGCATTGCAAAATTATGCAAATATTGCTGGTTCCATAGTATTCCTTAAATTGTGTATTATCCTAATATGCCTAAATGAACAGCAAATTAGGAAAAAGTGTTTTGATTCCTCTTTCTACTCACTTAATAGGTTTCTTTGGAAAATTGTGTTGAGGTTGGGCGGATTGCCAATACATACAATCTCACAGAAGTGGATAAATATGTTAATAATTTCATCCTGAAGAACTTCCCCGCATTATTAAGTACTGGTGAGTTTGTGAAACTCCCCTTTGAACGTCTTGCCTTTGTGCTTTCAAGCAATAGCCTTAAGCACTGCACTGAGCTCGAACTGTTCAAGGCTGCTTGTCGCTGGCTACGATATGAGGAGCCTCGAATGGAATATGCTGCAAAACTAATGAAGAACATCAGATTTCCACTGATGACACCACAGGATCTTATTAATTATGTACAAACAGTGGATTTCATGAGAACTGACAATACATGTGTGAATTTGCTTTTGGAAGCCAGCAATTACCAAATGATGCCGTACATGCAACCAGTCATGCAGTCAGAGAGAACTGCCATTCGATCAGACAGTACTCACTTAGTAACATTGGGGGGAGTGTTAAGGCAGCAACTGGTTGTCAGCAAAGAATTACGGATGTATGATGAAAAGGCACATGAATGGAAATCATTAGCTCCCATGGATGCACCAAGATACCAGCACGGCATTGCTGTGATTGGAAACTTTCTTTATGTAGTTGGTGGACAGAGCAATTACGACACGAAAGGAAAAACAGCGGTTGACACAGTCTTCAGATTTGATCCTCGCTATAATAAATGGATGCAAGTTGCGTCTTTAAATGAAAAGCGTACCTTCTTCCACCTAAGTGCCCTCAAAGGACATTTGTATGCAGTTGGTGGTCGAAATGCAGCGGGTGAACTAGGTAAGTGTATTTTATCTTGAATGTATGAATTTTGGTCTTTCTTTTCAGGTCTTAAAATTATGCTGTTCTGTGAAAAGGGGGAGAAAAACAAGTATCCTAACTTAATTTGTTTTCAAATTATTTCTTTCCAGCAGCATCTATAGAGATTAATTTGGACACTGTCAGTGAAATTCAGGTACACTTTTGTGAAGGAAGCTCAAAATAAATTTAACCTGTAGAATAAAGTGACACATTGCTGACTGATTTAGATATGTAATATCCAGTGTTTTCATCTTTAGCATCAAACTATTTTTAAAAAAATCTCATTGCCATTTATTTAAATGTTTGTGGAAGCTTCTACTGAGTTTTGCAAACTTTCTTTAGAAGGAGCTTTAAACATTTGACTGAAGAAATGTTTGCTTGCAAATAGATTAACCTTTTCTAGTTCTGCCTCCATATAACAGTTGCTTTTCAAACACATCATGATTTAGTAACCTTGTATACCATGTAAGCCAAAATAATTTAACACATTTTTATTTGGAGAAGAATGTCTCTTGTACTTGAAGGAAACGTGTGCAGTTGCTCTCAAAAGATGTGACTTTTTCTTGCAGTAATTGCAATAGTGATTTTGGAATATCAGTGTTTTAAACATGTTTGTTGCTTAAAGGCAGGCTAATAACTTTATCTGTGAGACTAAAAATGTTCTGACACACTCCACTTGTTTGTCACTAAAAATTACTTGTTCTTTTCCATAATCTCTGCCCCTCATGGTTAAGTGTCTCACTTCCTATTAATCCTCCTTTCTTCACTCCCTCTTTGCCAAAAATTGTAATTCATTTTACTTGGAGAAAAAAAGATCTAAATAAAAATTAAAAGGAATAAAAAATCCTCAGACTACAATAGGCAGTAGCTAATTTAGCATAAGCCATTATAAATGTAAGTTTATTAATCTTTCTCTCCAAAAGCAGGTGGTGTTCAGAGTTGATACACAGTTTTGACTATATATACTCATTTGTAAATTTTGTCTGTGTATTAGAAATACAATAATGAGATACAGTATTATACCTCACATTTCTGATTGCGTAATATCATTTCACTTACTGAAATCACACTAAGTGTACACATACAGATGTTTTATTTAAGCTTGCAGTCTCTCTATCTCATCCCCATTCACAGCAGAGACTTGGCAGCAGACCTGGCTTTGTAGTGAAATCTCCTGTTACTAAAACTTCATTACTTAATGTACTGCAGTGTATTTTATAAATGTACTGTGAAGTATTGTCTTAATTAAAACTAATCCGAAAAAATGACCTGATCGTTTTGTGATGTAGCATCTGATTCCTTCCTTCCTCTTCCTCCCACCCCATTTTACTCATCTACAAGTCTGCAAAATTCAGATGATCTGCAATGGATTTCCTAGTCATATAAAAAACTTCCTTTTTGGGAAGCATATAGTGCTACAGTTGTAGACTTTACTATTCAAAACTTTGCTAAAAGAATTAAGAATTGATTTTTTGTGTGTTTTTTGGTGTTCTAATATGTTAACTGTGTTTTTAACATAACTTGGTTCTTTCATGCAACCATTTCATGATTTATATCTAAATGCATTTCTAGCTAAAATGATTGTGATTGGTGACTTTTCACTTCATCTGCCTGGTGGTGCAACATGCAGTAAAAGTTTAGTGTCTTGTCAGTGTACCTATTGTATAATTAATTAATGAATATCAACTATCATTCACTTGTGTGAATTAGTGTCAGAGCACCTGGGCTTCAGTGGAGGACCCATGTTAATGGTTAACCCTAGGAGGATAATCCATTCTGCCTGTTACTTGGCATGGGTGGCACCTTGGTCTCTCCTGTTCTCTGCCTGTGGCACACAACAGTTAAGTCTCCTGAGAACTGATATGCTTTGGTCTAACTGAAGTAATTGAGCGCAGTATAGGGGTATCTGGGTAAAGCTTAATGGTCTGTGATATACAGGTCAGACTTGATGGTCTCTTCTGGCCTTAAACTCTGATTTTCAGTTCCAGCAGACACCTAAGGAGCTTTAATCAAACTCGCATACATAGATGTTCCTGAAGTATAATATTTTGCTGTCTGCCAGCACAGATTAAATGGCTTGTAGATGTCCTTTTCCTTTGCATTAGGGTTACCAACTTTCAAATCGCACAGAACCAAACACCTTGCCCCACCCCTTGTCCGAGGCCCTGCCTCTTGTTCACTCCATTCTCCTTCCCTCCATTGTTCGCTCACCCCCACCCTCACTCACTTTTCCAGGGCTGGGGCAGGAACATGAGGTGTGGGAGGGGGTGAGGGCTCTGGCTGCGGGTGCAGACTCTGGGGTGGGGCCAGGGATGAGGGGGTTTGGGGTGCAGGAGGGGGGCTCAGGGCTGCGGCAGGGGTTGGGGTGCGGGCTCTGCGAGGGGGTTCCGACCTGGGACAGGTGGTTGGAGTGTGGGACGGGGTTCGGGGTGCGGCTCAGGCCGTCGCTTACCTCAAGCAGCTCCCGGAAGCGGACGGCATGTCCAACTCCTAGGCGGAGGGGCCAGGAGGCTCTGCACTCTGCCCATGCCCACAGGCACCGCCCCCACAGCTCCCATTGGCCACAGTTCCTGGCCAATGGGAGCTGCGAAGCCAGTGCTCAGGGCGGGGGCCGCCTGGGAGGTGGACATGCCAGCTGCATCCGGGAGCCGCGTGGAGTTAGGGCTGGCAGAGAACCTGCCTTAGTGCGCCTCCCCCCCCACCCCCCCAATGCCACTGACTGGACTTTTAGCTGCCTGGTCAGTGGACCTTGGCGGTGCTGACCAGAGTCGCCAAGGTCCCTTTTCGACTGGTCGTTCCGGTTGAAAACCGGACACCTGGCAACCCTACTTTGCATCATCTCCACAGCTCTCTTTGATTTAATTGTGGGTTGTGGGAACTGATGCATTTAGAGATCAGACTTGCATGCTGGTGGAGAACCCACTTGTAGGCTGATCATCTCCTCATGCATTGTGCTAGAAGCCAACAGTTTTTACCTCTTCCCTGAATGTGAAGGATTTAGACATTGGAACCATTTTGTGTTGGTGATTCCAGTTGAACTCGAGGAGAAATGTTCTTCATTTTTTTAAAGTACTTTTTACGTGCCAAGGGCCATGTCAAGATCTCACATGTAAAGTGGGTATCTCTACCTACAGTCTGCTATATAAACAGCAAAGTCATAAAATCAGTCTCATACTTTCCCTGACTCCAATACAGTGGTTTGAGTTGATCTAAGACACTGATTAGATTTGATATACATGAGACTGCTCATGTCAGTGTCAATACACAAAGTTGCAGCAATTGTATCAAAGCATATCTTCTGTTAAACTGATGCAATTTTGTGTGTAGACCAGGCTTTGAATTTACAGAGAACACTGAACCTATCTCAAGCGATAACATTCTGACCTAAATTTCCTCTGTAGTCTCAGTTTAAAACAGGAAATGAAGAATATTCTGTGTAACTTTTGTGTAGAAGTACTGTTAAACTGCTGCAGTGATTTCCATGTAGATCTGGCAACGTGATTTTGATCCTTTGGCATGAAAAGCTCTATATCAATGTTAGGTATTCTGGTTGCCTAGGATTTTGATTTGGGGACTGAAATATTCTATTTTTCTTCCCATCAATTGCTATCCAACTCATGTTTCACTTTAATGTTTCCCTTCATAAAAACTGGCAGTCTAAAGATATGAAATCCAGTTTAGCTCTCCCCCCACCCCAAATAAAAAATCCTAACATTTCATAAAACAGCAGGTTAAATGTGCATTGGAAAACTATTATGGAATTTGCCCTCTATGATTCAAACTGATTTCAACTTCTTAGTTATTGTATTTGATATGAATTTCTGAAAACTTGAATTAAACTTTCCAAGGAGATCGGCTTTAAATATTAGCTCTCTATATGTTAAACTATCTCTAGTCAATTCTGTTGTACTGACTAATTTACCATCCACTTCAGGCACAGCAGGCGCTAAGGGTCAGAGTTATTAAAATACATATCCTTATTTTTTTTCCCAAAAAGTCTCCTTTAATCAATAATAAAAGGGATACTTCTATAGGGTCCTTCCGCCAAGATACCCAAAACATTTCTCAAATATTTTAAGCTTATCAAAACGGTGTAGTGTTACTTTTCACCATAGAAATGTCTGTTTTTCGCTAGTGATAAGATGATGATAGTAATTTAACAATGCATACTAGTACCCATTTGAAACCTTCAGAGGGAAGTTACCAGAATTGGAATTTGGCAAAGACCTCAAATACCATATGTTCTAAAATTGTAATGAGTTTCTTTCAGGCCTCATTTTCAAAACAGCAGTAATGCAGGGCTACATCTAATTTGAGCATAAAATTACCCCAATTGTGCATGGAAATTAGATATGGCTGGCTAAGTGGGGATGCTATCGGATAGAGAAGGGAAGCCAGAATCAAGGGAGAATACTCCAGGGAGCTTATCTGTCGGAACAAACAGAGGACATGACCGAGAAAAGGAAGACTCCTAAGGAAAGAAAGTGTGGAAGACAAATTGGGAGGTGCCTTACAGAGAAGCCTGAGGGATCAAAGAGTGTACAGACAATCTCCAATTATGATAAATGCTGGTAGATTGATAATAGCAGGGGTGGCCAACCTGTGGCTCCGGAGCCGCATGCGGCTCTTCATAGGTTAATATGTGGCTCCTTGCATAGCCACCAACTCCGCGGCTGGAGCTATAGATGCCAACTTTCCAATGTGCCGGGGAGTGCTCAATGCTCTGCCCCAGGCCCTGTCCCCACTCCACCCCTTCCCCCGAGCCTGCCATGCCCTTGCTCCCACCACACCACCAGAGCCTCCTGCGCACTGCATAACAGCTGATCGCGGCGGGTGGGAGGCGTGGGGAGGGAGCAGGATGCACTGATTGGTGGGGCTGCAGGCAAGCAGGAGGCGCTGCAGGTTGGAGTGGGGGGAGCTGATGTGGGGCTGCTGACATACTAGTGTGGCTCTTTGGCAACGTACATTGGTCAATTCTGGCTCCTTCTCAGGCTCAGGTTGGCTGCCTCTGCATAATAGGCTCCCTTTCTTGGAAGACAAATGAGGGTAGCCAGAGCTTGTTGGGAGAAAGGGTGATTGAATTGTGAGAATCATGTGGCCTGACTGGGCCTGGGGTGGTGATACAGGTTAGATAAGCATCCTGCAGTTTCAATGGTTAATCTCAACATGTCCAAAACTCTAGAGGTTCTGGGTTCTCCAATAACTAGTTTTATATGCAGTCTTGTGACTAGGATCTTGTGTGCTTTCATATGTATCTTTAAGTGTACTGTTACAAAACATCATCTTGTATTGATATCAAGTCATGATACAACACATAGGGGGTAGAGAATACTGGATTTTCATGAGAGAACATAAAAGAGCAGCATGGAAATTTCAGTTGAGGCCCAGTTAAAGAGATTCATATAAAAACAAAATAAGTCACCAGAATTGGATTGGAACACCAGCGATGTGACCGCTGAGAGAGCAGTGGTATTCAATTTGTTTATTCAGAGAATTGTCCTTGTAAAATTTATGAATGGTGGTAACAACCCTAAAACCCCTCAGTAGTGTCCAGCTGGGTCACTCTGCGACAGTAACTCTAATACCAAAGAGAATGCTGTATGAGAGATCCTTTCAGCCTGCTAGTAGGAGTAGTAACAGTGTTTATAAGGGAACCATTGCTATGCTATATTTGTGAAAAAGATGCAGCACTTTATAAGAACAGGCCATACACTCTCCTCTCTGACAGGATGATCAAATGAAAATCCTACAAGTGGGAACAAAGTAAAGTTCCATTTCCCAGTCCTGGAACACCCATGTACGGGTACAATATGTCTACAGTGCATCTGGGGGTGAGCCTCCCAGCCCAGGTCCACAGACTTGTGCTAGTAGGGCATGTGCTAAAATAGCCATGTAGATGTTCTCACTTGGGATGGAGCTTGGACTCTCAGGCTCACCCCAGCCCTCTAGACTTGAGCGTAAGTGCTGTAGCCTGAGCTTAAATGTCTATGCAGCTATTTTTAGCATGCTAGCATGAGTCCGGTAACACAACTCTTGCTCTGGGCTATGAGGCTCACTCCCAAATGCACTGTATACATGCTCTGGGTGCTCCCATAATACAAGTAAACAATAGCAATACATCTGGGGAGAGAGAGCTCAGTGGTTTGCGCATTGGCCTGCTAAACTCAGGATTGTGAGTTCAATCCTTGAGGGGGCCACTTAAGGATCTGGGGCAAAATCAGTACTTGGTCCTGCTAGTGAAGGCAGGGGGCTGGACTCGATGACCTTTCAGGGTCCCTTCCAGTTCTATGAGATGGGTATCTCAAGACTCATTCGAAGCTATTGGGACAAAACTGATAAATGTCTACGTGCTGCACAAACAATACCACAGGTGGCCATGTGAAAATACAAGCAGAGTTGCATAATTTGGGACTGCTCCAGGTGTGCCTTTTGAAGTATGTATTCCTTTAATTCTATCAAAAAGATATTCTGGGCTGTTTTATGGTATACATGCTGGTAAAAAGTTCCTCTGCTCCAATATAACAAAACCTAATGGGATCACTCAAGCTTTTGAGAGAGAGAAGGAAACCTTCTCAATCTATCTAGAATGTACCAGTCTAGTTACTAAATTACCTTCAAGAGAGAGACTCTCATGTATGGTATGTACTATATCTGCTTTCAAGAGACACTGTCATCTTACTGGGGGGGAGGGGAGGGCATTGATAGACTAATTTAAAAAAAATCCTTTTTTGACAAACACCTTTAAATAGTATGTGCTATAATTTAAAAAAAAATATTTTTTCTGATGCCTTGTTGAGGTTTATATGGGCCTTGTTATCTAGGGAGAAACTGACAGACTGTGCATGGAAAACAGTGAATCTGACTATAGGCAATGTAAAAAATCCTGAAAAATAGCTAATTTCTGTTAGTTGTGATAATCTTAGAAGTTAGTTGTGAGTGTAGCATCCACAAGATTTTCAGTCAGAGTTATCATCTTCAAGTTTATAGTATTCATCTCAAAAATGAACACTGCAGCTACATAGCTGATGTTCAAAAATTAAGGATTTTGGAACGGACAATATTCTGTTCTCAAACAGGCAATTCTTTTATAACTTTGTATGAACCATAATATTGTACACTAGCTTCTGCATGCTGTATCTGCTGTCCCCTGTCCTAACTTGCCTATGCGTCCTCATCTGTAGATCCTCCCTCCAGTTGGTGTGGGATGAACAGCTGTCTGGTGTGTTGGAGACAGAAGAATGAAGTGATCAGTTGAATTTTTGGTTCCTGTTAGGTCATCTGTGACCTTTTTTTTTTTTTAGTTACTTAGTCCATAGTGTGCTTAGTATTTTACTAGAACTTGCTTTGTTTTTTGAATATTTTTTTTTCCAGAATACCAAGAAATGCCAGGAAAAAACTTTACATATTGTCCATATGTTCACATTGTTGGGCTAATGAAATTGGTAGTGTTGATCCACTACTAGGAAGTAAACAGTCAAACTAACAGGGTGGATTGATTTAAATCATCGATTTTAATCGTGATTTAAATCAGCAAGCAGTTAACTTTGATTTAAATCATCGATTTTAATTACATTTTGCATTTGTACTTAGTTATTTTCCTAAAGAAAGATGATTCTCATTGGTGGTAACCATTAAAACATGATGTATTGCAACTAAATATAGCCTTTATGTTAAATTTGGTGCTGCTTTTTGCAAATCAGGAAGACACGCTATATCTATACACTTTTATTTGAGCAGTTATGTAGCTTAACTCACATCCTTAATTTTTACATGTTTATTATGCTAGAAAACAGTGAATAATGCATTTCTTATTTACTAGATGGTTAATTTTTTTACTTGTGGAATGTGTCAAGTTCTATTTGGATGGAAATTCAAACACAATTAAAAATGCAAAAAAGCAGCATTTTAAAGTTATTTATTTTTTTAATTAGTTAAATAAAACTACCTTAAATGTCCTGGATACATAAGAAAAAAGTTGATCAAAAATTATCAAAACATGTTTTACATTTAAAAACTAACTGATTTATGAAGTAAAGGAACTATTATCTACAGTTAATTAGTGAACCAAAGTGATTGTTTCTTGTCATCATGTCCTTCCAGATCTTAGAACTAGTAGATCTCATAGATTGGAAGAGGAAAACAAGCTGTTTTGCTTTTTTCAACTTCCTATTGATTTTTAACTTTTAATTATTTCAGTTCAATTATTCATTCAATCAACTGAAATGAAAATATTCTCCCTGAACCTGCAGATGAGGTTACTGCTCTCAAAAGCGCATTTAGCATATCAGGAAACTCTGGATCCAGGTGCTTAGCCCTTGGCTTCCACCAGTTCAGTGCTTTGATTTTCTTTAAAACTTTGGTGGTAAAAATATACTGCTTAATTTTTTTTAATGTAAGTTAAATTATTTTAATAGATTTGAGTAAGTTTAGGCCTTAACGTAGGTTGTCATAACTTCAAATTTAAATTTAAGTACATTTGTTTTTAAAAATAAACCTGCATTTAATTTAAATAAAATTGGATTTAAATTAAAATATATATATTGATTTTTATCCTCCCTGCAAGATAACTGTTGCTCCATTTGGAGAACAGGCAAAATTGGAATGGAAGGATGTTTATCTAGCAATAGGCAGGGGGTGGAGTTACCTACATCAAAGCCAAGAAGTTGCAATATTTCATTTCCAGACTTGGAACTCCTTAACAGAAAGTAAATGTAGACATTGAGAACCAAAATATTTTTGGCTCCAGATATGAACAGTTTTATCACTGACGACATCTTAGTCTCATGCATACAAATGTCGCTGCATCCATTGATAATTGGTAACTTTTGTATTTCAATGACTTGGCTTAACCTAAATATTATTTAACCAACCCAAAAGTCACTTAACAATTTTATTGTTTATCACAACTTTAATAAATTGTGATATGCTATAGCATAATTGATAATATTATTTATAAATTAATTTTGTTCCATATTTTTGGTCCATTTAACAAAGACATCAAAATGTTTGGCACAACTGGCAGCATCTATTCAAGAGATTGATATTAAAACAGCAGATACATTTCAGGTCAAGACTATTGGTATTTCCTCATTTTCATAAACACTAAATTAGCTCACAAATTATACCTGTAAATCAAGTTCGCAGCTTTTTGTGAAAGAAATGGAAGTGGGATGGGTTTTGTCTTTTTTATGTCCTCCAGCAATGACGACTTGTGCTATGGCCTTGTCAGACCTCACAAAGTATGCAGAGTTGACTTGGACAGTACTTGGATGAGAAATGTCCAAGGAAAATCCAGGATGCAACTGGAAATAGGGACTTGTGTGAGTAATTTAATAGCTGCCACTTTCCTTCCGAGTTCCTGCTGAATTGGTTGTTCAGCACACTGTTCAGGGTATTGTCATTGGAAGTGTCATCAGTCCTGAGGTAGTGATGAATTTTTATTTAGGGAGCTGCATTCTGTGCTGAGCTTACTGGTGGGTGGGTGTATGGGGGTGTGTGAGAGAGACAGCGAGAGTGAGAGATGCCCCTTTTTGCTAGATTCCCCTTGCTAAAGTGCACTTTGGAAGTACTCTCAAATTCAGAATTACTGCCACAGCTATATCTTGTCCTTAGAAATTGTCCCTAAGGATTTTTTCAGACAATTGAAAATAACCTGTAGGCTTGTTTTAAAAATAATAACCAAAAAAATTAAATAGTCCTTTTATAGTCCTTGTATCATGGTACTGAGATACTGAGTCACACAATAGATTCCTGCCAGCACTGCAACTGTCAAACTTTTAGAATGTCAAGATTCTCAGCCTTTCAATTTTGTATATTTGTGTGTCATGCCGATGGTTTGAGATGACAGACTTTAAAATTAACCCTGGCCCATCACACCAGTTTGGGAGTTTCAGTACTTGTCTAAGACTGAATAAAAGCAAGTCCTAGGGTAATATTTAATCTCTGAAGACATTTGTAGTCGGTATATATGAAATGTGATTCAGTTCTCTGAAAACAGAGTTTGCTAACCTGACCTGATTTATTTAAAATTAAGAGGTTTAATTTGCTTTCAAGACAACAGGAGTTTTAACGTTATAGGTTGCTACACCATGCATTGTAGTCAAACTATATTGCTCCCTCTTAAGTCTCTGGTCACATCTCCTCTCAAGCTGCTATTCTGAATACCTCATTCATATCCTTTTCCCGGGACCATGTCTGTGCCTTTCGTAAAGCCCCTAAATCTGGAACTCCCTTTCTGACCCCATCCTGTTTCCAAGTACCTCCTCTAAACTCTCCACCAAGGAAACATAAACTATGGTTTCTTTTTAAATTATTGTACTGTTCTCAGATGCCTGCATTACTTTCACAAGCAACCAAGTGCTAGTATTTTTGCCCTTGACCTCTTACAGTTTGACTATTCCCTTAGTCCTCAACAAGGCAGTTTGATTTATATCAGTGATTTAATGCAGCAGCAGGAAATCTTGATAACAATGATCAATTTTAATCTTGTTTTTCATTTGTACTTTTTATTTGCCTAAAGAAAGGTTGATTCTCATTGTTTTTAATTTGGTACTACTTTTTGCTAACCAGGAGGATATACTACAGCAGTTGTATAATTTGACATTCAGATTCTTAATTTTTACTTTGTTAGAAAATAGTGAATTATGCATTTCTTATTTCCTAGATGATTAAGTATTTACTTGTGATTTCTGTCAAACTGCATTTGGATGGAAATTGAAATTCAATTAAAAATAATAAAGTGGCTTATTAGTTAAATAAAATTAGTTAAATAAAATTATCTTAAATATCCTGGATACACAAGGAGAAAAGCGAGTTTATGAAAATGTTTTGCCTTTAAAACTGATTTATTAAACAAGGAAAGTATTCTCAATAATTAGTGAATTGACGTGATTGTTTCTGGTCACCATGTCATTAAAGATTTTAGAACTAGTAGATCTCATCCTCTCTCACCTCATTTTTATTCATAGATAGTAACAGGAAAACAAACTTTCATGCTTTTTCATTTGGTTTCTCAACTCTGAACGAATGAATAATTTAACTGAACTAGTTGAATAAACTGAGATGAGTGAAATATGAGTCAAAGCTTTTGATACAGTCTCCCACAGTATTCTTGCCAGTAAAGAAGTATGGGCTGGAGAAATGGACTATAAGGTGGAGAGAAAGCTGGCTAGATCGTCGGGCTCAATGGGTAATGATCAACGGCTCCATATCTAGTTGGCAGCCGGTTTCAAGTGGAGTGCCCCAGAGATCGGTCCTGGGGCCAGTTTTGTTCAATATCTTCTTTAATGATCTGGAGGATGGTGTGGACTGCACTCTCAGCAAGTTTGCAGATGACACTAAACTGGGAGGAGTGGTAGATACGCTGGAGGGTAGGGATAGGATACAGAGGGACCTAGACAAATTAGAGGATTGGGCCAAAAGAAACCTGATGAGGTTCAACAAGGACAAGTGCAGAGTCCTGCACTTAGGATGGAAGGAATCCCATTCACTGTTACAGACTAGGGACCGAATGGCTAGGCAGCGGTTCTGCAGAAAAGGACCTAGGGGTTACAGTGGACGAGAAGCTGGATACGAGTCTACAGTGTGCCCTTGTTGTCAAGAAGGCTAACGGCATTTTGGGCTGTATAAGTAGGGGCATTGCCAGCAGATGTAGGGACGTGATCATTCCCCTCTATTCGACATTGGTGAGGCCTCATCTGGAGTACTGAGTCCAGTTTTGCGCCCCACACTACAAGAAGGATGGGGAAAAATTGGAAAGAGTCCAGCGGAGCGCAACAAAAATGATTAGGGGGCTGGAACACATGACTTATGAGGAGAGGCTGAGGGAACTGGGATTGTTTAGTCTGCAGAAGAGAAGAGTGGGGGGGGATTTGATAGCTGCTTTCAACTACCTGAAATGGGGTTCCAAAGAGGATGGATCTAGACTGTTCTCAGTGGTACCTGATGACAGAACAAGGAGTAATGGTCTCAAGTTGCAGTTGGGGAGGTTTAGGTTGGATATTAGGAAAAACTTTTTCACTAGGAGGATGGTGAAGCACTGGAATGGGTTACCTAGGGAGGTGGTGGAATCTCCTTCCTTAGAGGTTTTTAAGGTCAGGCTTGACAAAGCCCTGGCTGGGATAATTTAGTTGGGAATTGGTCCTGCTTTGAGCAGGGGGTTGGACTAGATGACCTTCTGAGGTCCCTTCCAACCCTGATATTCTATGATTCTGTGAAATATTTTCTCTGCAACTGAAAAAGCTATCAAAAGCTGGTTTGTCACTTCAACAGACTCTGGTTCCAGGTGTTTAGCCAGTGACTTCCACCAGTTCAGTGGTTTGAAGTTTCTTTAAAACTTCAGCAACAAACACGTACTTTTTGAATATTATTTTTATTTAAATTATCTTACTATATTTTATTAAGTTTAGGCCTTAAGACAGGTCATCATAATTTTAATTTTAAATAGGTTTATTTTTAAAAAGAAAATGTATTTAAATAATTTTTAAAAACATTTTAAATCATTGATTTTTATCTACCCCAGCCCTCAGTCCTGCAAACAAAATTGCATAAACGGAGCCCTGTTCCCACACACAGCTGCCTTTAAGTCAGTAAGGCCCTACGTAGTTTTCTTTGCAGGCTTGGATCCTGGAAGCAATTCGGGTTAGACCTGTATTCTTTTTTGTAAAGTGCCATGCACTTCTGTGGTGCTGTATAAGTTGTAACTAGCAGCCACTACAAAAGGTGGTACCACATTCCCAAATCAAGAATTCATGTGTCAGGTGTCCTTTCAGGCAAGCTTTGAGTGAGTGGCATAATGGGATGCTAATGCAGTAGGTAGAACACAAGCTGGGTCTATAATCATATGTGCCTGGGTGGGACACTTTTAAAGAAATGTGACTAACACAGGTCCTTCTGATTCCCTAATGCTTTCATCCTCTTAGACATATTTAAAGTTTGCTTCATATCAGTTTGCACCTGACGCTGGAAGGGTTGTATGAGAAGGAGGATTAGAAAATCAGATATACCTAATTTTATTTTCACTTTTTTCAAGCACACCACAGTGTGTACAGAGCAAGATAAATTAAAGCTATGGCAGGCTAAGCAGCAACTGTATTGAATGCAAACCAGGGGAAACAATTGGGCAAGAGTTCTTTTTCTTCTGCACCTGTGGGACAGAAAGCGTATAGGCTATTCAAGGATATCTTTGAACGTATCTCTGAAACTTTCTCATATGAAGAACACATTTTTCATTGGTATATTGTCTATTTATGAATGTATTAATTTCACTACTACTGCACTCAAAATCAAATTACCATGCTAAATTCAAGCACTCTTGTTTTTGTTTTGTTTTTAACAGCCACAGTGGAATGTTACAATCCAAGAATGAATGAATGGAGCTATGTTGCAAAAATGAATGAGCCCCACTATGGTCATGCTGGAACTGTGTATGGGGGATTAATGTATATTTCAGGTAAACCGTTCTTATAAGTTTATGAACAAAATCCACCACACATGAGGCATATTGGCTCCATACTTTTTCCTACTCCAGTGGGTGAAGGAAGATGAAAAGAAGTGTTCTTAGATATAAAACATCTGCATGTTTCAAACAGGGATTCATAGCTTCATACAAAGTTAGTCAAATAACATACACTTATTAAAATCTCTAAAAGAACCATTTTAGATAAAAATACCGCAGTTGTTAGATACTTATTTTAAACGTCTCTAATTTGCAATGCTCACTAGTACATCTTAACCTTCAGTGCTGCATTTTTATGAACAGAAACACTCATATAGTTGTCATATAGAATTCGTCATTTTGCCCTTAGATAAATAGTTACCTCGCTAAGGATTGGAAAGGTTAGCTAATGCTACAAATACTGAGATAAAAGTATCAACTTATGTAAGACGAAGTTGGAAGGATTTTAAGATTAATCACAGTACACCTCTACCCCGATATAACGCGACCCAATATAACACGAATTTGGATATAACGTGGTAAAGCAGCGCTCCGGGGGGGACGGGGCTGCACACTCCGGCAGATCAAAGCAAGTTCAATATAACGCAGTTTCACCTATAACGCAGTAAGATTTTTTGGCTCCTGAGAACAGCGTTATAGCGGGGTAGAGGTGTATGTGAATGGTGTCTTTACTTGTTTCACTACTTCTCTGTTGCTGTAACTTTGGTTGGTCCTGTGCCTCTGAAAGGCGACAATGTAATGCATGCTGTTCAAATCAGGAGCCATAGTTATTCCTGAGAAAGCAAGTTCTCCAGTCTCCCAGATAATTGTTCTCCTTTGAGGGGAATTCCATGCCAATCCATGCCAAGTCAATAAATGGTCCCACCTGACCTACTCTGATTTCACATGCTTTTCATGGGGAGTGGCATTTAGTAGGCTCCATGCCCACATTTTTGCCTCATGCTTGTTCTAAATAACACTTGGCTCAGAATTTCCACTGACCTCAGAGAAGGACACTTCCTTTGTATAGCGATAGTGCAGTTGAAATGAGTGCATTGCACCCAGTGTATATTCTACAACCACTCTAACAATTCCGTTTGCCCTCCTTTAAGAACTCAAATGCAGATATTCTAGGACATTGGTTTATTGCAGTTAAAACATCAAATTAATACCAAAAATGATCAGTTCTTATACAGATTTTAAGAAGGTGTGTGTCCATATGGTTATAATTCCCAGCTAAAGAATTTTGACCAGAGGGAATCAAATCTATAATTGCTTAATACTAAAGCCAGATTATTATCTAATGTCTGGACAACCTCAAAGCCAATTGTAGAACTTACTCCTTGGCTTTCGATGTGATGGCTAACCCTTCTTTCCTCCCCAAAGATGGTATAATACAGACGGTAACAGGAAATTCTTGATAAGCCATCGTTTAACAACTCTTATTTTCCTGAAATTGTCAGTGACAATCTCAAGTCTTTCAGTTCCATTAAACATAGTACACACCATATACTCTGAGTATCTCTGCGAGACAACATTTAGAGCTGTTTATACCTGCGGAAATTTTCTTTCAGGCTCCGTCCCTGACTGGCCTTTATGAGTGCAGCTCAACTTTCATTTCCCTGCCCTAAACATAAAAAGGCTAAATAGGCTGGGATGTCTTCCAGGTAATAAAAACAAGACAAAAACACAAAAAGGAAAAAATATATTTAGAATATCAAGGGCTTTAGAAACTCTTCAGCTCTCACAGTCTCCTAGAGTCTGATAGAGTAAAAGCTGGAACTGCAGTCAAGGAGCCAGACGGTGATGTTCTGCTGGCACAGGACTCATTGCTTGCGGGCCTCCTTCAGGTACAGGTGAAGACTAGAGAAGGCTGTAATGGCTTTGTAGTTGATGTGACTTCCTCTCTTATCAATATTGGGGGTTTTAGCAGGTCAGTCTTCTCTCAGGTGACTTAGTGACCCAAAAAGGCGAGGCGTCTTGGCCTTACCCTTAATTCTTAGTCTGTTACCTTAGCTTACTCAGCCTTGGACTACCTACACTGGAGCCATGTAGCTTGGTCCAATCAGGAGCAAATTTGGTCATTTGTAGCAAGAGTCAATATGGAAAAGTCCTACTTAAATCAGCCATTTTAAAAATAGTCAGTGTTTTGCATATCAGAGAAACTGAGTCTGTGATCTCCTCCCCCCACCCTCCAAGTATAAAAATGATCTTGGTACATGAAATCTCTTTTTAGGATGCTGGCATGATCTTATGTGGGTGAAAGGTCTTAAGATATTAAATCACCAGTTTACAGTAAGTTCAATATAAAATCCTATAAAAATAGCTTATTGGAAAAAACCCTAGTAACAAAACCAGTCACCCCAAAATCATTCATCAGCAAAATTAAAAATAAATTCAAATGTATTATCCGTTTCATCATCTTCAATTTCTTCTTCCCTCATTCTTTTTGACCTTCCATTCTAGAACTATGCTATTGGTCAAAGAGCTTACTTTCTGAACTCTTCATTTTCATACAGAAAAATTACTTTATAGCTTATGAAGAAGAAACCCATTTGAAATATAAACCCCTACATTTTATATAAGGGTCTATATTCCCATATAAGCTATCCCTCATTTAACTCCCTGTTGCTCATTTTCTTTATGGCGCATTTGTTGTTGGAGCCATTGATGAAGATTATTACCAAATGGAGGGAGGAAAAATCTTGCTATCAAGGCATGTTCCTGTAACTCTACTGACATTGATAGCCCTCTCTAATGCCGGTGGTTAAAGAAAAAGCACTATGTTAAAGAGCATCTATTTCTAAGGGAGCCTGAGCTTATGCACTCAGGGTCACTGGCCTACTATTAAAGTTTACAAATTTCTGTAAATGTCCCATTTACACTTTTGTTTGTAGGAAGCGATCTGAGAAGCAGGTAAGTTGCCCCTGAAATTTGCGCTGTTTGAGGGTATGTCAAAGTTGCTGTTCAACATCAGCTGAAGTGGCAGCAGTGACATGACTCGAAAGTAAGTACTGCTTGGAAATGGGTCAAATGGAACAAAAATCCTTCCCCAGGCAGCACTGTTCATTTCACTCAAAGCCACCACTGCTGGTTCCTCAGCTGATGTCAGAGTACCTCTGATATGCTCTTGACAGAGGTGCTCTTCGGATGTAGCTTACACTTGGACAATTGTCTGTCACTAGAGAGCAGGTAAAAGGGTTACTAATTTACACTTGTAAATTGTAGTCTGTCAGATTGGGACCATGAGCTGGGACAGTGTGCTCACTTTTCTCAGAACTGTTGCTGGTTCTTTAATTTCAAGCTCTTGAAATAAATGAAAGTGGGGGAAAGTTTGCCAAATCAGAAAGTGTAAAATGGGAAAGGAATACAACTATTTTCTCTCTTTTAAAAGCTTCATATAAGCAATGGAGAATTAGTCAGAGAGCCAAGTTGCCTCTCTCAAATCCACAACTAGAGGGGGACCTTTGCACATGTATATCTCACCAGTTCAGTTCAGAGGGAGGGCTCAGTTGCCTCTGAGGAACAGTACTCTCCCCTCTTCAAGACCCAGCAGAATCCTCTTCACATAATCCAAATTCTGTGTTGGCAAAAAGGTAGAAACTGGATGATCTGTAATGAGGAATGGACAGGATATAGATGGAGCCAAGGGAGATGCACATTTTCCCCAGCACCATCTATGGCTACATGGTGCTTACTCAGAAAAGAGGATACAACCCGGGGCTATGTTATCTTGTTGATTGAGCCATTCCCCCAGAATTCCCAGGTGCGGCCACACTCGGGGAGCGTCCCAACTAATGCAGGTGCCATGGTGTGGAGATGTGTGCTCCACACAAATGTTTCTTGTCTCCCATATCTATATCCTTGGGCTGTGGTTCTCAACCAGGAGTACGTGTACCCCTGGGGGGGTACGCAGAGGTCTTCCAGGGGGTACATTAAGTCATATTTGCCTAGTTTTACAACAGGTTACGTAAAAAACACTAGAAAAGTCAGTACAAACTAAAATTTCATTTAGACAATGACTTGTTTATACTGCTCTGTTTACTCGACACTGAAATGTACGTACAATATTTATATTCCAATTGATTTATTTTATAAATATATGGTAAAAATGAGTCCGCAATTTTTCAGTAACTGTGCTGTGACACTTTTTGGTATTTTTATGTCTGATTTTGTAAGCACATAGTTTTTAAGGGAGGTGAAACTTGGGGTACGCAAGACCAATCAGCCTCCTGAAAGAGGTACAGTCGTGTGGAAAGGTTGAGAGCCACTGTCCTTGGAGATCTTCTAGAATTAGTTGAAATACTGTTACATTTTTGCAATGACTTGTGTTTACTCCAGGGTCAATATTACTTTGATTTCTTTCTATTTTTCTATAGGCGGAATTACCCATGATACTTTCCAAAAAGAACTTATGTGCTTTGACCCCGACACAGACAAATGGACTCAGAAGGCTCCAATGACAACAGTCAGAGGTCTGCACTGCATGTGTACTGTTGGAGACAAGCTTTATGTTATTGGCGGAAATCACTTTAGAGGAACAAGTGATTATGATGATGTTCTAAGCTGTGAATATTATTCACCCACCCTAGACCAGTGGACTCCAATTGCTGCTATGTTACGTGGGCAAAGTGATGTTGGGGTTGCTGTCTTTGAAAATAAAATCTACGTTGTTGGAGGGTACTCTTGGAATAATCGTTGTATGGTGGAAATAGTCCAGAAATATGACCCGGAAAAGGATGAGTGGCACAAGGTCTTTGACCTCCCAGAATCACTTGGTGGCATTCGAGCCTGCACTCTTACAGTTTTCCCACCAGAAGACAACACAGGGTCACCTTCTAGAGAATCACCTCTTTCAGCACCTTAAAAAAATCCTTTGACTTACGGTGTTGTGGTAATACCTTTGCACTGCATCATGGAGTGTCTCATTTTTCTTCAGTAGTATCTGTTAGGCTTAGCCTACAGCAATTGGTACAGTTACTGAGGGAGAAAACAAAAGACTTTGACATTACTTGTGCTGTTTGTTTGGCCTAGAATGTTTATTGAGTGGTTAACAAAGATTATGGAAAAATGTACTCAACAGAGCCAAATCTTTAACAAGTGAGAAACAAGATATTGTCTATAAAATATATGAATTAGGTACGTTTTTAATGTTGTGTATTGGGTGTGAGGTACCTTACAACTTACATTAGGAAGCCCAGTAAGTCAAATTGGAAGGGGTTGCAGTGAACATGTAATTATGTTCACTAAACGTCATATTTGAAAGTCTTTCTTCCTTTCATCTTTGATTGCAGATTTTAAAGGGAGGCAGCCTGCACCCATGTGAACTCTGACAAAAGGTTGCCAGCAGGCCTGAGCTACCTCCCTCTTTTCACAGAGTATTTTTGACATATCTCTTTACTGCCCAGCTGGGTGGGTGCTTTAAGAGCATATGGAGTTTCTTAGGCAGACAGGAGAAATCAAATAATAATTTAAAAAATATTAATATTATGCAACAGGTGGACCCTGTGTAGGCCCGGGGTTTTTTAATAACATATATTGAGGGTTTTTTTCCCTGACTCAATTAAGTGACACTTCAAACAGAAGACTTAAAATTTTGGGGCTTTTTAATTTTTGGTCTCTTCCCCCTCCCCCACACACCCAGTAATCAGCTTCTGCTTGTAAGGGAGCCTAAGATATTAATAAATTGGAATTCAGTACAGTTGTATGACCTGTTGTATGCCTGTATTGAGTTATGTGGATAAGGGCTAGAAATGTTAATTCAAGCCACTACATTTGACCAAATTGTTCCTTCAGATCAAATTTAATCTAATTTTTCTCCTTTGCTGTTGAGATAACTTACATATTACATGTCCTCTGTATAGTCTCAGTTAATAAGGTTATTTAGCACAAAGTGCAGCTTCAGCAGGAGAGCTGCTTTTTGCTCAGTGAACTCAGACTACCATGTTTTACCTTCTTTTGTTCAATAAAACTTTTAACTGCAATTATTCAGCCTAAGATACCTCATTAATGTTACTTGGATTTTCTTCTTCTGCTCACTGTTGCCAGGGATACACATTGCGTATATCGGTGTGGGTAGATTAATTTGCTAGGAAACCAATGCACAAGTGGTCTCGAATGGGTACTTTGACCTACTTTCAAGGAACTATTTTGGCCATACTTGTCTATTGTAATTTTAAGGACTGAAAATGTGGAAATAATATCTGAACCATTGTGCATAGAGTGAGCTAATATTTAAATGTTCAGCAGTACAAATGTACTATACAGTAATCTTTATTGGTTCCAACATAGTAATTTGCTTCTGAATACGTTTTTTTTAAAGTTCTGGTTTTAAATCAAATTAAATTAAAATGCAGGGCAAATAATCGCAAATATTAGCCAGTTTTGATTATCTAAACCTCAAATCCTCATTATTGTTTTTGGCTTTCCATTATAAAAAGCACAAGAATTTGTACTAATTGCTAGCAATCACGGTGGCTTTTGCAGACATCTGGAGATGGTTGTTCACATTATTTAACTTATTTTATTATGGTATCTATTACCAGTTACAATATCAATCTTAGTAGTATGCTGTCAGCATAAGTGTTCTTTTCCACGTTTTTCCACTGTAACAATATTGGGTTTGAACCCTAAATCGTCTAACATCTGGTGTTTGTTTTTCTCTGATGGAATTTAATTGGTCATGTGTCCTTCACTCATTATTCAAATGTACTTTTATCACAGGTTTCATATTTTAACATTATTTTGCTTAAAAGCAAAGTGGATCTTCCTAAAAACATTTTCTAACTCTGAGCTAGTTATGTTGAGTTACTACAGGTGATCCTGTATGGAAATGAAAGATTGAATGCTCTTGGAAAATATTTGACCTATCGAAGATCAAATGAGTATAGGTAAAATATTTTGTTCCACTCATAGGAAACAGAAGATGAGAAAATATTGCTGTCACTGATGCAGATATTTAACATACACTTTACTTATTTTTAGATTAAATGCCAACTCTAGTGAACTATTGTGAACATAAAACCCAGAGGCCTGTATCATATTTACTTTATTTTTCAACTAGAAAAGAAATCTTCCTCCTAGAAAGAGAAACAGCAACTCATTTTGGATGATTCAAGTATGTTTTTGGTTTCTGAATCCTTAGGGTCCACTTCTTGAAAGTGGATCTTAGCCCCTGATGGTCTGTACTCTGAAGATGCTGATGGTGGAAAGACCCTTTGGAGATATCTTCCTGAAGGTTAGAAGAGGAAGTCTAGCAGCTTCCCTGTCTGAGAGCAGCCAGGTAACTGGAACATGGCAACTCTTTCAGTTTTAGGCATTCTTTTTAATGACAAAATGTTAGCTATAATCCTTAAATGCAACGTGCTTGTGTTGAATTTCTGCACCAATGCTGGATGTATATGGGATAATGGATTAGATTTGTCCTTAAATAAAATGCTTCTCCTTTTGAATTTTTTTCCTGTTATTTTTATGGCTAAAGAATTCCACCACACAATGAAATTATTTCAGATCAGTTCACCAGGATTTAGGAGTAAATCTCAAAGACTCAATGGAGATGGCAAATTGTTTTTCTTTCGTGGTGTGCTGTTGAATAACTTGACACTGACTGCATCTCTTTTCGTGAGAACCCGAGAGAGCCTCAATCTGTGAATCTAGAAGGAATTATGGAAAGCTACTTCCAGGAGAAGGATATTAACCCTCCACTTTTAGCAAGGTTGCTTTCATGGAGAGATTGTGAGCTATCATGCTCACAAGTACACAGATGATGCTCAACTCCTTTACATCAATTGTTAATAGTAACATCTTCTAATTGTCGCAGTACCAAAGCGAGAATGGGAATTGAATGCAAAGTTGATGCTTACCCTGATTTGGATGCAAGGGATGTTAAGGGGACAGCTGGAAGAGCCATGGTAATCTCCAACACTCAAAGGCCAGAGGTGTCTGTCTTCCAACCATTAAGGCAGTTTGTAATCTCAGGGTCGATCTGGACTTCTGTCTTGGTTCCCAAACAGCATTCCTAGCAGCTGTTGCTTTTGTCCATTTACAGCTGGTCAGGAGACTGTCGCTATCCTCTCAGAAGCCACACGTTTGACTTCCAGGCTTGACTGCTGCAATGTGCCATACGTTGTCCCAAAGCCATTCCGGGTTTCATTTGTTGCTTTGAATAAATTGTGGCGTTGCTGTACTGTGTTTACAGTTCGAAGTTCTTTTTGAAGATGTATGCTCACTAGTTGTCTTATTGTAGCCCCTCCTTCCCATCTTATTCTAAATAGTCATCCCCTATTCCACTGCTGTCTGCTCTTTTTGTTCTAGCCTAACCACTGGTTCATGTGAGAAATGTCCTTTGCCTGGAGAGGTTAACCTGGGTCCAAAGTACTGTCTGCCTTGTTTCTGAGTTAAGACAGAGCTCACATATGTTTATAATTCTCTTAATACTTCTATTCTATGTCTTCTGTTTCTGGAAGGTGCGCCAAACGTTGTAAAAATGTATTGACTTGCCTAATTTAGGAAGGACTGAAGGACAAAATGCACCTGTACTGATAAGTAACAACTCAGTTTTCCTAGGAATAAACTTTGGAAAGTTAATGAATCTGATCATAGCACAACTTTCAGACACTCGGAAGTCAGCTATGTAAGACCAGTAGTCTTGATTCAACATTACTGACAGTGTTTCTTGAAAAGCAGATATTGGCTTATCTTACTGCGGGAAAAATACTGAGTCTTATACTCCACTGGCTTGCACCTTGCATAGTAAATCATGCCTATACAAAGTGAATGTAGTATGCTACCCACCTTGCAGAGGTGTAGAATCTATGCAAGAATCAGGCCCACTGTATATAGTGCTTTCCATTTTCAAAGCACTTTACAGCTGTTCGTTTCTTTTTACTTAAGCACTGTGTAGTTAATCATAGTTTCTACTTAGCTGCAAGAGAATTATAGTTCTTAAAGTGTAGCTGTTGTCAGAAAACGTCTGTGTAAAAATACAACATTTTTATGTTTAAGGAGAAAATCTGTGGAATGTACAGTTATATCAGTTATGCTTGGTGACAGAAATAAGTTTTTGTTTCTTCTTACTCATGTCAGTACCGCAGAACCAGTATAGCGATGGAAAAGTGAACCTGGTCTGGGAATCAGACCTTTTCTGCTTGGCTGCCACTGCCGACTCATGTGACTTTTGGCATTTACTCTCCCGGTACATCTTTACCCCCGCTGCAAGTTAGGGATCATGTCCACCTCCTCACAGGAGTCTGGTGAGGTCTAATGGTTGTAAACTGCCTCAAGTCCTCCAGAGAAGGGCACAAAGCAGGTGGTTAGTTATTGGGGTGATATTTTTGGTTTATTTCATCCATCAGCAGGGTTAAGTGAACTTAGTACCTTATTTTTCAGCCCCCATTCTCAGTCTAGTCCAATTTGTCTTCCACTACACTCACTATTTCTGGTGTACCATGGAGAATACCACAGTAGCCTCACGTTTCCACCTTCAACAAAATGTTTTGCCTAGTTTCTTCTGTTTGTAAAGATGCTGCCGGTTAGATATTAGGAGGGAATTAAGGCAACCGGTGGCAAAAGTGCCCTTCTGAAGTGTTGAGATAACTAGGCTGTTTGCATGTTTTCAGGGGATGCAAGTTCATGTAGCCTGGGAAAGGTGCTGCTGTAGAGGTTTGTCTGTACTTCATCTGGGGGCATGCCTCCCAGCCCTGGTAGACAGACACACGCTAGCTCTTCTTGAGCTAGCGTGCTAAAAATAACTGTGTGAACTTTTGCGACACTGGGTGGTGACACGGGATAGCCACCCAAGTATGGACCCTGGTGGGCTTGTACTTTGGATCCTAGCCCAGGCTGCAACGTCAACACTGCTGTTTTAGCATGCTAGCTCAAACAGAGCTAGGACATGTCTGTGTACCCGAGCTGGGAGACTTGCTGTCAACCTGCAGTGCAGGTCTGGAATGGAGTTTGCCCGTTTATTAGAAGTAGGGCTGATCTTGGCTGTTATGGTTCATGACCGTGGGGGGCATATTGAACCTGTTGCTGCCTTTTGTTTTTCAGATTTCAACCATGAATTGGATAATGCCTTTTTTCCATCTGTGGTTGGACTGGAAGCTACAACTGGTCCTTTCTGATCCAGAGGTTGCCAGAGTGTTCATGTGTTTACAAACTCCAAAGACAGGTTTCTGCAATGTATTCTAGTGAGGGTTTAATTAGATAAGCACTTGGAAGCACTGAATTTAAACTGTGGAGCCAAGATCCTCTTTGGAATGGAAAAGAGTCCTTGCTGAATGTGTATTGTTGATAAAAGGAACGCTTAAGACACTCCAGAAGCATTCCTCTTCACTTAACTGATGATGATGATGATGACCATCATGGCCAAGATATTCACAAGCAGCTAGTGATTTTGGATGCCCAACTTGAGACACCTTAAAGGTGCCTGACTTCTCAGAGGGAGGTGTTCCCTTGCGCTTTGTAAACATCACTCCCCCTTTGAGCTGTCTCAGATGGGCCACCAAAATCACTCGTTACTTCTGAAAAATCTTGGCCAAAGAGTGTAGAGTGGGAAAGATGCCTCTTTAGGATGAGGTTATTTAAAATATCCTCTGGGCATGCCATAACCGAGCAGGTTTGATACCAGGTTTGAAGTAATGTTTACGAAGTTTAACGCTATGCTGTTCATTACATCAATTCACATTTTAAAACTGATAGAGAAAGTTGAGTTATTTTCAAAATCCCAGTGTGAAAGTTTGCTACATAACGAGGCTTACATACATGATCTTATCTGCCTATATATATCTACTAATAGGACTATTGTGTATCAGAGGGGTAACCGTGTTAGTCTGGATCTGTAAAAAGCAACAGAGAGTCCTGTGGCACCTTTAAGACTAACAGATGTATTGGAGCATAAGCTTTCGTGGGTGAATACCCACTTCGTCAGACGCAGCAGGACTATACAACTGTAGTAATGTATTTGTCCCCACAGCGTGGGGACAGGGAAGTAGTAGTATCCCCATTTGACAGATAGGAAATTCAGACCAAGTGACTTGACCAAGGTCACCCAGGAAGTCTGTGGCAGAGCAAAGGATTGAACCCAGGTCTCCCAAGTCCCACCTTGCATCCTTACTACTTCCTACTTTACAGGAGAACCTCAGAGTTACGAGCCCCTTGGGAATGGAGGTTGTTCGTAACCCTGAAAAATGGTTACGGTGGTTCTTTCAAAAGTTTACAACTGAACATTGACTTAATACAGCTTTGAAACTTTACTATGCAGAAGAAAAATGCTGCTTTCCCTTTTTTTAGTACTGTCCGTTTAAGGCAGTACTGTATCGCTTTTTTGTGTGTGTGCGCGCGCGCACTGATGCCGCCTTATTGTGTACTTCTGGTTCCAAATGAGGTGTGTGGTTCACTGGTCAGTTCGTAATTCTGGTGTTTGTACTGGTTGTAGTCTGGTTAATAAATAAATCAAATAACTGAGTAACTGCAATGCAAGTCTAGTCAACTTACATTTTCAATATGTTATATAATACTAATCCCTCTAAATGATTTTATTTTTAATTATCCCTCTAGTACACAAATGACACAAGAATCAAGAGCCCAGGACTTCTCTCAATATCTGTAACTCTCAAGGGGGCGGGGGGAACAATCTTTGTGTTGTACTCCATGTGGTATGACACAGCAAAGGAAACAGGAGGCCAAGTGGAAATCCAGTTTTGGGGTTTTTTTTGCATTACACGCACCTGTGGAAGTTTGCCTCTCAAATGTACAGCTGCCTTTGAAATATTATCAAACCAGTGTGAGACAGAAAGATGCCCCCCCCCCCCCCCCCCCCCACACTATTTCTTGGCCTATATTTACAGCTGCATCTCCAGTGGCATTCAGTGCAGCTGCAGGAAGTTCATGTAACTGTCACTGCCGTCGGATCCTTCACAGTTCTTGCAGGATGGGCTGTGTGTACTGGCAGGGGCTGTTTCCTCAGGGCTCCTGTAAATTTCTAGTGAATGAGGTTACACATCCCCTTGTTTCCAATGATTATCCAAATACTGCATTTCATTTAATTGTGGTTTTAAAGTGAAATATTTATCTTGTATTCTGCCATTTTAATTTCTATGCCTAAGATGCATTTTTTTCTTTCTCAACTAGTTACTGTGGCCGTGGGCACTATATAAATATCTAAGATTTGTATTTCTGAGACAGTACTTTGCTCAGGTTTGGCATCTGTTGTAGAAGGCAGCACCTTTCCAATTAGCTGTGGAATGTCAGAGGAGGTTGTGTCCCCCTTCCTCCAAATCATCTTGTAGGGAAGGGATCAAGTGTTCTAAATCTCTTCAGAAGGCAGCACTTCTCACCTGGTTGCTGCCTCCTGGAATAGACTTGCTTCCCTCTTACTGCTATGCCTGCGTGGAAACTTGGAAGAGGAAGGGTTGGTGTTTGGTCATCCTGCCATCTTGGTTAATCAATCTTGAGTCAAAACATCAGAGGAAAACAAGCTTTTGCACTCTAATCCGGACATGTGCCGCCTTACCAGATGTAGAGCTGCCGTAATGTTTCATTTACTAAAGCATTGCTCCACCCTGCTGAACACAGCAATCCTTTTAAAAGCATTTAAAGCCAATCCCACTTCTGGTGCATCATCCCTGATGTAACATACTTGTTATCTGCTGATAAGGTCTTCCATTGTGCCATAGAGATTCATTAGGCATTCAGGGAAAGTGATCACTAAACCATTACTAACATTATCCCAGCAAGCATCAAGAAAAAGACGTGAGGCGTTGGAAGAGAGTGCACTTAAGTGAAGCCTCCTGTTCCTGAAAAGTCTGTACCAGGGACAGGGAGAGCTTAGCTTAACTTTGATGGAAAATCAAAGGGGCACCTTGGTAGCACCCAAATAAAATAAAATCAACATCTTGATTTGCAGGATTGACCCTATAGGAAGGGTCAGGGGAGTTTGTTTCCCCTTCTAGTATTTGTCTTGAGTGAAGAGTATTCGTAAATTAAATCTGATCATTGCTGTAAATAAAAACATTTTAGGAAATCTCTCAGTGCTGGCATAGTCTGTAGCTATAAGAACCAAAGCAGATGACTTCTAGGTCAATATGCAATACTATTAAATTCCTTGACAAAAATATATTCAGAAGTGTCTGACAAGTGCTTGCAGGCACAAGCAACACCTATTTTTCCCAGTTATATGTTCCTGTAATTTTATTTGTTCAAGAAGTTTAACAAGTTATCATCAATCAAAGCCATGTGCTCCCTTTGTGATTAAAACTACTGAGAGCCACATTTAAGAATATATATCAGATACTGCTGAAAGTGATTTGCTTTCCATAGTTTTGTGACTATCCTTTTTTCAAGTGAGTTTCTGCAAGTGGCTGTTACAGACCCGTTGTGGTTAGTGTAACAGACAGAGACTGTGCTAAGTGTCAAGGCTTGGTTTATCATTCATTTTTGAGCATTGCCTCCTTTTTGCTTTCTGGACAGTATTTTTAAAGCCATGGTGGTTTCTTTCTATTTTTTTTCCTTGCCACAGTGAAGAGGTGGGGCAGTTTTTAATGTAGCCTTTATCAGTGTATAGATTCTGTCAGCAGTTGTGCAGGTTGGGGCAATTTTATGATTTTTCTACAGCTGTTAAATGTATCTTGTTTAATAACTCAGAAGGTCTCTTTTTGGCTTGCAGTAACATAGTGCTGAGAGAGCAAATGCCAACATCTCTGAATTCCTCCAAGAGCTGTGGCTTGTTGTTGCATGTTTTAGAATAACAGCATTTACCAATGAGGCAGGAAAACTGAAATTCCATCTCCGTACGCCGGCCTCTGGGACTATCTTCCCCTCCATCAGCGAGAAGAACATCCTAATGCCAATGACAGAGTCACGTAACTTTATATTCCCCAGCTGAGACTCCGGCTGATAGCATCAGGAAGCTGAAGGTCAATGCAGTAAGCGTTTGTGCATCAAACCACACTGCCAGCTGAGGCTGTTTATATTTTCATCTTTGTGTAACTCCGTTCTAAAGTAGTGTGGTGAACAAGGATCATAGTGTAGGCACTAAGAAGAGGGAAGAGCTATTAACTTCCTACCACCAGTCAAAATAAAACAAGTTCATTTCATCTACCTGATCTCTCATAGAAATAATCGGACTCCTTCCCCAGACAGAGCAAGCCAAATTTGAGCTAGGAATCTTCTTTATATAAAGAGCAGAAAAGGTGCTTTCCTTGATGGGAGATAAATTCAGAATTTTGACATTTGCCTATCATCAATTTTTGTGTCATTCTTTACCATTCTCTATTACCTCCTAGGGCTTTAAACATCTCACTCAAGTAGTTTGAGAGTTACTCCAGACGCTTCTCTCACCCTCATTTTTTTTTATCAATTCCAAATTAAGACCAGTTGGTCTTTCCCAAGTACTGTATTCCACTTAAGGATGTGGCGTCAGTACACAGTTACCTTGTTTTGCATGAGAGTACTACAACAGGAAACCCAGTTACTCTTAAGGAAATGCATTTGTCTTTCTCCCCAAGTACGCTGGCTATTTGGAATTTGTCTAACTTGACAAAACTTCCATGAAGTTCCATCATGGATCAATGATGACATGTGCCATATGGCAGCTGAGACAGGCTGTCACTTCATTAACACATATGATAAACCAGTATGGAGGCAGATGAAATGGCAGCTTCAGAGGACTGAAGACAGCCTACTCCATGTTCTCTGAGCCATTCTGCCATACTGACTTCACCACCTTCCAACACCGGGCAGCGATTCCCTCCGTGGCCCCTGCCGAACCGACCGGACCTGCTGTCACAGGATCACGTTGCACCCCAACCTCACGTCCCTCCACCTCACGGTGTGGATGTTGCATGGCTGAACCCTGAGGAATGGGCCTGTTCAGGCGGGGTCCAGAAGGTCCTCGAGGGTAGAAAGCCTTCGACTAGACAGACTTACCTGGCAAAGTGGACAAGGTTTTCCCACTGGGTGGCCGAACGGGGCATCTCCCCTTCACATTCTTCAGTGCAGTCGATCTTAGCAGTCTGTCTGCTTCATTTGAGGAGCCAGGGCCTGGCACACTCCTCTATCAGAGTGCATCTGGCGGCCATTTCCGCCTTTCATCCTCCAACCCAGGGGCAGACGGTGTTCTCCCACAACATGATGGTCAGGTTCCTCAGAGGTCTTGAGAGACTTTCCACAAGTTCGATCCCCGGTCCCTCAGTGGAATCTCAGCTTGGTTCGACCCAGGCTCACGGGCCCGCCCTTTGAACCTTTGGCCTCGTGCTCCCTGTCTCATCTATCGTGGAAGGTAGCTTTCCTGGTAGCGGTGACGTTGGCGAGGCAAGTCTTTGAGCTGCGAGCCCTGACCTCAGAACTGCCATGCACGGCCTTCTATAAGGACAAGGTTCAACTCCGGCCTCACCCAGCCTTCCTTCCCAAGGTGGTGTCCGCTTTCCACATGAGCCAGGACATCTTCCTTCCGGTCTTCTGCCCTAAGCCCCATGAGACTGGTGAAGAGAGGCGCCTTCACGGTTGGACGTAAGACGGCCTCTGGCTTTCTACCTAGAGTGGACAAAACCTTTCTGTAAGTCAACTCAGCTTTTCATCTTTACAGCTGATAGGATGAAGGGCTCATTAATGATCTGGAGGATGGTGTGGACTGCACTCTCAGCAAGTTTGCAGATGACACTAAACTGGGAGGAGTGGTAGATACACTGGAAGGTAGGGATAGGATACAGAGGGACCTAGACAAATTAGAGGATTGGGCCAAAAGAAACCTGATGAGGTTCAACAAGGACAAGTGCAGAGTCCTGCACTTAGGACGGAAGAATCCCATTCACTGTTACAGACTAGGGACCGAATGGCTAGGCAGCAGTTCTGCAGAAAAGGACCTAGGGGTTACAGTGGAGAAGCTGGATATGAATCAGCAGTGTGCCCTTGTTGCCAAGAAGGCTAACGGCATTTTGGGCTGTATAAGTAGGGGCATTGCCAGCAGATGGAGGAACGTGATCGTTCCCCTTTATTCGACATTGGTGAGGCCTCATCTGGAGTACTGTGTCCAGTTTTGGGCCCCACACTACAAGAAGGATGGGGGGAAATTGGAAAGAGTCCAACGGAGGGCAACAAAAATGATTAGGGGTCTGGAGCACATCACTTATGAGGAGAGGCTGAGGGAACTGGGATTGTTTAGTCTCCAGAAGAGAAGAATGAGGGGGGATTTGATAGCTGCTTTCAACTACCAGTGTGCAAGAGATGCTGTGTTTGCGCCTTGCACATGACTGTTATGGTGAGTGCAAGTATGGTAACATATGAACGAAGTCGGAGAGCCTCCTACACAATAGTATTTTAAAATCAATGGTATGAAAATCTAAATGTCCTGAGTGTCCCTGATAAGTCTGTTATTTGCTATGGAATATTTACAGTGCAGTATTACCTAAAGGCCACAACCAGCTTGGGCCCCATTGTGCGAGGAGCTGCACACCTGTAATAAATGACCGTGTCTGCCCTACAGAGCCGCGTATTGACCGTGTAATCTCTTCCCTCCCGTACGCACATTTCAGAGCTGCTGTTGTGATTGCAAAGCTCTGCTAGTGGATTTGGACACCAAGCTCAGCAGCCTTTCTCCCCTTCCGGCACTGGAATGTGAATAACGTAAATATCGGTGCAGCTATCTGACGACTTGATTAATCAGGACCTCCTGGGACAGAGCCTAAAATATAAGGGAATGTAGGTCTCCGAGAGTCCAATCATCATCCATTATGGAGCCCAGCAAGAGCAGATTTTGTGATACACACAGCTACTGCGGCTGCTGTGTCTAGCAGAACCACCACTACAGCAGGGGCTGGGTATGCCTGTTGCTGATCAGCATTCATTGATTGCTGGCAGTTCCTATTTTAAACTATATAAAATCAGTCTATTTGTTAGGGAACAAGTCTAAGTTGCAGCTGGTTAATTTTAGATTGGACTATGTTTTCATTCCCCTAACACGGAGATCCGCTATCGTGCCCTTAAAACAATATTCTAGCCTATTTATGGGGGTATCTCTAGGGGGGTCTGTCCCATTGGCATTTAAACTCCAGGTTTCAGGGGAGGTGGCCAACTGGCCGAGTTTAGATCAGTGCAGTGCGCTGGCAGCTGACTGTAGTACCGAGGAGCTGGCAGGGTTTAAACTATATGATTTGTGTAGGGACAGCAGGTAGACGGCAGGTGCTGCTCCAAAGTGTTTGCTGCTTACAGAACCAATGCTTGGAAAAACAAGGTGACCAGGCTGCATACAAGAGTGACTGGATGAAATTCTGGGGTCTTTCTTGCCCAGAAGTTCAGACTAACGGATCCTGGCCTAAGTTCCCCGTAAGCTGCGTGGCTGCCTCCTTAGCACCGCCCGGCCTGGACCTCCTCGCAGCCAAGGTGCCCCTCCCCCGGCCCGGACCTGCTGGGGGAGGGGCGCCTATCCTGCGGCCCCAGCCCTGAAACTGCCGGGGTGGGGAGAGGGGCCTCTCCCCCACAGCTCAGGTGCTGCTGCAGGGAGTCTTCTCCCCGACATAGCCCTGGAGCACCCTCCTGCACCCCAAACCCCTTATCCCCGGCCCCACCCCAGAGCCCACACCCGCAGCCAGAACCCTCAACCCCCTGCACCCCAACCCGTCTGCCCCAGCCCTGAGCCCCTTCCCACACTCCAAACCCCTCGGCCCCACCCCCACCACATGGATTTTATGTGCACCAATATGGAGATCATGTGTCACACATCACCTCCACATTGGTGCACATAACAAAATTCATTCTGCACATGGGTGGGAACTGATCCTGGCCCAATGCGCTATGAATCTGAGTCCCCCGTGCAGGGTGGGGGAGGTTGAGTGCGTATTGTGTGAGCACTGTGACTTGTGTGGGCCATTTGTTCTCTGCTGTGTTCAGGCGTCACAGTCGGGTGATGGAATAACTCTGCAGTGGGTGGAGTGATGCATCTTAAGGAGCTGGTGGCATCTCAGCCATCTGAACTCTCAGCCAAGCGACACTTTTCTTTGCGAGTTTATGCCTCAGCCAAGACTCTGCACATGTCCTGTCTGCATAACATGCACCATCTGCTAGTACGTGGGTCCTCTCCAGGACGCTGCACAAGTTGTCATTATGGAGTCCTTTGTATCCTCCAACCCCCATTGCCCTGGAGCTGAGGGTTCACTTTGGAACTGGGATGTTTGCCAAATCATCTCCTACCCCCCGGCATTTCAAGTGGCTAACGCAGGATGCAGCATTGTCACCTGCTGGGAGCGGAGTGGCTCCTGAGCACAGAGGCCGCTGAGCCCAACCCAGGGGGAGCTGGGACGTCCCCAATCCCTGAGGAGCCAACCCAGAGCTTTGCCTGCCAAATCTGCGCCACGCTCACCCCACACCTTCCAGCCTGGCCTGCCATGCCCTGATGCAGTGTCTCTCCCCATCCCTGAAGCAGCTGCTCTCCCTAGCTCTGCCTCTGCCAATGATATGCACCGTATGTAACATGCATACAGCTGCAAGAGCCACTGAACGTGGGAAATGTTCAACTTCAATCAGGCGTGGAGGGGTTGGGGGTCAAAGTAGGACTGCCCCATAAAACTTGGGACTGCTGAGAGGGCTGGATCTGCCTGGCTTCATGAAGAATGGACAATGGGACTGGTAGGCGATACATTCAGGTAGAAACGTTTCAATGACACCTCCATCTATGACCTTGTTTGCCACTGGGCTTCTGGCAAAACATTCAATTGCTTCTTTAAATTCAGGTTCATTTTCATATCTATTAAAATAGCAGAGCGTGGGAGCATACTGCGCCACTGCAAACCCAGTAAAATAGCACAGTGGGGTGCAGCAGCCAACAGGCCGTTAAGCTGCTTACCAGGAAATGCTGCTTTGTTTTCCGATTGTTCGATACAAAAGTTACACTTTTGTACGTTCTAAATGTCAACGCCGACAAGTGGCTGCCAGCTAGAGGGAGCGCAGGGCCCCGACGGAGCACGGAGACCACGCCGGCAATACAAACGCACTGTTCGAGCAGACACGCACACAGGGTTCCCACGGTGATTTCGCACCGTCTCTGCAACTTGCTCCTGAATCCTGCCCTTTCACTAGCAAGAGATGTGAATTACCAAGGGAAAGGTCATGTGCCTCTTGCTTACGTATTCATCTCAACCACTGAGCTCAGTGTGTGGATACGTCAGCATGGATACCAGCATTGGTTATAGCCGGGCTTCTGCTGCTAACGAGTAATTGCAGCAAAGCTTCATTGGTACACAGCAAGCCAAATTTTAATGATATAAATTATTTATCTGCACTACCTGGCTCCTAGGAGCCCCAGTTGTGGGCAAGGTGCTGCTTTGCGTCTGGCAGCTGTCCATGGACAGAAACCAATTGTTGTCAAGGTGGAGTGGGACATCTGGTAACGAAACCGAATCCCACCTCCCCTCAAATAACTGAGCAGAATGCATGTGAAGGGCTAGATGAAAGTGCATGCCCTGTTCTCCGGGGAGGGATGATGGGTCAGAGTCCAACATTCCATTTGTAAAATGTGCGTTAAGATGGCAAATCTACAATAGCGAGGGCCCTACCAAATTCACAGCCATGAGAAATGCTTCACAAACCGTGAAATCTGGTCTTTTGTGTGCTTTTACCCTATACTACGCAGATTTCATGGGGGGAGACCAGAGTTTCTCAAATTGGGGGTCCTGACCCAAAAGGGAATTGCAGGGGGATCACAAGGTTACTTTAGGGGGATAGTGGTATTGCCACCCGTACTTCTGTGCTGCCTTCAGAGCTGGGTGGCTGGAGAGCGACAGCTGGTAGCCGGAGAGCGGCGGCTGCTAGCCAGGCGTTCAGCTCTGAAGGTGGCACCCCGCCAGCAGCAGCACAAATGTAACCCTGACAATACCATACCATGCCACCATTGCTTCTGCGCTGCTGCCTTCAGAGCTGGGTGGCTGGAGAGTGGCGGCTGCTGACCGAGGGCCCAGCTCTGCAGGCAGCAGCGCAGAAGTAAGGGTGGCAATACCATACCATGCCACCCTTACTTCTGCACTGCTGCTGGCGGCGGCTCTGCCTTCAGAGCTGGGCTCCCAGCCAGCAACTGCCCCTCTCCAGCTGCACATCTGTGAAGGCAGTGCCGGCAGCAGCGCAGAAGTAAGGGTAGCAGTACCACAACCCTCCCACCACTATAACCTTGCTACTCCCTCAAAACTCCTTTTTGGGTCCGGATTCCCACTATTACAACACTGTAAATTTTCAGATTTAAATAGTTGAAATCATGAAATTTATGATTTTTAAAATCCTATGGCCATGAAATTGACCAAAATGGACCGTGAATTTGAGAGGGCCTAACTATAGATTTCAGCTCTGTCCTCTCCCATTGCTTCTATGATGGGCTTTACCCGGTATCATGGACACATGTTCCCATCTTTGTTGTCTATTAGCATGCCAGAAAGAGGTACAGGGCCTTAATGGGACAAGTAAAATGATGAGTTTTTAGAATATGTTGACAACCGCATGTATTCATCCCAGCACTCGAGTCTACTTGTCCTCTTGAAATTGCCTGACCTTTTATTTGATGTGCTTCATTTACAGTTTTCAGAGTAGCAGCCGTGTTAGTCTGTATCCGTAAAAAGAACAGGAGTACTTGTGGCACCTTAGAGACTAACAAATTTATTAGAGCATAAGCTTTCGTGGATATGCATCCGAAGAAGTGGGTTGTAGCCCACGAAAGCTTATGCTCTAATAAATTTGTTAGTCTCTAAGGTGCCACAAGTACTCCTGTTCTTTTTCATTTACAGTGTTGGTACTGCAGTTCTCCACTTTGCAATCAGCAATGTTGGCAGGCAACAAGATAGTAGCAAATACATTAAACAGGGAAACCGCTTTCCTTAAGCTACCTTATGCTGATCTGTTACCAACCATAACAAGGTCTAGTCCTGTTTAAAATCTAAATGATCGAGGTAATGTACTAGGGAAAGCCCCAACCCTGGTGGAAATCCTATTTCTCAGTTAATCAAAGTTCAGATCAGATATTCAGATTCCACCCTTGGTGATTGTGTTGGGTTTGGTTTGGTTTTGGCAATAGGTGGGGAGGAGGGAGACAATATTTCCTTAATATGTGACCCCTCCTACCTTAGGTGGTTCCACACAATTACAGTGGTAAGTCTTCACATGTTCTACAAACTACTTCCAATATTATGCTGTCGTGCTCTGGAAAAGAATTAAAGAACTTGTTTTAAGGTTACCAATGGTGGGATCTCTCGTGGGCAAGTCAGTTTTACCAACGCTATGATTTGCTTTTAGCTAGTTTGGTAAATCTCTAATTCATTATTTTTAAGAAGAAAGAGCTAAGCTATAAAAACGGGAGCTGGAAAAGCAACTCACAAAAGACTCAAAAACTAAATAGCAAAAAACTGAAGTCATCAGAAGCAGGAAGCCTGGCAAACAGTCAGTGGGGCCCCTGGACAATTGAGGTGCTAAAGGAGCACTCAAGGCCATTGAGGAGAAACTAAATGAAGTCTTTGCATCGGTCTTCACTGCAGAGGATGTGAGCAAGATTCCTACACCTGCGCCGTTCTTTTTGGATGACAAATCTGAGGAACTGGCCCAGACTGAGGTCAGTAGAAGAGGTTTTGGAACAAATCGATCATTTAAACAGTAATAAGTCACCATTAGCTATCCTCCAGCCAGGACGTAGATGATGCTTTGGTGGCTTCTGGCATATTTAACACCACATAATTAAACTGGCTTCAGAGTCTAGTTGAGTTGCTGGTAACAATGGGGGAACTTCATTAAAAAGTTCCCGACTGTAGGGAACAGAACCCAGCCCCTCTCCTCCACGCTTCTGTAAAGGCAAAGGGTCTTCTGATCCTAGACCCAACAGGCCTATCTGTACGGATCCTCAATAGCAGTTTTATCTTCTGCTAGTACAGGGGGTGGACAAGGATGCCTGAGGCTGCTCCATCTAAGGAGCAGAGGTGGCACCTGCACGTTACCTGGTGCCTATCTAGCTCATCTGTAGTGCTTTTCATTAATGGACACGTTGCTTGGAAGTGGAAGCTATCCCCTGCTTCAGAAAACATCTCTAAGTCTAATGAGTGGTGCAGTTACTTTCTGCTTACCCCAAAAGCAGTGCCTGAATCATCCGCTCTTCCCTACACCCAGTCACAACAAGAAAAACTTTGCTCTGTTTTACAATTTCCCTCTTGCCCATGACTACGCTGGAAAAACTCTCAGCTGCCAGTACATTGATTTGTCTTTTAAAATGCCAGAGCGAATTAAAAAGAGATGTGCCAGAAAACAAAGAGGAGAAAAAGAAACATGCAGCTATTTTAAACGCCACCCAAGAGCAAGGCCTAGCCCCGGACGAGGAGGCCCCCACAGCCGCCCTCTCTGAGAAGGATGCATTGGGGGTCTAAAAATGCCTAATTGCTGCTCCTAGTTAATACAACAGCTCTTCTGAATTCATGCTTTCCCAGATTAGCCTCTCATGTGGAAAAGCTAAGCAAAAATTCACTTTCCCCGGGCTACAGTAATTCTACAGGAATGACACGCAGCTGGAAGAAAAAGAAATGTCCAACTTGGAGAAATTCAACCAGCAATTTCTACATGTTCCTCGGGTTGCAAGCATCCGGCGGTCCCAGGGGGACATAGGGGAGGCCCAGGTTAAGAAGCCAAGGAGAACCTGACTGGTAATTAGACCGCTTAGGAAGTATCTAGGTTATTTCCAGCTGACATGTAATCGTGCCAGCACCAGGCTCCGTAAGAGCTGCTTTGAGGAGTTCCAAGAGGCATTTTAAAGAAAACAAGGACATAATTGTCAGTATGATACATGGTTTGAACAGAACACAATGCACATGATAATTTATACATGCATATTATTATCACTAGTTTTCAGAGCCCGGGGTTTTTTGGCTATTACATTGTCAAAGTAAATAATAAAACAGCACATTTTGGCTGTATCTTCCAATCACTGAGCCATAAACTGATCCTCTAGTTCCTTTGATTCATTTTCCAGGCGCTGCTGCTCTATTAGATCAGACTTATCGTGATTTTCTAGAGAACTTTACAGTCTTCACAGAGACAAACTAGGAGTATTTAAGCAAGAGCATGGACTAACAGAAATGGCCAGACATACACATTTCCTTTAAAGATTGCAGTTTAGGGTACAGACAATGCAAACATAACTGATGCAAGCGACAAAGAGTCCTGTGGCACCTTATAGACTAACAGACGTATTGGAGCATGAGCTTTCGTGGGTGAATACCCACTTCGTCAGACGTCACATGCATCTGACGAAGTGGGTAGTCACCCACGAAAGCTTATGCTCCAATACGTCTGTTAGTCTATAAGGTGCCCCAGGACTCTGTCGCTTTTTACAGATCCAGACTAACACGGCTACCCCTCTGATACATAACTGATACAGTCACCAATCCAGTGTGCATTTTCCAAGCAGGATAAACAACACTTTCAGGTTTTATTTGAGTGGCTGAATATATTTAATATAATTGCATGTCCTAGACAGTATTAGTAACTGATGTATCATTCATGAAAAACATGCTATGATAATACATTCTAGATACAATATGTTGTGTCTGAGTCTAGGTAAGAGTTGAGAATGACGTTTAGTAAATTCTATTATGTAGTAGGATGAGTTAAGCATAAAGGGAAGTAAATTTACTTTTGCAGCACAAATGGAAAAAGCCCATTTTCTGTTCAAACAGACATGGCTGAAATGCCGAGCACTGTACACAAATACATGTGTTCCCTATTGCATGAGCTCGGCTTTATGTGTAGCTTCCAATGCATGTGAATAAGCTGGGTTTGCACACCTGCCTAGGACTGTGCCTGTATACCATCAAATGTCGGCATGAGCATTAGATGTTGCATGCACATTGAAACGGGGCGTGCATGGATGTGGATGGGCAATGTTGAAAGTACGCCCTCCTTGCACTGTGGGGGCGTTTTGTTTAAGGAAGAATTGCATCTCCTAAAGCCTGTTACAGTGATTAATCTCTGGTGCCCCACTGACTGTATATTACAATGAAAAGGCCTCTTGCAGGTGATTATTTCATAAGCGAACGTTGTGCATGCTCACCGCACTAACAGCTAACGAGATAAAAGGACAACACGTAAAATAAACCATGCACAATGTAATCTGTAATTAGTATGTCCGTGCCATTAACTAATGAATCCCACAGCAAGTGGATAAAATTAGTGTTCAAATCCTCCAGCTCTGACTCAGGCGAAACTCCCCTGGAGGGCTTGTGAAAGCGTGTGCTAGGTATCAAAAACCTTGTATTCCTTAAAAAGCCTGGGGGAAGAAGCCCTACTTTAACAAAGAGGTGTTAAGTGAGATTGTCCCCCCTCTCGGGAGAGAAGCTCGAAGCTCCCCAGGCCCTCAGTGGCTCTGAGAACGGTCGGGATAGCTGGAGAGCCATTGTGCAGCGGCTCCCCTGTGACATGGGCCCCAAGCAGTGGCCCGCTTCTGTCTCCCTCCCGAACAGCTGCCGGTTCTGTGCTGTGCTTCGGCCTGTAAGTGCAGCAAGCGTTTAGATCCCAGCATGTGCCACTGTGCCCAGCTAGGCAGCAGCAGGCTCTCCTGCCCTGAGCGGATTCGAGTCAGACACCACCTGAAAGTCTTGGGCTGAGCAGACAGGTCAGTTCTGCAGCGTTTCGCCTCGTCGCTCTGAAGATGCTGGTGTGCACAGGGAGGCAGTAAGGCAGAGGCTGGGTGAGCGCTCGGTCGCATCTGCCCACACGTGTCGTCCTCTCCTCCCATCTACGCCCCACATGCTCTCTGTCTGCATGGCTGGATCGTGAGCAGAGCCGGCATCCTGCCTCCATCAGGATAGTGCATGTCCTGGAACGTCCCCCTCCCCCACAGGTGGCCTGGTGGGCTCAGATCTAGACTGACTCTTTGCAGAGCTTTTAATGACTCAGCAGGGGACAAAAATGTCTTAATTTATAATGCGGCATCTGGCATCTAACGAGCACCAGTTCCTCATTCTCGCTGCTTGTTGGCCAGCTGGTTGGTTTTTTTGTTTTTTGTTTTTTTTTACCCAGCCCAACCCAATCCTATTAAGTGTCTTTCACTGCACGGCCCTTTGGTCCCCCTTATTCCCAGCCAGTGAACTTACTGGGGCCGGTTATAGCCGGGGTACCCAGCACCGGGTCCTCCCTCCAGAGCCGGCCTTGTGCGAGGCTCTGTGATGAGCCTTGATCATTGAGGGAAACGTCGTATTATGACATCTAACTGGATGCTTGGGGAAGAGCAGCTGCCCATGCAGCGCCGTAGCCAAGAGAGACAGTGGTAAAGTGCCGCCCTTCCTGCAAAGATCCAGGTGTGCTCCCGTTATACGGTGCCAGCAGAGCTGCCTTCGGCCCTTGTTGTATTCTGGGCTCCCCTGTGGCTGCATGTAATGGTTCTCGTACAGGCGAACTGCTGCAAAGCACCTACATTTTCCCATTCACTGAACCTCGTCCACAAATGCCGTTAAACCGCTGTCGCATTGCTTAAGCGATCGCTTGCAGTAGCTAAAAGCTGCTCCGCGGCAGGCTGAGATGGGGCTCGCATTCCCTCCGTGTTGGGCTTTCTCTCTGCGCTGCTACGGATGACAAGGCCGCAGTCACCGTCTGCTTCCTGTAAATAGGCTGACGGAGTGAGGGGCTGGGAGTGTTGTGACACGCTGACTGAGCTGCTCAGCGTTCGCCATTCGCTTTGAGAGGCAGCTGCCCACTCCCGCAGACAGCCCAACGTCTCGTAAACACGCCGTTCGTCTGCAATGGGCAATTGCGGAGTAATGAAGCAAACTGCCTCTGAACTGCCTTTTCTTTCAACCCAAAGCACTCGGCTCAGTGCAGTGCTGGGCCTGCACACACGACTGGTTACGAACGCGGTTCGGCTTAGGCTGCGGGGCCTGCATTTCCCAAAGCGCCGTTGTCGGGGGAATGGGCGCCAGGGGGGTTCTGGGTGCCTGACTTGAGACGCTCTGAAAGAACTAGGTGACCCTGCGCTCCCAGTCAGGCCTTTTGTAAAGCGTCTTGAGCAGGACCTGACGGCAGCTCCAATGGGAGCCCAGGGAGCGCCGGGTGCTCGGTGCCTCTGGAAAGCGAGCCCCAGATGTCAGCCAGGCTCCAGGCCAGAGCTGTGACAACGGGAGAGCCACTTTTCTCCTTTCCCCTTCCCTCTAGTCACCAAGCGACCCCTTATTTTGGGTCCCCCAGTTTTGGGATCAGACTGTGACTCCGGCTGGCGTTGCGGCTGATCAGCACCCAGGGCCGGCTCCAGGCACCAGCTTACCAAGCAGGTGCTTGGGGCGGCCACTTCGGAGAGGGGCGGCACGTCCGGCTGTTCGGCGGCAATTCGGTGGACGGTCCCTCACTCCTGCTCGGAGCGAAGGACCTCCCGCCGAATTGCCGCCGCAGATCGCCATCGCGGCTTTTTTTTGTTTGTTTTTTGTTTGGCTGCTTGGGGCGGCCAAAACCCTGGAGCCGGCCCTGTCAGCACCTTTGCAAAGCAGGCGTTGGTGGGGACGGGGCAGGGTCAGAGGGCTTCATTTGGGCTACCAAAACTATCTGCCATTTTTGAAAATTGTCGCCTAAGCTAATGCTCGACTCCCCTTGTTGTGTCCCTCGGTCCCAGCCCTGGGAGTCACAAAGTGCTTCCCGCTCTATGGCGGAGCAGCTCTTTCTTTGTACTGTAACCCTTGGGTTAAACAGCAACGGCCCTCAGAACTCGAGCCCTCCACTCCGGGGCTGGAACCAGCATGGCCCTGCCTGGGTGTGCCAGGGAGGGAAGAAGGCGGCGCCGGCCCCAGGCCAGGGCTTTGTGCTAGGTGAGCGCTTGCGGGATAAGGACTGCTAGCACCACGGCCGGTGCTTGCCTCTCCTAGGGGAGCTGAGCAGGCTGACGGGGGCACTGCTGGAGGGTGACGCTGCTGCTGCTCTCCTCCTGCACGCCCCAGAGCTCTGGGAGATGTTAGCCGGCTGCCCTCCTCTGACCTTCCCCCAATATGCTGCTGGGCCTTAACATGACAACAGAGCCCAACTATTCAATGGACCCATGAAAACGGCAGCTCGCTTCAAGTGCGCCACTGCCTGCGTCTCTGGCCCGCGCTTCTCTGGCAGGCCTGAAGCTAGGCCACCGAAGGGATCAGCTGATGGAATCACGAACCTGTATGGCACCAAGCATGTGCTGTTGGAATCAAGTCTGAATCTCCTGAGATGGAGACAGGTGGTGGTCAGGGATGGGCCTATTGCTAATGCTAAAATTAACCGTATGCTCCATTTTAACATGCATATTTTGTGCTCTGTGTTTTGTCAGTTAAAGAGATCCATTCAGAGATCAGGAACGGTACCGTGTGACCTATATAACGAACATGTTGCAAACTGTGAATTTTACAATCCCGTGCAATGTGAAATTTTTGCTCTTGGTGAACAATCAAGGTTTATACCTAGTGTATTTCCTGTGAGTATTTCCACTAGTAAAACTCAAGGGCTTGAAAAGTCAAGGAAGCAAGCATGGAAGGACCATGGATAGAGTCAGATCAAAATTAGCTTCCAAATCTCACAAGCATTCACAAATAGGACGTTCCACTCGGACACAATGCATGATTGTTTCTGACTTTCCAGTTTTTTAAGGTCTCGCTATCCTGCTAGCTCAACATGCGAACGCCAAGACCACAGGCCTGCACTTCCTCCCCGCAATCGAGTGTTTTGGATGCATTCATTATGCATGGAAGCAGAGGTACCGGAGTCACTTTGGTTGGGGCTTTAAATAACTCGAATGGTTCCCTGAGGCAAAAGTTTGCTTTTATAATTGCTAGTAAATTCCATCACTCAGTGATATTTACTAGCTATGAAAACATACAACAGACCATTAGCTGGCATTTGACAGCATGGATTAAATCTGCGGTTTCACTGAAAAAATAACCAGAGGGGCTTCAAAGAGCTCAGGAGACCCGTGAGCTGGCCTGGTACCTGTAAAAGACAGAATCCCATCAAACGTGCGTATAAGCAATGCCCGGGGATCACCCAGTGATGGACAGCACCTCTCAGAGGTGTAAATGCCACCTGGGGCTCAGCCCCACAGACCCATCCTCTCCTGCTATGCTTATCTGCTGCAGAGCAGAAGGAAACAATCGCATAGCAATGCTAGACAGATCTTCAAACCAGATTTCTCCCCTCTTTGTTTCTGAGCCTCTAGGAGAAATACGGGGCGTGCATCTGGGGAGCTAATTCGTGCTGTCAGCCTGCTCCTTTTCCAGCCTCTCTCATGCTTCGGCAAGGGGATTGCATGATGCCATGATCTCATTGGGAGCATTACCTCAGGGGTCAGCAGCGCTTGGCGCTTCGCACTGAGCTGTGTGAAATGTTTTGGCTGGGCAGGGAGGGAAATGTTTCACTCTTAATGAGAGTGTCTGCGAGGAGTGAACTTAGAAGGGCTGGTTTGCCAGACTGTGTGTAGGAGGCATGGAAGGGAATTATCGGAGATCTTTTCCCCTCCCCCCAGGGC
>NW_020664482.1:2304398-2310771 GCF_002925995.2 Terrapene triunguis | reverse complement strand
TTGGGATGTAAAAAGGGACAGACAATAGCTCTGAGAGTATTAAACTGCCATTATATAATGTGAGGGCTGCTCTCACCTTCACCAGCCTGGCCACGTGTCTGCAAAGAGAGACAGCAGAAAGGGAAGAGGCGTGTTGACATAACTACTAGAGGCCTGGAAAGTCGTCTTCATGAGAAGAGACTGAAGAGTTTGGGACTGTGTCATTTGGAGCGTATAAGAACAAGGCGAGACGTGATGGAGGTTTGTACAACAATGAAGGTAAAGGTGATGCTCTGGTACAAGAACAAGGGAACATTCAATGGAAGTAAAGGCAGCTGGGTTAGAACGGAAAACAAGAATTGGGTTTTTTACACAAAATATGATTAACTCGCAGAACTTCTTGTCACAAGACACTGTTGAGGATTTAAAAGAGGGACTGGACATTTATATGAGAAAAGGGAACATCCGCAGTTGTACCAGATAGGATAAAAATAAGGGTACAGAGCTGTGGTGTATTGAAAACACTGTGAAAATTACAAGCAAACACTTTAAATTATAAGGGGTTTCTGGTCCTGCTTGTAGACTGGGGGGCTCTGAGGGAAGTTGTCTCATCTGGGTCCATGTGGGCAGTCTGAAAAGAGCCAGCCTCAAGCAAGGTGGGATGAGTTGAGCCCTAGGGAGCAGCCTGCTTTGTCGCTCTGTTTTTTGGAGGTTGAGTGTCAGGGTTCTGGATTCTAAGTAATCAAGTTGTGTTGTGTTATGTTGGCAACCGTTTAGAAAGAGTATTGATGTTTTTCTTCTACTTGGCTGTGTATATGTGTGCTGTGAACATAACAAGAGCTGCATGCTTTGAGGCATAAGCCAGTTGTTAGGAGTAGGAAGACGCTTTCCCTGTGGGTAATTTATTACACAAGCGTCCCTTTACACCTTCCACAGAACGTGCTAATGCTGGCCGCTTTCAGAGAGAGGAACAAGTACTAGACTGCTGGTCCAGTCCTGGGTTTCTGTGATTCTTTGGTTCCTGGTACAACCCCATTGACATCAATGGACCCCTATAAATCACTTGGAGCTCTACAGATGAAAAGTTTTAAGTAAATATTATTTTAGAGATAAAATTAGATGTTGGGGGCTTCTAACATTGCTCCGGTAGCCCTTTGTGATCCAAGTCCAGTGCTTGGCACAGGCAGCAAATAGATTATTTATAGTCCAGTTTTAAAATATCATCTCTCCTAACAGAGGCACCTCTTTGGTACACCCGGGTCTCAGCTGTTTTAGCTGATGCTTTTCTGTCACCACAAACATGGGCATAGAGTTCCCAGCGTTTCTTGGCAGTGCTGGGTCTCGGTCCTTGGATGCTCCCGGTTCTTTAGCATGAATCCAGCTCTGGGGTCACGTTATTCAAAGCTCTGATGGCTTGGAATTTCTAATCTCTGTCTGCAAGGTGTGTGCAATGGGCCAAGCAATGTTCAGTCTCACAGGTGTAACTCCATTGCGCCAGTGGTGTAATGGAGAGGAGAGCGTAGCCCTGCGTCACGTGATTGCCTCCGCATTGAACAACGCTTGTGGTCGTTGAGCCTCACAAAATGATTCTGTCATAATTAGCTAGTCAGGCAGAACACAGGGTCACCATTAAAGGAAATTAATGAACTTCCAAATCCGTGTCTTAAAACTATTGCTCGTTATTTCCTCCGAATACAGCACAACACCTGCAGCATTGTAATGTCCAATTTCATCAAGTGTGGCTGGCAGCAAATATGAAGTCGTTCAATTATCAAGGCAGGAATTAAGCAGACGTTTGACAAAAAGAAACGGCTCCCAAAGAATTCGATAAGATGGTTACATTAAATGCCAACCTGTATTAGGGGAAGAGGGGGCACACAGCTTCAGCTTGGGAAAACACACCACAGTCTAAGTGACTGACAGGTAAAACACTCCTCCATGGCAACTTTTCGCCCGGGTCTACTTTGGGGGGGGGGGGGGGAGTGGGGTCTATCTAAGTTATGCAACTTCAGCTATGTGAATAACGTAGCGGAAGTCGATGTACTTAGACCTACTCACCGCAGTGTCTTCACCACGGTGAGTCGACTGCTGCCGCTCCCCCGTCGACTCTGCTTGCGCCTCTTGTGGCGCTGGAGTACAGGAGTCGACGGGAGAGCGCTGGGGGGTCGATAGATGCGATAAATCGATCTCTGCTGGATCGATGGCTGCCCGCCGATCCGTCGAGTAGTGTCAATACACCCCTAGAGTCATCGGTTAACGCTGTTCCCCCCCCCTCCCCCCACCAGTGCGAACAGTCAAGAGGCAAATGCCCCTTTACAGTGCCTGTCCCCTTGGCCATCTGCTAACCTCCGCTCTTGGTTTGGTGTCCGTGGGCAGCACAGCCCCAGAGGCACGAGGTCACTCAGACAGGCCGGTCCCTTGGGAAGTGCTGCCTGGTGCTAGCCTGAGGCTCCACCACCTAACCCATTGTCCAAATTCAGGGCAACTGCACCTGCCGTCCCCCGCAGTGGTCCAGCCGGGCCCCCAACCGCAGCCTTGCTGCTTCCCAGCTATTGCCTTTCTTGGGTGGAGACCCGCGTCTCTCTCCCGCCTGATGGGGTATTTCCAGCCCGCTCAGTTCCCTGCCTTCACAGTGATGCTCCCAGCAGAGACGAGCCAGGCAAACACACCGGCTTGCTTTCTCTTCAGAGACGGCTCGCACAGGGATTGTCAACCGTTAGAAGGTACCGCACAGCTCTTTCTGTGCAAGACTGAAGTGAAAAGCATTTCAGAGAAAACATGTTAAAAACAATAGAAGAAGCTACACGCATATGAATAAGCTTATCGGCACTCACCCCAACCCTGACCTGGGCTCTGGCAGGAACAGTCCTTCAACGCCCCACCCTAGAGGTTTCCTTATGGTTACGAGTTCAAGCTTCACCTCAGAACAAGGACCTAGCCTTATGGGGCCTCAGTAAAATAAGATCAGTTTCCTGTATAAGTAGGGGCATTGCCAGCAGATCGAGGGACATGATCATTCCCCTCTATTCAACATTGGTGAGGCCTCATCTGGAGTACTGTGTCCAGTTTTGGGCCCCCACACTACAAGAAGGATGTGGAAAAATTGGAAAGAGTCCAGCGGAGGGCAACAAAAATGATTAGGGGGCTGGAGCACATGACTAACGAGGAGAGGCTGAGGGAACTGGGATTGTTTAGTCTGCAGAAGAGAAGAATGAGGGGGGATTTGATAGCTGCTTTCAGCTACCTGAAAGGGGGTTCCAAAGAGGATGGATCTAGACTGTTCTCAGTGGTAGCAGATGACAGAACAAGCAGTAATGGTCTCAAGTTGCAGTGGGGGAGGTTTAGGTTGGATATTAAGAAAAACGTTTTCAGTAGGAGGGTGGTGAAGCACTAGAATGGGTTCCCTAGGGAGGTGGTGGAAACTCCTTCCTTAGAGGTTTTTAAGGGCAGGCTTGACAAAGCCCTGGCTGGGATGATTTAGTTGGGGTTGGTCCTGCTTTGAGCAGGGGGTTGGACTAGTTGACTCCTGAGGTCCCTTCAAACCCTGATATTCTATGATTCAATGACTCACTCTGCTCAAGATGGTCGCAGAGAGGGGCGCAGGCCCTAAAGGTCTCAGCAGGATCCTACTTTGGAGACTCGTGTGGTTGCAGGGGGTTCTGGATCGCCTGTTGATTTTGGACCCATCCTGACTCAGAAAGCATTTTGTAATGACTCCCTGCTGACCTCGCTGTCGCTGTGCACCATGGCAGGGTCACCCCGAATGTTGGTGTCATTAGACATGGGAATCAGGTGAAGTCTGTTTGGGTACTTGGCAGCAGGCGGTCAGATCACTAGCTGATGTTCCCGTGAACAAAGGCAATTGGAGTAGCTATATGTGCCATATCCCAGTATTGAGACTGGAACAACCAGCCACATTTGGAGGGGGCTGGAGCAGTGTTACTGAACCATCACGGGTTGGGTTACACTTTACTAATGCGGGAGTCCCATTAGGATGTCCAATTTCCCCCGCAAAGGAAGTGGGACTTGATCCTGCAGGATGCTGACCACTCTGGCCTGGCCCAGCAAAGCACTTAAACAAGTGCTTAACTTTAAGCACATGAATTAGTCCCATTGAGTTTTATGGGACTGCTTAAAATTAAGCATACGCTTAAGTGCTTTGCTGGATCACGCCACAGTGTTCAGCACCTTGCCGCTCTGAGCCCCAGGGACTGTGGGTGGCTAACAGTGATCACGGGTCAGAGGAATTCATGTTGTTAATAATAGCTGCGGCCAGAGGCCCTAACTCAGAGATGTCTGTGTCATTGTCGCCTGCCCTGGAGTGGCACTCGGCAAACCAACTTCTTGAGGCCCTGTCCCAGGGTTACGTCTGACCCCAATTTGGCTGTGAAAGCCCGAGTTATATTACAGGAGACTGAGTGGTAAGTGTGTCCAGCAAACTGAGAATAAAGCCCTATTTGTAGTAAGGAGATTTTAAAAAGACAATTATTTGAACAAAGCTCATTCCTATAGAATCCAGTCCATTCCCTTCCATAATTACTGCTTACAATCTGGCAAGCCATGCCAATAATAAAGGCCCTAATAAGATGGAAGCAATCCTTACTGCTGTATGTGCAAATTCACTCGTTTCTCCAATGTCTTTATAGGGCTGGCATAAAAGGCTTCATAGGTCTGTTGTTCAGGAGATAAGGAAGGAAGCAAATTAAAATCATAGGAATTTCTTCTGGGAGTTTTCTAGGGCAGAAGGAGGTTTTAATTGAGGTTTTTACCTCATTCTTTGCTATCACGTATGTTCAGTCCATTGTTATTCTGAACTTCTTTAAACAAATACAAATTTGCCGTGTGTGTGTGTGTGTGTGTGTGTGTGTGTGTGAATCAAATGAGTATTCTGGAGATGCCAAACAGAAGGTAAGCAGAGAAGACCAATTGTTAAAAATGAAACCGATTTGATATGCAATATTTTAGTTTGCTGGATTAACCCCATATTGTGTTATATATCAAATGAAGTATGAAAGGCTGCTAACTATATTCTTAATTATTAAACACTTCCCTGGTGTTCTGTAGCTGGTCTGAGTTTAAAATTCTCAATTAAAGCCTTTAATTTTTGCTTTAATTCCACATTTAAAAAAATATCTTTCGTTCCAAATGTCTTGATTTATATAGGTCTGATGCAGCATCAAAAGTTTACTCTGTTAATTGCAGTACATACAAAACTGCAGATGTCTTTCTTATTGATCTCCGAGCCTTTTCTTCTTGTCAGTCAAAGACAGAAGATTGCGTAGGCATGAATCACTCTGCAACCCACTCAGCAACAGGAGTAATGATCTTTAAGTGAACCACATCAAGACAGCGAGGTCTTGTGTGTAATTTAGACAAAAAATTGGAACAAATCTTCATTTCTTTCAAATGTCACTCTAATTTTCTGCTTAGTGGGTGCACACAATCCACTCGTACGAAAAACCACATCCCAAACTCTTAGGAAGCAAAGTATTAGCTATCTATTATTTTTAACAAAAAACATTTGTTTACCCAGCTTCCCCTCGAGAGATGAGATTTTTCAGATCAGCGGTTTCCAGCTTTGTTTCATCAATAACTTCTGCAGTCGATGTATGGGTAAATGTGGAGTAATAGACTGGTTCTTTGTTCATTGTTCTTTATTCTGTATTAGTCTTTTTTACCACTTGAAACCAGTATATGGACCTGATCCTAGACCCACTGAAGTCAATGGAAAGGTTCCCAGTGGACTTGCATTAAGAATCTATATGGTGAATTCTGTTTACCTCCAGTCATTAGCACTCCAAACAATAGAGCTGTTAAAACCAGATGGAAAAGCAGTCAGAGTTGACTTGACAGAGTAACAATACACTAGCATAAGGGACTAATGGGCAATTCCTCTGAATTCAGTTGGCATTACAACAAGAATGAATCCGGCCCAATTATACTGAAGCTGATTTGGAAGAAAGAAACCACCAGCTCTCTTCAGGAAAACATCCTAAACCAAAAAATGTCTCAGTAGATATTGGAACAACACAGGAGAGAGTTGTCTGCATTGATTCTCTCTGCTGACTTGCTCTATCGCCAAAAATGATTTTCTTCCCAAAGTCTGAGGTATTTTCAAGCATTCCCATTCTCTCCTGGTGTTCACATTTGAATACCTCTGATGCACATGACTCAATAGTTCAGTTGTTTCCCTCAGCCAAATTGTTGAGACTGGGATATTTATTGTGCGATAATAGAGGTGATTATATGGATAATGACTATCTAGATGGAATTGCAGGCTACAAATAACAATCTTTTTATTAGTGTGACCTGCATTGCTACAATAGAGCTAAAAAGCCTCATGTCTTTTGTTCTAGAGTCCAACCGTCCCATCAACTGGGAGGCTAAATCGCCC
>NW_020664482.1:2007401-2304388 GCF_002925995.2 Terrapene triunguis | reverse complement strand
TGGTACCTGGCAAAAGAGCAATGTTTTGTGAAGGAAATGATGTTCTACAGAACTACCTTCTCTCCCTTTGATTGAAGCCAGCACGCCCTAGCCAGCATCTCATACCCCTCCCACGTCGCAGCGGTGTGCTGGATTCACTGCGCGGCCTGCAGTGTGCTTTGTAGCAGGGATAAATTAGTCCCTCTCTCTGGGCTCGTGTTTGGTTTTACAAATCAGGATTTACGGTGGGTGCCGGAACCTCTCTGCTTTTAATAAATGCGCTGTTTGTCTGAATAGATTTTGTAAGGTAAATGGAGCGAAAAATCATAATGACACCAACATAAATTGGAGAGCATTACATCAACAAACCACATTAATTTTAATCAGAGGCTAATTAAGGTGAGCGCTCTGCTGGTGCAGCTCACTGCCCTTCCCTCTCACCCCAGAACGAGAGTTCACCGGCGCTGCCTGTGCCGTGGAGAGCCAGACACACAACTGCCAGTGCTGAGTGCAACATAGTGCCCCTTTCTCGAACGGGGACAGATCTGGCTGCCGCGGAATCCAGTGGGACTTTCCTATGGGAGCAGGACTGGAACGTATTGGCACCGGGACTCAGTGCTTTATAGAAACAAACCTGGAGAAGGACACGATGCGCTGGAGTCTCTCATTCATGAGCCTTCATGCCCCAGAGTCCCTGGGTGTGATTTCTCAGGTGCCTTGACATGTACAAATCACTGAAATTCATCCCCGGGCATGGGCCCTTGGGCCGTGTTTGACTGAGTCGCTATTTCAAACAAGCCTCTGACCCGCAAGTACTGCTGGAGTCACCGTGCTGGGGTAGGGGATGGACGTCTCCATGGCGCTGCTGCTGCTGCTAGCTCTGATTTACAGTTGTGCTTTGAGGCCCCAATCCAGACAGGGCTCCATTGTGTTGAGCAGGGTACAGTCCCTGCCCTGAAAAGCCAGCAATAGAATTCTCTTTCCTGGCTGCCCGGTAGCCTTTGGGAAGTCTGGCTGTTCACTATGCACTCACATGCGTCTCCTCCAGCACATCAGTGATGCCTGGGGGGGAAATAAGTGACTTTTGTGACACTCTTCCAGAAAGAACACGTGCTTGTCTTTCAGAGAGATCAGCTGATCGGCTGCTGGGGTTTTGAACTCACTTTTTACTTTTTTTAATTAAAAAAGAAATGTTTTACCCACTGGTGTGGGCAGAGAGATGTGATTCCTAGTTTGTTTAGAGATCAGTTGATCACACCCTGGCTGCTCTTACCTCCGGAATGGTCTGAAGTTCCTCAGGCATACAATAGAATGACCACAGAATGGTACCTTCATGGGCAGGGCCAAAACACTTCATCAATCTGTGAATACCTTGTCAGGCCAATACGGCTCAGTGAATTGAACTGCTGGGACTTAAGGGATCAGAGGAAAAATGGCTTCCAAGAATCCAATGTGAGATTCTACTGAGGATGTCTTAGTCTGGGATGTGTTTAGATTGTCGGTATGAGCTATCTACTGTGACTTCAGGGCATGACTTAGTTAAGCCTTTTCTGTACTCTGTGGCCCCAGACTAAATCAGTAGTAATGGTTTCACTGTATTGTCTCTAGCCCCTGGCTTTATCATTTCTGCTCTGTGCTCTTTAGCTTAGCGGTGCATGTACAGAGGAATGACTAACTCGATCTATTCTCTTTCTCTAAATATTCAGTTTTCTAGAGTAGCCGGGTCCCAAAGTGCAGTGACATGACACAGCGAAACACAAAATGGCACCAGAGAGGAGGTTTACGTAAGTGCAGTGGCTCTTAGAAAAGGCAGCATAGTGCGCGAATGGCAGAATGCACAGACCTCATCTGGTGAATGTAGTAACCCAGCCCTGGGTTCTGGAGATGCTTAATCTTGGGCAAGGAGGCCGGGGAATGCATAGCCCTCAGTCCAGGGGTGGGTACGAAGGGAATGACTTACGGTACTGTAGGGACAACTTGAATTCATAAATTCTAAAACCGGAAGGGACCATAATCATTGACCTCCTGTATCACACAGGCCATAACTTCCTCCAAATAATTCTTAGAACAGAGCTCTTAGAAAAATCTTTTTAAATCTTGACTTTAAAATGGTCAGTAATGGAGAATTCATCACCCTTAACTAATTACTCACAGTTAAAAATGTATAAGTTGTTTCCAGTCTGAATTTGTCAAGCTTCAATGTCCAGCCAGTGGATCCTGTTAGACCTTCCTCTGCTAGCTTGAAGAGTCCATTATTAAATCTTTGTGCTCTGCATAGGTACTTATAAACTGTGATCAAGTCATGTCATAGCTGTCTCTCTGTGAAGTTAAATAGTTTGAGCTCTTTGAATCGCTCACTGTAAGGCAGGTTTTCTAATCTTTTAATTATTTTTGTGGCTCTTCTCTGAACCTGCTCCAGTTTATCAACATCCTTGTTGAATTGTGGGCACCAGAACTGGATACACGATTCCAGCAGTGGTCGCACCAGTGCCAAAGTCAGAGGCGAAATAACCTCTCTACTCCTGCTTGAGATTCTCCTGTTTATACATCCCAGGATCGCATTAGCTCTTTTGGCCACAGCATCACACTACGAACGCATGTTTAGCACCAAATCTTTTTCAGACTCACTGCTTCCCAGGAGAAGGACGCCAGACATTCTTCACTCCTAGATGTACTAAAATGCATATTGTTCCTCACGCCCTATTTACCAAGTGATCTAGAGGGCTCTGAATCAGCGCTTTATCTACCGCTCCCCCAGTTTTGGGGTCATGCTCTTCTAGACAACTGCACATGAGCATTTGGAAAAGTGTGGGGAAAAATGACCAAGGAAATTCTGACATCTTCAAATCAGAGTGGATGGGGTGGGGGTGGGGTGGAAGCTGGAGGGGAATGAGAGAGAAAGTGTGTGTGTGTGTGTGTGTGTGTGTGTGTGTGTGTGTGTGTGTGTGAGAGAGTGAAGATGATGCCAGAAAGAACAGTGTCTGAGCCAATGCAGCACTGATGCATAGAGAAAAAGTATCTAATCTTAAAACATACATCTGGAGTCTTTGAAAGACAATCAACGGAAGGTTCAGTTATGGAGCTACAACTATTTACACTGGCTTAATAGGACCGGTCCTGAAATCGCAGTCGTGTCACGTTGGAGGGAGTTTTCCTGCTAGCACTACACTCTAATGATGCAAGGTGGGATTTTTCAAAGCACCTGGGAGTCGGGAATGCCCATGTGAGATCAGTGCTCGGCTCCTCTTTGGAGCTTGGGGGAAATCTCACCCACTGTTCCAGAAGAGGCGCATGCAAGCTCAAGTTGTATCTGAATGGCTTAAGCTCTACGTACACAGTGAGGATAAGTTGTAACCCACTCCCCAGTGATCACATTGCGCTACTCTTACTGTCTCCTCAGTGAGGGTTTGATCACAATGGCTCCCCTGGTACGTTACACTCTATAGTTACACTTCCCTGTATTGGAATCCCGCCATGACTACATAAATACTTCCCTTGTCTTTAGATTTTGTTAAATTTATGCTCCCATTTATTGCTGCTTATAAAATAACTAGTCCTGTTTTCACAGTCACACATTCCCCAGTCTTCATATTTTATTAAAATTATAGCCTCTAGTTGTTGTTTCACATAACATGATCGCTTTTCGCTGATTTTCTGTTAGACAGTAAATCTTCTGGGTCTCTTAAATGACTAGCTTTTAGGTGTGTGTGCGGGCGTGTATGTTACTGATTTCCATAAATGAACATTAGCATATATCTAGGGTTGACTTAGAAAAACATTGTGGCTTTTCATTGAAAACTGAATTTTAAACATGCTTGAAAAGTCACTTTCCTCAAACAAAGGTTTCAATGAAAAATTCCCCCCACCCTAGCTCTCAGCATACATTTATAGTGTTACATTGTCATTTTCCCAGCAGCACAAAAAGTTTGGGATTGTCAAGCTTCTCTGCTCTCTGCTTGAGTTATTTCTCCTCTTAGGGACTGAGTGACTCTTCTTCATCTCCTGTCATCACCAAGAGCAGCCGCAGCTTTTGTTAATGGCGCCTTTATAGCAGAGGCCTTTCAGACATCGTCTGCAGCGGACGAGATGAAACTTCTTTTCTCCCACCCTTTGCCTGTCTTGTCTATTTAGATGAGCTCTTCAGGGAAGTGACTGTTTCTATGTGCTTGTACAGCGTCTAGCACAATGGGTCCCAAATATTGGTTGGAACCTCCAGGTGCTACTGTGAAACAAATAGTTATCCCAGTGGGGTGCTGAGCTGGGCTGGCGACGTTAGGCAAATAATTAATAACAGTCACATATTCTGAGCACTCTTAAAGTGCTGTCTTGGAGCAGCTTAAAGAAGGGTTATGTTGCCTGCTTAGCTTGTGCTTTCCCGCCAATGCTCACCCTTCTGACCTGGAATAAAAGTGGTTACGCACGGCACTGTTTCCGAGCAGTAGAATTTGGGACGTCTAGCTCTAGATCTAAACTTAAAAAATGTCTTTTGCCACCTCTTTGATTACATTTTTCTATGAAAGGTGCTTATGTTTTCTTGATCACGGGTCTGCTCCAGTGAGAAAGGTGATTACTGCCAGAGACGGAGGGACATGGGCATTATCAGACTCCATTGGCTACATGGAAGATTTTAGATAATTTATCATTAATGTCTCTATCTCTTCACAGGCTCAGATAGTGATCATTTCAAGACAGACAATGCTCACATCTACAAGCGCTCTTCAACTTTTACATGGGCTGGATGCTACATGTTATCAACATAAGGCAGCTGTTTCTTTGAACATAAAAGACTTGCTGTCTTCGGTGTTGCAAAGGATTTTTGTAATCAGCACTGATTTATGACCTGGATATGTCCGAACATTTCTAATCTCTCGTGCAGGAGTGATATCCTCCCTAACATGGTCAGAGCAGAAAGATTAGCTTGTTGTTGTGATACTTGGTACTTCAGGAAACAATAGTGCAAAGAATTAATTGTTCCTGGCAAATGGCTCAATAAACGTGGTTCATTCCCTGAATCTGTAATGCCTTCCATATTGCTGAGCCGCATGGCGGGTAGGTAACAGAGACCATGTTTTCCACTGAGCTCATTTAGAAAGAAATTTACTATTATGTTCCACTGCTATCATATGGCGCTGATAGAGTACCCCAGAATAGAGTTCGCAATGACTACATGGAAGAAAACACGACAAGGCTTCCGTGACTGAAGAAGGGAGAACATGGCTTTATAATGTGAAAGTAGTAAGTCTTTAAAGTTTAATGTGTGTGGTGGAAGCGGTCTGGTCTAAAACTTTGCATTGGCTACTCTGTTTTAATGATCAGTTGGGCTGATGAATAATATATGCTCCTTCAAGGTTTATGACTGGAAAAGGCTGGTGTTTTGTCATGGAAAAAGTGGCATTTTTTTAACAAACAGCCCCTCTGGCTATGTCAAAGGTGCCAAATGCTCAGTTTCGAATGAGGACATTTCCTCTATTAGTTGTTTAGGATTTGGTAGCAAACTACATGTTAAACCCACTGTAAACAATGGTAACTTCCAGGTAGCCCTCGGCAGTAAAACTACTGCATTTACTCATGGCAACATGGTAAAGCCTTGATCCTGCCACGTGCTCAGCACTCTCTTCCCAGTGCGATGAAGCTCTCAGCACACGGTTTAATTTTACGCTGTAGACGCGTGTAAAGTCAATGGAACTATGAAGTCAAGCACTTGTGTCATCACTTGGTTGGTTCAGGGCCAAAGGGCTCAGCACTGGCGCTGGGTGACATTGTTCAGCAAAAAAATGCAGATTCAGCGACTCTGACACGTTTTATAAACTCATGTCGCTTTCGCTGAATTGTTTGTGTCAGGAAACAAACCCCCCCACAAGTCAACATTTTGATTTTTTCAATTTGAAATGACTCTTCATTGAGAAATGTCCTTCAGTGGTGGGGATTTTTTTAAATGCTTGAAATCAAACATTTTTGTTCAACCCAAAACAACTTTTTCCAACTTTTTGATTTGCTGAAAATTGGAAAAAAATTGTTTTCAGGTCAACATGAAACTATCCTCAACCTCCCCCCCACCCCCCGCCCAGAAGTACCAGGGGACTGAAAAATCAGTTGTTAGCTCAGCACCTTGCATGATGGAGCCCTTAATAACGTGTTTCAGCATGGAAGGACGCAGGAGAAAGGAATGAATACGTGTGAACCCCTGGGCCTCTCCGTACTGGGAATGTGGCCCTGTGTCTGGGGTATGTTCAGTTCCCTTGCTTTTGTCTGTGTGATTTGTACATACACCTGATAATCACCATTAAAAGGAATATTGTCGATCAAAAGGTATTTGGATTAGCTAGCCAGCTATGCCCCAAATAAATCAATAGCACAGGTGGATGGCTCACCACGAAGACAATTAAGGGGTGGGCTAGGAGGTACATACACTTGCAGGACTCCTTATTGAATACTAGATCTCTCATTGCCTGTCTGTAGTGGTCCCTCGCTCTCGAGTGAGGAGGGAGGCTGTGCCGCCTCACCATGGCAGGCAACAATAGTCAGGCTGTGGCCGCTCTGGGTGGGACAGAGCAACAAGCAGTCTATGGCCTGCGGCAAACAAAAATTAACCGTCTGTGGCAAGGCCTTCTGGTGAGTAGGCAGCCAGCCCACAGGTGTGGGGGAGTGGTGGCAGGTAGGAGTAGGGGGACCCAGGCCCACCCTACTCCACCGGGTCCCAGCCCATGGCTCTAACAGTGATGGGTGGTCCTGCCTCTGGGTCAGTGGGGACATCACTGGAACATGGTGCCTCACTTCCCAACAGCACACCTGGATCAAGGACTGGTTCCCCTGGGGCTACTTCTTACCCCACTCAGGCCGTGTTGCTCCACTGAAACCGGGCTCAGTTTGGCTGCTTCATAGTCAGGCAGTGTCTGCTCTGGTGCCTTCTCATGGCCTTCTCTGTCAGCAGGGAGCTGGTCCAGTATCCTGCAGAGGGCTCAGCTCCCTGGAAGAGATGTCCACTCCCTCGGTCCAGCACCAACTGAGCTCCAGGGCTCTCCTTTTACACTTCTTGTTCCACCCTGGTACTTTGGTGAGGAGGGGCAAGGTGGGTTTGGCTCCACCCACTGGGGGAATGGAGTGGTTCCACCTCCCTACACCAACTCATGATCTGACCTGTGAAAGCTGAGCAAATACTTCCACGTTTAGAAACAATTGAGGGGTGAAATCCTGACCCCCCCCCATTGAAATCATAAGAGTTTTGCCATTGACTTAGGTATATCTCCATATATATATCTCTCATAGAGCTGGAAGGGACCCTGAAAGGTCATTGAGTCCAGCCCCTTGCCTTCACTAGCAGGACCAAGTACTGATTTTCACTCCAGATCCTTAAGTGGCCCCCTCAAGGATTGAACTCACAACCCTGGGTTTAGCAGGCCAATGCTCAAACCACTGAGCTATCCCTCCCTCCTATTCGGTGAGGGCAGGATTCACACCTCTCCAGTACCTGTTTTTCTTTACTTTGTAAATCTAAAATGGTCACCAGGCTTTTTCTTTTTTTTTTTCCCCCCACTGAATTTAACCTTATTTGTCCTGAGTTTGCTAGTAATAGACTCTTTATGAATGAGACACTAAGGGAATTTCTATTAGATTAAAGCAGCAGTGTAACTTCTTGATGCTCTTTACAATGGGTAATTTTGCTCTGACAGAACAACAGGGTTTCTCTCCCTCAGTTGAGATTGGACATTTGTGATAAATCTAAGTACTGACAATCAGAAAATGTGTGTTTGGGAAGTTTTTTGCCCAATAAAATACATTTTCAAAAAAGTAATAGAGTGATTGACAAAACTGCAACAATTTATGGATAAATCCAAACCTGTCAAATATGGGATTTCTCACAGTAAACAGACTAATGAAATCTGGGTTAGTCTGAGTATTCATTATCATCGGTTTCAGAGTAGCAGCCGTGTTAGTCTGTATCCGCAAGAAGAACAGGAGTACTTGTGGCACCTTAGAGACTAACAAATTTATTAGAGCATAAGCTTTCGTGGGCTACAACCCACTTCTCTGAAACCTGTCATTATGCAAGGCACTGCATTTAGCCGTATGGAGTGGAAATCCATCAACTTCATGAAAAGAAGTGGGTTGTAGCCCACGAAAGCTTATGCTCTAATAAATTTGTTAGTCTCTAAGGTGCCACAAGTACTCCTGTTCTTCATTATCATCATGACACCAAATCACTTTTTATAAGGTTGTGCAACTGAAAATCAAGCCTTTTGCTAGCAGGCTGATATGACCAAATGCCAGGGAGAAATAATTGACCCAAGTATTTAAAAGCAAGCTGCTCTCTCATGGTAGTGCACAATAATTACCTTCAGCGAGGCAGACTAGTCAATACCTAAACAATATTTTGTTTATATTGCCTGGCATTTGTCTAATTTTATATGTACCTCTTTAAAGTGCATTTGTTGGTTCTTTGCACTGCAGTTGGGAACAATAAAAATCTTCTTTATTAGCAGTTTTTATTGATTCTTGCATCAGGCAGTAACCAGGTTGATGGCATGGCATATTCTTCAGCCATTACTATCAATGAAGAGGCAATAGAAGCTTTTACAGTGAAGAGTTATGGACTAATATTAGAAAAGGGGATGCATTGGGACAACTAACATTGCGGGATGGGTTAACACGTCTTTTCTGAACACACAGAATTAGCTTTATCTGAATACTGGATCCAAAGACCACAGCCACTAGGATGTTTCAGAACCAGATCTGGAGTCATGCTTTTGCTTGGCTTTCCCCTTTTCCCTAATGGGCTAACCCTGACCCCCAGCTCCAATCAACCCTGAACTTCAAAAAAATTGGTCTGAGCCCATCTCTAGTTAGAATATGCTGCTATTTTGCATTTCTTCTTCTTAACTGTGTTTGTGGATCACACCATTGGTCTTCTGATTGTTTAGGGCATTTCAGTGTGAACGATTTCCTCAGTCGTTTACTAATATAGTAAGCTTAGAGAATCCATACACATTGCAAATGTTCTTGTTTGGGCAGCAAAGGCTAAGAAGGTTATTTCTGATTTCAGCTAATCCTTAATGGGTTTTTTGCTTTGTTTCATTCTATAACAGTTGGTAAGAAACTGGGTTATTATTGTTTTCGGCTCATGTTTGAAACTATCAGTTCCATTGCTAATTATGTATGAAACAAGACTGTTTTTTTAAACCACTTTGAAGTTTTTATAACCATGTCTTAGAGTGAGAATAATAATAGCCTAATATTTCCCCTTACTTTGAAGTTATTAAAACCACATCTAATTATGAAATGATTAAGACTATGAGTCACCATTTTGTCTCCCTTCCCAATGTATCTTTCAAGCAATATAAATATGTACAAAATATGTAAATTATAAAGTTAGACATTTGGTCTAGTCTGAACTTTGTGAGATACTATTGGTTGCTTTTCAATGAGTGATGCAGTCATGTGAAATATCGAAACCAAACGCTGTGCAATGTGCCTGCTTACAAAGAAAAATCAGTGACAAAAGGGCCTCAGCTATATTGTTTTTATCTAAAACTTTTCCTTTCCATTTTATTAGTCATTAATTTATATTTTGTAGGCTTAATAGAGATGCTGGTTTTAAAATATGCTTCCAGGGACTGACCAAAGTCAATAATTCCATTTTTATTTTCATAATGATTCTTCAGTTATTAAAAGTCAAAGCAGTTAATGATTACTCAGAACGATAGATAATTTAATAGATTTAACAGAGACTTGATTTTAAAATACTTGCTTTGAATTGTTCATCCTTACCATAAGAACATTGTTAAATAAACAATAGATGGATTGTTAAATGTAACATAACTCTAACCTGCTTTATATAATATAAACTACATTAGTGTAATTCTGAAAATGTCTGAGTGTTCTAGACAAGGAGCAAATGAAGATAAGTCTGGATTTTTGTTTCCATATATTAGTGCTCAGTCTGTTCCAGCTAGAGTAGGCGCCATTGTGCAAGGTGAAGTCAAATGTTCAGTGCCGGACTGTAACTGGAGGGGAGAATATACTTGTTCTTGCCACCTTGTAATGGCCACTTACTCTCTAAGGCAGCATGTAAGAATGTGGATTAACAAACAGCTTGTCGGCTTGAGTTGGACTTTAGAGTACAGCTTCCTTTGTAATGACCAAGAAGGAAACTGCTGGGCAAAACTTTGGTAGCAATCCTCGAAATTCCAAACCGCTCACCTGAGGCAGCTTCATGAAATGGGCTGCTAAGTCCCTGCTGGGGGAGGGTTAGGGTTAGGACCCAGGAGTTGTGAGCTTTTGGCAGAAGACACCGCTCAATAAGCCAGCCCCATATGCTGCACCAGCTTCAGTTTCCATACTGGTTTAAGACACATCCCTATGTACAGCATGTTGCAGAAACTGAGTCTTGAAGTAACAAAGATGTGGCTCACAGTAGCACCCAAAAGGAAGGGCCAGAGTTTCTAAGCCAGGCAAAGATGAGAAAAGCCACCCTGGATAGTACCACTATATTATAATCCAGTAGCATCTGGGGATCCAGCAACAGCCCTGAACTGCAGACTCTAGTAACAAACGGGGAATTCATCCACAACAAGGCCATGGCTACGCTAGGGGGCGTTGATCGGTATTCCTATCCCAGCGCACTGTACCACCTGTAGCCTTTCTGAGGATGAGAGTATGACCCCACAGCAAAGCGCTCCTAGTGTGAACACAGCTGTACTGGCAAAGCAGTGCTCTGTACTGGTACAATAAAACCGTCCTCCAGGAGCAACGCAAAGCCTAGCTTTGGCAGCATCGCTAGGGGCTTCTGCCGGCACAGCTAGTCCAGCCACAAATCGCACCTCTTCACTTGCCTGACACAGCTGTGGTGGCAGAAGTCTGTGGTGTAGACCTGGCCCAAGAATGACCGATATAAACCAGGCCATATTTCCTGATGGCTGCCCCCAGTTTAGCAGCGAGAGTCCCCTGAGGAGAAGGCTGGGTTACAAGACTAAGGAGACCACCAGTGCGTCTATCTGGCAAGTCAACCAGGCTATGGAGAGTGAGAACCCGCAATGCTGCCTCCAGCCACAAGATGGCAAATTGACTTGTGAGGTATCTTGTCTCACACCCTTATTAGACCAGGGGTTTGATGCATTGGCTGTGTCAGATAAGAGTGTGTGTGTGGGGGGTCATCAGCCAGATGAGAGTGCAGCAAACTGGCTAAGTGTCATGTCTTCATTTCCTGGCTTTTCATTCTGTTGTTACAGGCTAGGGCAGTGGTCCGGGGATGATGCGGGGGGCAAAGGACGTGTTTGACTTCTATTTGGAGGAAAATATGATGTTAATTACAATAGTTAAATGGCATCTAGATACTGAGGCGATGGTGCCCTATAGATAAATATAATAAATTATCCTTCCAATCTAGTTGCTGCTGCCTCTCTGTCTGTCTGTATCTATGGGTGGCTTCCTGCTGCCAGCACACAGTTGTATGCAGTGTATATGTAGTACAGAGCTTATGCCAGATTTATTTATTATAAGATTCTGAAAGATGCAGTGTCTTTTTTTTTTTTGTTCTTTCTTTTCTTTTTGATGGTCACTTTTTAAAAAAAAACCTGCAAACTCTAATAGGTCAATTTTTAAGCATAAATGCTGTTTTAATATTTGCCTTTTCAAAAATTTCTTAACTTCTGGGGAAGGCAAATCCTCCAAACAAGGAAAAACACCCCATGTTTTCCTCTGTTAGGTAGTGTTCCTGTTGGGTAAAACAGGGATGATCATACACTACTTTCATAGCAAGTATGTTTTTTCTGATCCCCTTGTTATGGATTTGGTTCAGAGCCATGTTGCTTCTGCACAGAATCATCAAGATCAAGAAAAGAGCTGTTTTCAGCCGCCAGACTGGAATGATAAACCAGTCTCATCAGTTGCTTTTCAGGGTCATGGGTTAATCGGATCATAAATCTAGGAGTAATTTCTCAGAAAGCCACAGTCTTCAGTTTAATATGTCAGCTTTATGGTGAATCTACTGCCTGTCTGAGAAACAGAGTTATAGGTAATTTGTGAATTGTGCAGAAATGTTAGGTCATGCATAATTGCATGTATTAAACTTGTGTGTGTCTTTTTTGCATAATTACTAAAGCGGATGATCCAAGTTATTCTCAGATACAGCTCTGTTTTGGCTGATTGACATTGTTTCGATGGTACTGCCAAGAACTATACTGGGTAATGTCTTCTGATAGATTTAGTGCACAATATCTCGGCATGGTAGTAGGATCCTTAAATTGATGACAAAAAGATTGAGGCAATCATAAACAGTAATATCTGTTGGAAATTAAGGTTGTGATTCCAACACTGGCATTTACTCAGTGTTATACACATGTAAGTGTCATCATCCGTGCCAGTTACATAATGGCTGACACTGAATGATTGATTTTATCACAGCCATTAGACTGTGTCATCTAATTCTGTGGGTAAACTACATAATTTTATTGAAATGAAATACTGTTGGTTGGACAATCAGTAGCAGTATGCATTCCTAGATTGAATATTATTAAATTTTTTCATATCCATTTCTTACACTTTCTTAGTGAAAAACAGTTTTATTGGGGTTTTGTTCATTTAATTTGACCTTGCCTTACAATATTTAGCTTCATTAAAAATAGAAGTAAACATTATTTAACATCTTACTATACAATTTATTGTTCCATATAGAAAAGCCAAAATTGTTTGTTTACTGCAAATATTATGGCTGATCAAATGACTTGTTGCTAATTAGTATGAGTGAACGTTGATATTTTTCAGTTTTCACACTGTCACACAGGCCAACTGGCGAAGGGTTCACTATTCTGTATCAGCAACACTTCTCTGGCCTGGCAAAGCTACTACACCTAACCCGCCACTTTCATGGTAGTTATCCATAAATAGTGCCTTGTAAGGTATCAAATGAAAGCTGGTGTCATGCTGGTCATAAATATCATTGTAAAATGCATGTACTGATGGTGTGTAAAATTTGTGTATATACAGAAAATATATCTTGAGAGTCTGTATCAAGTTCTGAGGCACCAGCATAGAGGAGCTTTCTTTCAGAGAAGGTATGTGTATTCACCCCTCCCTGTCTCTGATGTAAATTAAGTATTGTAAAGCCAACACAATGGAAGCCCTAATTACATGTGAAAGTCAACAGGAAAAGCAGGTCCATGAGGGGGATATGAGGCAAACAAGAGCATGGAAAGATTTCTTGGACCCAGCCCTCCAGGAAGGGAACCAGAGGGTCACCCTGTCTTTGTGGACAAAACAATGAGTTTTGGGAAATATAAGGAGAAACCAAAAGATGTGTAGCAACCATGACTGGGGAAGTAAAAAGGATGATGATTTTTGTATTCATGAAAGTTGGATCCTGGCCACTGGGGCTCGTGACTCTGGGGAGGTTGCTTTGGGTGAGAAGCATCCAAAGATTTTACCTGTTAAAGTTAAATTTAGACTCTAAGAAGCATATTATTCCTTTTTTTTAAAAAAAAAATTGTAACCTGTTGTTGTTAGCCTTGCTCATTGTCTCTTAAATCTTAACCTTTGGTGTTAAACGTACATTTGTTTTTGCTATAAATAGATTAGTGCGATCCTGCACCTGATCCTGCGCTGTACCAGTCAAGCTGTGTGTACGCTGTTCCTTTGGGGACAGCTCCCCTGGTAATTACTCTGTGTCCACTGACAGGGGCTGGATACTACAGGGGACACATCTGAGGAGTTCAGGAACTGGGGTACACCAAGAGTCAACCTGCAAGACAGAGTGGGGGATGGCAGAGCTCTGCGGATGGTGCTTGAGTGGCTGAAGGACTGGCAGTGCCAGGGACCTGGCATCCAATGACCACAGAAACAACTTCCTCTAGCTGGAGGCAGGGGAGTAACAAAGTGACTTACAATCCTGGGCACCCCAAGTCAGTGTTACACACACCACACACCCAGATGCAGGTGCACTCATCAATATCAGAGGAATAGTTTGTGAACTGATCTCAGCATATGGATTATTTGTAAATTGTTCATCTTGGCTGTTCTCACTTCATTATTTGTGATATGTAATTTATCCCCTAATGAGGTTGTTTTTACTCCCTGATTGGATTTATGAAACTTTGAAACAGGAGAATAAGTAGTGTGTGTAGATGGAATGAATAACATGGATGAATAACATACTCTCTGTTATGACTTTTCAGATGAATAATCATTTCTGTTCACATTTGTTATACCAGACAGAGTCCATCTCCCATGATGCATGACAACAGTTCAGCCAGAAGGGAGACCAAAGTGCATCATGAGAGATGGAGCCTGGCCCGTAGAGGAGAATGGGGGCCTGAGGCACCCAAACTTCATCTCCTTTGAGGCACTGTGGTGAACATAGATTAATGCCTCACTGACCTGAAATAAAACATTTCGATTTGGGTTGACAAACTGAAATGTTTCTATTCGGAACAACCCAACCCCAAACAAAATCTGTAGTTTCAATTTTCCTGATTGACATTTTTCAGGGAAAGCTAATTTTCCTTTGGAAAATTGTTGGAAGGAAAATTCGCAACATCCATAGCTAGTGACAAGGGAAAGTGAAGCAGCAAAACTGATTCAAAATGATTAGCCAGTAACAGAGAGTTTCAGTGACAATGTGTAATTGCTAGACTAATGGGTTCTAGCCCACGAAAGCTTATGCCCAAATAAATTTTTTAGTCTCTAAGGCGCCACAAGGACTCCTCGTTGTTTTAACCTGTAACGACATTTCAAAGGAGCACACAAGCATGCTCATGGTCTGTTAGTTCACATTCCCTTTTGTTGTTGATTGAATGTCATGCATTAAAAACATCAAACCAACATGATGGATTCCTCTGGGAATGTATCCCTGGCCTGCTTTTCTTCTTTAAAATAAGGGGGTGGGAGGGAAAGACAGGGACACCTCTGCTGTTAACTACCCATTATGGTTTGTGGAGGGAGGACATTCCTTCACTCCACACACCTTATTAGCGAGCTGAGGAGCCTGCTTAGACAATGTCTTTGTAGATACACCCCTCTTCCATCCACATCCTGTCCCTTTGATGCTCTACCCTCACGCTGAGTAAGGGCTGGGTTATCAAGCAGCTGAGAAATACTGTACCGGGGTCCATGCAAAGCTTCTGACCACACTTTCGCTGGAGAGCTCACCGCAAACAGCCTAAAGGGTCAAGGAGAAAATGTAAACTTGCTTATTGTGTGTGTGACAGTAGATACGTATTTAGACACAGGTGTGTTGGTATGACACATGACTTCATTATCTACATAGAAAATGTGTCCATGAGGCTTCTGAGTGTAGTGGAGCAATCTGGTTTAAATGAACGCATGTATGAGAACAAATGGAGGCTCGCAGAACCCTGCAGGTCTTTCCCCTTGAAAAATTCCCTGTTTTCTTATGACTACAAATGGAAAGGTGTAAAGCAAAAAAGAAAAGAAAGGAAAAAAAACAAAACACTGCTTGCGGTTTTCTCCAGACAGCTAAGTTCATATCTCAGCCTGACGAGAAGACTAGCACTGCGGATGTGAGAAGAATTTTATGTATTTATTTATTAAGATTTTTTCCCCTCCTCCCTTGGAGATGTGTTCCTCCATCGTCATGGTAACCTGTGAATCTGACTCCGGTAGCTGTTTTAGCCATAGTTGCTTGTGTTTATGTACAACCACAAACAACAGCAAAATAATCTTGGTACTTTCATTTTAAGGGACTCTGATTTTAATCCTTATACATGTCGTGTAAGGAACTCCGGTGCCATAGTCTCCTAACGTGTGCTTCTCAGTTCCACGAAGTATCCAGTTCTGTAGTTGGCAAAGGGCCCAGGGGTTCTCCTAGATAAAGACCCAGGCGGGTTCCACCTCCTGTGTATTCCTGCTCCTTCTGTACATTCTTTTTTCCATTTATTCTCTCCCTAGCTGATCTCTCTTAATCTGAAGCTCTAACTTTAAAGCCCAGGCTGTGATTTGAGGCCCAACCTCTACTACTTCTAACTTGGCAGCATAGCTGTTCTGCAAATCCTTCAAATCTCCCAGTTCAGTTACCCATAAACCTCAATTCCTTTCTCTTCTTGCTGATCCCTATGGCCATATAAAGGACATAGATCTGCTTGCCTTACTCACCTCTGTTGTCCCATTGACGTCATTGAATAAGGCAAGTAGGATTGAATAAGGCAAGTAGGATTTAATCCCAGATCTTGACATGTTTAGCCCTTGTTCCCTTTATCTTCCAAGGCACGTTTTGTTGAAGTCACGGTGTTATGACGATCTTCTGTGTGGATAACTTTCTATTTCCATTATTACCTTCATACTGGTTCTTCATATACTGTTTGACACCTTGATCCTTCCATCTTTTCCTTGCTCTACTAAACACTGAGCAGTGCCTCCACCATCTGCTACCTGACAATTTCCTTAAAAGGGAGGTGCTTTGTGACTGATGACCTGTGTGACTGATGCATTCTTCCTCTTCCACCTCTTATGCAGCCACCCAGCTCCTACCTCCACCCCGACAACACTCGCCTGCTCTTGTCACCTTCATCCTTCTCATTCTTGATCATTGGTGCTTCTCTGGCGCTTTGCTCAGGTGGAAGTCAGAATACTTACGTACCCTCTAAGTAGTCCATGGCTCTGACTGAGGATCTGAGCTGGGTTTAGGCTCAGTCAGCGGTTGAAGAATAGTTTTTCCCCCTTGTAATCCTTCTGGAGAGAGGATGAACCTACTCCATGTGACAGGTCTTAGTGGAAGGATCTCAGAGACCATGAAGATGAGGGTGGTATTGGAACCTGTATAGAATAGAATGGAATTCCCCTCTGCACAGCAACTCCACTGAGTTTAAATAAACCAAACTTCATTCACTACAGAAAAACAGAGACCCAAAGTAAACAAAAATAATTTGCCAAGTTTGGTTAAGCAGCATGAGGTTCCCTCACCACTTGCTGGTTGGCAGCCAGCACGTAAAGCTTTAAGCAGAAAATCCTGGAGTCAGCCATTTCCCTGCTTGTCCATTTTGTTTGTCTACCTAGCTCCCTGCTCAGATATTTGCTTGTTATCTATGTTACATTCTCCTTTTGTTAATGCCAGTCAGACTCCCTTCTTTCTTATTAGGTGCTCCTAGGCTATCTCAAATTGATCTTTGAATAAAGCAATTACCACCCCCCTTTCAAATTGGTGGGTGACTATATTTCTCTTCCAATCCCACCCCATATGTTTGTATCATAACTCATGAACTCTTTGCATATCCCTTCCTTGACACTGCCCTGGCATTTTCAATAATGATTGTTCATTAGCACAGTTGGGCTAGTTTTTTATGCTGTAGTAAAAAGCCCATTACATAGTTAACAAATGTCTTCTGTGCAGACACTGTATCGACTTTAACCAGGCTGGGTGTATATTTAAAAAAAAAATCCACAAAAACAAAAGTATCTCAAATACATAAATATGGAGAAATCACGTCTCCCCAGGAAATATAATTCTTTGCTGGCAGTAACTCAGCCCTTTGCATCTTGGCACATAGATAATTCATAAAGAACTAAGAACCTTTCACCTCTGCAGTTTTCTGATCCACTGAATAATGTTGGTATCATGATGGAATATCTGCTAAACAAAACCACTCTTGGCCAAATCCCTCAATTATGTTTCATACCGTGCTCTTGCTCGGTGAAGATATATTAAACCCAAGATGGACATTCCCTGGCATTTCTGCTTAATCTGTACTGCCAATGTCTTATTAGTTCTATAAAATGATGTGCCTGGTGTTTCAGAAGGATAGTGATAGAAATGTGTAAATTCTAAAAGTCTCAGGAAAGTAAGTGTAATGGCAGCTACTTTCAAGATTTCCCCGGATGCTTAAATGGCAAAGCAAAAGAACTGCAGAACAAGCCATTCTTTAAACTGGGGCAATGATAGTAAGATGACTCCTCATAACCCCAGAACCCATACGTATACTTAATCAGCTGTCAGTCCACAGACTTTTTCGCCTACAGCTGTGCCATTTATCAAGCTAATGAGGTCATAATAGGTAATGGATTACTGTGGATGGCAAATCTTCCTGTATCTTACTTGGGCACAACATGATCCAAACGGGAATTAAGCACCTTGTACCAAATTAATGTCAATGCTAACATAGTCTGTCATTTCCAGAATCTGATTAGTGTCTTCTGTATCTTTAAGTGGCTTTACATTAATATATATTGTGTGTGTGTGTGTGTGTGTGTGTGTGTGTGTGTGTATGCACCTTGTAACTGTAGTATATGTTGGGTATTGCCTTGTTTCATTTTATGATTTTGTTTATTAGATTAAATGTAAATGAACTGACTAAAACTATTCTATTGTGATAACTTATTATTTTTCCTCTACCAAAAAATGAAAATGTTGGGGTTGAGAGAATATTGGGGAGAAAATTTTCCATGCACATTCATTAGAATTCAAAAATCTGCTCTGACTTGACGTGTTAATGGACCTTTTTGAATTCACTTTCAAATAGCATTTGCGTGTTTGGGCTCTGCTACCCTGAATACTCATACAAACACACGTTAAGCCTAAGTATTTACCAAAAATGACTTTGGAATTGTGTATTTCTTTGTGAAATTGAGTTGTTTAGTTACATCAGACATCCAGAGAACAGAAATAATACCACGTGACTTCTGTAACATCCAAAGCACAACATGAAAACATTTGCAGTTCACCATATGTGGATGCTCAGAATACCAAGAAATATTTTACGAAATTTGTTGCTGGGCAATTTAAACATTTGTAAATAGAAAACTTACAAGACCGTAAAAACAGAGAAAATTGTCAAATAATTTCTTCTTGTTGCAAGTTATTTTTCTCAGCTCTTAAAAATCCCACTGCCACTGAAGTGCTGAGATATTACCTTGAACAATAGCATTAGGAGGATCATTGTGTCATTCATATTTCTACACGAATGGAAACTATCCAGTTAGCAACTGGATAGAAGAATGTGCCTCATGCAGATGCAGAGTGGAGTCTTTGGCTGTTTAACACTTGGGGCAAGATTTTGTCATTAAGATGCAGTTCAATTAGGGATGTTGCATTACTATTGTTCATCCATTGAGAATTGCATTATTTTCTTTATTTACATGAAGTAGGAAGTAACAGAGGGGTAGCCGTGTTAGTCTGAATCTGTAAAAAGCAACAGAGGGTCCTGTGGCACCTTTAAGACTAACAGAAGTATTGGAGCATAAGCTTTTGATGAAGTGGGCATTCACCCACGAAAGCTTATGCTCCAATACTTCTTTTAGTCTTAAAGGTGCCACAGGACCCTCTGTTGCTTTTTACATGAAGTAGGAAGACACAGATCATGCCCTGAACAATTTACAATCTAAATTACAACTGATCTTCAGAGATCTCTGGGAGAAGGTTTTGGAGCAGGGCAGCTTCCTCATGCACCCCATGAAGCACATGTGTAGCAGCTGGCCAACATTTGATCCTTTATTAGTTTCTCATTCTTGTGTACACCTTTGGAACAGACGGGATCTCACTTTGTCACAGAAATTGATCTCCGCGGTTCCTTTTTTTTTAACTGTCACTTTATTCCTTACCAAATCGGCATTGCTTCTCTACAGCTCAGTATTTCAACCAGGAGACACTAGGCCATTCCTTTGTGGCTGTTTATTGCCTCAGATGTTTTTCCTTTATTGCACACTTCAGACTCACTCAAAGAAAAATGATGCACAACCCTGGCACACAGCTGTACAAGTTTGGTTGATAAAGAAAACTGTGCTGACATAAGACTTCTGAAAGGCATTTAATTTAGTCCTACGTGGCATTAGGGTGACCAGATGTCCCCATTTTATAGGGACAGTCCCGATTTTTGGGGCTTTTTCTTATATAGGCACCTATTACCCCCCACCTCGTGTTCCGATTTTTCACACTTGCTATCTGGTCATCCTACGTGGCATTCTGATTTAAAAAAAAATCTCTACAAAATCAGTGTGACCCATATTAATTGGATTAAAAACTGATTAATTAATAGATTACAAAATGAGAAATTGTCATCCAGTAGAGGTGTTTCTAGTGTTTAGCGGTGTCCACAGGGATCTGTACTTCGTCTAATGCTGTTTAATATCTTTACTGATGATATGGAAGAAAATAAAGACTCATTACTGGTAAAATGTGCAGATAACCACAAACCTGATGGAGCCGTGAATAACGGCAAGGATAGGTTATTTATACAGATTTACCTGGTCGGATGAGCTTCTTTGAACAAAATGTGTTTTTTTTAATACAGCCGAATGTGAGGTCGTACATCTAGCTGTACTTACAAGAGGGGAGACTGTTTCCTACAATGTGGTGACTTTAGAAAGGCCTTGCAGGTCACGGCACCCAACTGTTTGACCCATGTGATGCTGAGGTTGAATGCAATCCTTGAATCTATAGGCAGAGGAATACCAAGTCGGAGCAGGGTGGTGGTATTACCTCTGTACACGGCTTTAGTGAAACCATTACGGAAATAGTGTTCAGTTCGGGTGTCCACACTTCACATGCTGCATGGGGCTCAGGACCAGGGTTATAATGAGCATGACCGGGGGGAGGGATAGCTCAGTGGTTTGAGCATTGGCCTGCTAAACCCAGGGTTGTGAGTTCAATCGTTGAGGGGGCCATCTGGGGATTGATCCTGCTTTGAGCAGGGGGTTGGACTAGATGATCTCCTGAGGTCCCTTCCAACCCTAATGATCTATGATTCTATGATGGTTACCTCTCCCAGAAGGCTACCCGTACAATAATGCAAGCACGGGCTTTGTGTGGGTAGCTCGGACACATCCCTTTCCCAAAGGTCAATGTGTCCATGTATTATTTTTTATCAAGCACAACCCTATATAGCTATATAGCATTAAGCTCCTTCACGGACACATCTCTGTATTGGGGCTTAGAAGGGTCCATGGAGATTTAATTTTTCTGTTAACTCAAACAGCTCATTGGTGTCCTGGAGCTGCAGATTTGCCCCAATCCAAATCATAATTAATGCACTTGGTAGATAGAAGGAAAGAGAGACTCCTCCAAGCTTATTTTGATCTATCCCTGGAATAGGGAAGTGTCTGCAAATGCTAAAGAATTTTCCGTGTGATCATCTATATAGCAGCCCTCCAGGCAAAAACACATTCCGCTTTCAAGCCCATTATGGCCATTCCAGTGCAATATTGCTGTATGAGAACTGTCGATAGAAACAAAGTTATAGATCGTTAAAAGCTGAGGGTTGCGGTGTAGGAAATATTTATGCAGACCTTGCCTTGTGTATCTGATCTATTACTTGTGTGTGAGAGAGACCAGGGCATGGGAGAAGTCATGTCCACTGCTATTCCTGTTCTCCTTTGCTCCACATGGTGCCCCCAGCTGGCCTACGGGTTATAGTCCTTTTTCTAAAAGTCAAGGCAAATATGGTGTACTGATTTTCAGCTGTGTCTGGCTACAGTAGGTTGCAGTCCCTTGTTGACTTTTTAGGGTTGTGTGAAGTCAGCTAGAATCAGGGTATTTTTTCCCCCAAATCTATATTTTTGTTGTGAGGACCAGTGGGCTAGGCAGTCCCCATTGCCTGTGTATGGAGCCACTGTCTTGTAGAGCCTGTAAGCCAATGATGCGATCGATAATATATCCGAATATATTTGTAGAACACGACTGTGCTGTTCACTTCATAAAATGCCCCAGGGAATGGTCTAGAGACTTTAGGAAACGTAAAACACTGCCAGGGTCTCTCTCTGATGCACTGTGATGGTTGATGGAGAAATTAAAAGGAATAAGTGAATATTGAGGAATGATAAACCTATGGGAGGTGCAACACACACTGCTAGTTACTATATAGAATCGTAGGACTGGACGGGACCTCAAGAGGTCATCTATTCCAGTCCCCTGCACTCATGGCAGGACCAAGGATTATCTAGCCCATCCCTGACAGGTGTTTGTCTAACCTGCTCTTAAAAATCTCCGATGATGGAAATTCCACAACCTCTCTGGGCAATTTATTCCAGTGCTTAACCACCCTGACAGTTAGGAAGTTTTTCCTAATGTTCAACCTAAACCTCCCTTGCTGCAATTTAAGCCCATTGCTTCTTGTGCTACCTCAGAGGTTAAGGAGAACAATTTTTCTCCCTCCTTCTTGTAACAATCTTTTATGTACTTGAAAACTGTTATCATGTCCCTCTCAGTCTTTTCTTCTCCAGACTAAACAAACTCAGTTTTTTCAATCTTCTGTCATGGGTCACGTTTTCTAGATTTTTTGTTGCTCTTCTCTGGACTTGTTCTAATTTGTCCACATCTTTCCTGAAATGTGGTGCCCAAAACTGGACACAATACTCCAGTTAAGGCCTAATCAGTGTGGCATAGAGCGGAAGAATTACTTCTTGTGTCTTGCTTACAACACTCCTGCTAATACATCCCAGAATGATGTTTGCTTTTTTTGTAACAGTATTACGCTGTTAACTCATATTTAGCTTGTGATCCACTCTGATCCCCAGATCCTTTTCCGCAGTACTCCTTCCTAGGCAGTCATTTCCCATTTTGTACATGTGCAACTGATTGTTCCCTCCTAAGTGGAGTACTTTGCATTTGTCCTTATTGAATTTCATCTTATTTTCTTCAGACCGTTTCTCCAGATCATTTTGAATTCCATGAAAGCTATTAAAAGTTGGTGTGACCCAATTGTTATCCTAATTATGAAGCACCATGTCTCTGTTCGATGAAAATGCTGAGTAGGCGTATTCAGAGGTCTCTGGCTGCACCCTCCATGCTGACCACTATGGTCTCCTGGAGGCTGAGATAGTCATCAGGAAGCCACCAGCCTCCCCTCAGCGTAGAGAAATAAAACAATGGGCAGAAAGAGGCTGGTCCTGTGGCTAAGATACACCACTGGGACCCAGAGAACCTGAGTTCTAATCCCAGCTCTGCCACATGTCCAAGGTCCCACAGGAAGCAAGTCCTTTTTCCTCTCACTTCCCCCATTGTAAAATGGGGACAATACACCTCCTGCTGCTGGAGGTGTGAATTCAGGGGGTAAACTCCTGAAGGTCGGGTTTCTCACTAGGGGGGTCTTAGAACACTGCCCACCCTGGGTCCCTGATCGCAGTTGGGGCCTGTGGGTGCTACTATAAGAAGCCATCTAACCCCATGGTCCACACATGTTTCTCCACAATCTTTAATCTTTAATATTTCTCTCAACTCTTTATTATTTTATTATTTATTTTTGTGATTTGCTAGAAATCTAATTTCATCCCAACACATCTTTGCTGGGTGATTCCAAAATCATTAGATGCTCATTAAAATGGAGTCTGAGTTCACAGACACAAAAATCAATCTTAATATCATCCCTCTCGCACCTGATGTGAGGCATAGTAAAATATCTACACTTTAAATAGAGATTTGCTATTGATGAGAAAAGAAGCATGTCTGTCGTATGGGTTTGCTTCATCTCTGACTTGAGGTGGCAGCCAGGTTCACACAGAAATATGCGGAGAAATGTGTACCCATGCAGCCGACGAAGTGGGTATGCACCCACAAAAGCTTATGCGTCTGTTAGTCTATAAGGTGCCACAGGACTCTTTGTCGCTTTTTACAGATCCAGACTAACACGGCTACCCCTCGGATACCCTCAGGGGCTGCTAGGGCTTTTAAAGGCAGCTGAGCATTTTATGGTGTGTGTGTGTGTGTGTTTGGTCAAAGGTACTTGGGTTAAATGGAGGGTGGAGGGGACTGCTCTCTTCAGCACTGTCCTTCTACAGTGCTGGCCTGAGAATATTAATAAACTCTCACATGGGCGTCTTCCACTGCTCCCACTGAAATCAGGGCTAAAATGATCACGGACTTGAATGAGGGAAAGATAGGGTGTCAGTTTGTTTTTAGAGTTTTCCATTAATCCTTTTTTTCCCTTCTAGAAATGTGAATATTTTCTTCTTCTCCTTAACTAAAGCCTGGTCTACACTAACACCCCAATTCGATCTAAGGTACGCAACTTCAGCTACGTGAATAACGTAGCTGAAGTCGACATACCTTAGTTCGAATTTACCGCGGTTCAGACGCGGTCCACACACGGCAGGCAGGCTCCCCCGTCGACTCCGCGGTACTCCTCTCGCTGACGTGGAGTACCGCAGTCGACGGCGAGCACTTCCTGGTTCGAATTATCGCGTCCACACCAGACGCGATAAATCGAACCCGGAAGTTCGATTGCCAGCCGTCGAACTACCGCGGTAGTGTAGACAAGCCCTTAGTGTAGTTCTTGAAGCCACCTACAGTCTATGTAATTATCTTGAAATTATGCCTTTTAAAATGTTGTTCGTTCATTTTGACAAGCTTAAATCTTTTCCAGTGGCATTAAGTGCTCCTACACCTTCCTTTCAGATTGTTTCTTATTCTCTTTTTCTTTGGCACTGCCCTTAGAAAAGTTTCTGATAGGTGATATTCACCATAAAAGAACCTATTTATTATGCGCAGGATAGCATGAAACAGAAATATGCATAAATCTTCCGCTCTTACGAGTAACTGCAGCCTAAGGATTTATCTCCAAATCTTTGCTCCTCACAGGCAGTTCATTAATGGACCCAAAAAATGCAAGATTGAAGCCTTGATTGTAAATAATATTGCCACTTCATAACAAGCATTTGTTTTGTGGGGTTTGTTTTTTTAAACCACCACCTCCCTCTTTTCTTCTCTCCAGAATGGAGCCTGGCTACTTTTAGAAGCAGCCAAAGCTGCATTACTATCAAAACACTAGAGGTAATGAATGTTTTGGCACCTTTACTTAGCGACAACACAGGTTGCCCCTCTGTTAATGAACAGTATGTTGTCAGTTCAGTGGAGGAGTAAATAAAACCCACAGCAAGACAGAGCTGATACCACAGGCTTCCACTCAATAGAGATTGATAGTAAGCTTGATGGAAAGGCAATTCTTTTGTGATTCCTAATGAACAATGAACCCACCAACTAATGAATAGATATTAAAAATGACACATCTGCATGCAGATTCTGATAGGCCCTTATGCATCATGTATGTATGAAATACTGTCTGTTTAGATGCTACTGTCTGTACCTAATGTGGGGTCCAATACAGGAAATCTTTACTACCAGGTGTAGTGCTTTCTAGAGGGAGCACTTCCATTCCTTTCAAGGAGAATTTTTATCTGAGTAAAGTTACATGCTTATTTGCAGGATCTTAAACTATAAAGTTAATAGTGCATATTCTAATATGTTTTTGCAGCACCAAACCCTATTGATTTTCCATAAATAATTCTAATAAAACTAGTCAAATTGTTTTGAACAAATACCCCCACCCACCCTTTTTTTAAAGCCATTAATTCACAGAAGGTAGTGGACATTATTGAAAGGTTTCATGAAAGTTTGGTGGAAATGGTTATCTGAATTATTTGTTTATCAAGAACCCAGTTTTCAGTAAATGACATTTTTTTTACAACCATTTGGCTAAAAATAGATTTAAAAAACATCACATTGTGAAAAATGAAAGGCTCCATTTTGAACCCTACACAATGAAAACTTCAATTTTTTCAGAAATTCTCTTTTCATTTTTGACCAGTTCTAAATGAAAATCATTTCTCTGCTTATTTAAAAATACACCATACAGAATAAATTAATTTAAATCAAATTGTGCTTGCACCAGGATCTCTGTTCCATGCTATGCTGTCAAGAGGAGTTGGATGCTTCCCCCAGTCACAGTGATCATTTTGAAAGGGTGGTCATGAATTCAACATCGTAATCAGGGTCACATGCTCCCTCACTTCCTTGATAACAAGGCCTCTAATACACAGGGGTCCTTTCAGTTTTCCTAGAGGCAGAACTTTGGCTCTTTCCTAGGGCTGAGTGAAGAAGCAGCTTGAATACGACTAGAACGTGTTAGTTCGCAATGAAATCATCAGACCCCATCTCATCATGTTATAAAACTCACCAATGTACATACCGCGAAGAACACTAGAGAGCATTGGGCCCCTCCTGAGAGGCCCAGAGAATCCTTTAATAAAATGCTTTACCTCGGACAACTAAGTGCCTTTTGAATGCCTGGGTCTTAAAAAAATGATTTCTGGTTTGATTGAAAAGCTCGTTTTTCTACTCAAGCAAAATAGGAGCTCCCTGGAGCTCCTGAATCATACCACTGACTCACTGCCGTTGTTCTGCAAGTGCGAGCACCAGGTGTTCTAGGCCATGACATGCCCTGGGGTGTTGGGGTCGAGAAGATGGCCCCAGTGCTATAACAGCAGGATCTCTCACCCAGGTAGGGCCTTACTCATCTGGCTGGCCAGTCACCAGTTGCTGCTCTAGTCACCTAGGGGGTCATTACAATCAGGTCACAGGTGTGTTTTGTTTTTGTGACTTTGGATGTGGGAGCAGCAGCAGCAGTCAGTCCTGTACCTTCCATCAGGCTCCCTGCTCTTCCCCAGCACATCCGCCCTGTCTGCTTCTCTAGGTCTGCGGTGAGTCCCAGCTGCTCGGCTTGCTGCCTGCTCCCTGAGCCCCTCAGCTGCAGCTCTGTTCAATTAATTCACACTCGGGGTCAAGGCCCTCGCTTCCAATCAGGTGCCAATTGCTACATCCTGGTGGGGGTTTGAGTGACAGGCTGCCAAGTTAGCTCTGCATTCAGCACACCCCATTACACAAGCCCAGAGCAGTTTCCGTACACGCTGGATCTCCGTGAGGCGAATGCCCGGAGCCGCCAAGCAGCCTGCCCGTCCGCGGCTGGGTCAGGCGCCACCTCGTTGGGCTGTCTCGCCGTGAGCTGACTTAACCAAATGATAGTGAATGGCAACGATTGCTGCTTAATTGGGACAACATTAATGGTGGTTCCACCTAACGAGGATTCATTCAGCCAAGGCCAAGTCATTAAGGAGTATTTAACCATGTGTTAAATAGGCCTGAAATTCTAAGCTTCCATCACTTAGCACGGATGTGGCTCAATAAAGATGTCAAGAAGGGATAAAGATCAAGGAGAGATGAAATATGGTGAGTATCGTTTTCATGCTGGTGTCTTTATTTGATGCTGTATGTTATTGTCCTGCTAAGTCTTTACAGAATTTGTTTTCCAGTGACGACTCTTCTCAGTTATGGCAGATGCTTAGCTTCCTCCCGCTAGTGAGCTGTTCTGGGGTGTGCCAGGTGATGCCTTTTTCAGTCTGTTAGGCAGCTGTCTGAGCGGCGCACAAGCTCTCCTGGGTTAGGCCGAGCGGAAGGCAGCGGCATGGTGCTCTCAGGAGCTGTGCTGGAGAATACTCCATTGCAGTAATGGAGCACTAATCTTTAGAAGAGCTGGCTGAAGCACCTTCGCTGGGTCCAGACTGCCCTCCCAGCGAGAAACCTGCTGCAGGGACACAGGTAACTGGAAAACCCCGAGGGTTTGTTGTCACAGATATTCTCCTGCATTGCATGTGAAAACCACAGCATGGGTAGGGTGACCAGACAGCAAGTGTGAAAAATTGGGACGGGGGTGGGAGGTAATAGGCGTGTATAGAAGAAAATGCCCCAAATATCGGGACTGTCCCTATAAAATAGTGACATCTGGCCATCCTAAGCATGGGCAACCTAAACTGTATTGAGATCCACTGGGAAACTTATAGCTCTTAGATATCTGCACACAGCCTCAGCCTTGGATTTCCTCCTCTGGCCCCAGGGCTTCATCTAGCTAGCCATTTATCTCCGCCAGCGATAATTCATCTCCATGCAAGTAACTAGCATAGTGCAGAGCATTAGGTGAACGTCACCAGAGGCAGGAAATTCACCACAAGGTCCCTGTATTTGGTGGCAGATTTTTAACATGGTAGCGCTTACCACCTGCCACCCAGCACAGCACTGGGGTGGGGGAGTGCCGGCCCGGTCAGTCACGCTCTGTGTCCGTCTCTGAGAAGGTTCAGTGGGTGAAAACACACTGGCCAATGGTCATTTTCAGAGCGACAGAAAGGGAGGGACTCAAGCAAAATGCTTTTGGCAGTTCTATTCCAGCTCCCTGTGCAGACGGCTGTGCTGTCCAGGGAGACACATTACATTCCCTACTCACTGATTGAGTTCGTGCCATTTAAACTCAGAGTCATGAATGTTTTGTTCACTAACCCTCCCCCAACCTGTTCATCTCTTGTAAGGGGATAGACTCCCACTGCAGCGCGCTCTCTTTGCTGGGCTTGCTATCTGTTCCCCTTGTCTGTTCTTTCATTAGCACGTTATACCATCTGACACTTCATCAGGATGAGGGCCTGTTTGCTGTATGCAAATAATACCTGAGTCATGCATGAATAATTACAAATTTGCACATCAGATTCCTGAGCTGGCATATTGCCGTGCAGAATTAGCTTCACTTGAATGGGAGCGCACAGAAACAAGCAGGCGCAGTCAAATACTAAACCCAAGGAAGTGTGAGATGCACAAAGGCATCAAGCCACCACTAGGAACCGGGGGAGTGCAGGGGCAGTGGTCTGGCAGGCACAGCCACAGGCTAAGATCAGCACAGGATAAGAGTCATGGAAGAGTTTAGGGATCTCTACACAAGGACATTTCTGTCTCTACCTCCCCGCCGCATTCCAGGCACTATTCTTCATGTGCCAGGTATGGCAGTTACTGGACTGTGTATGATCCATCGCCACACACAAGTAGATGGTGGGCCAGATCTTGCTGGCATCTCTGTAACTTAGGGTGAATGTGTGTTAACCACATGATAAACCATGGGCTGGATAATTGCAGAACCAAAGGATGGTGCTGCTTTAGTGGACAGAGGCTTTTCAAAACTGAAATTAAGTATTTAAATTCTGCTTCTCTGCCATTACACTGGTCTGCAAAATATAATTCTAAAGAACCAATCTCTCCTTGAACAGATAAATCAACAGGTATAAAATATTTCCAAAGCAGAAAGCTCCAATTTTTTTCTATAAGTGTCATACAGAGACACCAAACTTCAGTTCTGACACTACTGTGTGAGAAACGTCACTGCTGAGAAACTTTTACCGGACTCGCTTACCGTAAAAAGACAAGGAGGGAAGGGTATATTTTTGCAGACCCTTCACGTGATAGAGTACAAGAACTGAAGCTTTTTATATTTCTCCCAATACATCATAGAATATGTTTTGAGGGAGTTTGAAGACACTGATATTCAGTCTTTCTGGCTGTTGCTCATGCAACCCTTTGGAGAAAACAAATAGTTCTCCACTGGCAATATGTGCTAATTTAGGTCTGAACATCCGCTGTCCCTTCTAGTAAACTCTTAGCTGGTTCTGCATTTAGTAGTTTCAGGCTCATGTGTCACTGTATAAACGTTCCAGTTACCATTTTCTCTCTGCATTTCCTTCAAAGCCAAAGCTATTGATGGAAAATGCACATAAGCAAACGTTTAAACATCTTTTGAATCCACTGTGTCATATTGACATTCTCGTGTTCTGTAGCTGAGTTACTTGATAAAGAGATTTAATGTGGTTGTAATATTTTGTATTTATTGAAATCCCGGTACAGTACTTCAGTGGATCTGGGCGTGCTTTCATCCTTCATTATAAAAATCTTTGGCTACTGTTTGAGCTTTGTTGTTCATTGCCAAACCAGAATTAGCTTTATGGTGGTGAGTCACTTTAGGATGTAGATCCTCGACTGTAGTGATCAAAAGGATGATGTTTTCGCGAGAATGGACTTCAGTATAATCATCTGCATTAAAAAAGAGAGAGACCAGTAGGAAATTGATGATATAGTTTTATTATTTTTGATGTGAATCCAGTTGCTCAGCAAATGGAGACGTTATGTGTGCTTCCTCTCCCTTGCATACTGAAACACCATTTCATCAAGAGCAATAAAGTCAATGATATCTGTAAACAGGGCCGTTCCAAGCATGTGCTTGGGGCGGCACTACGGCTTTTTTTTTTTTTTTTTTTCTTTGGTGGCAGCACTCCACCCCCCCCCTTTTTTTTTTTTGCTTGGGGCGGCAAAAAACCCAGAGCCGGCCCTGTCTGTAAAAGAGTTATTGTTCATTGCTGTACCCAGCAAGTAGCAAAGATAACTTTAAATGGATCTGAATGAATCCAAATCAGTGGTGAAAGTGACAGGGAAGTTTATCCATGAAGCTTTCAGTCCAGATAACCCAGATATACCTCATATATGACATTTCTTTTTCTTACATTAATTAAAACTGGTGGGAGAATAATCAGGATATTTTCGATGGACAGCTACTTTTTCCTTTATTCATAATCTTCTCCTCTCATCAGACTCCCTCTACTTAGAATGCAAGTACCTTGACCCAGGGGCTGTCTTTTTGTTCAGTGTTTGCACAGTGCCTAGCACAATGGGGTCCTTGTCCAGGACCAGGTCTCCTCGGTGCCACTGCAATACAAATAATGAATGTTAAAGTCAGTGATGCCATCGTCCACATGACCTCAAAACCCACACCTCTGTGCTGCAAGTGAACCTACTTGATCGGCGGGTAGTGATCGATCTATCGGGGATTGGTTTGTCGCTTCTAGTGTAGATGCGGATAAATCAATCCCCGATCGCTCTGCCGTTGACTCTGGAACTCCACCGCGGCGAGAGGCGGAAGCGGAGTCGACGGGGGAGCGGCGGCCATCAATCCCGCACCGCGAGGACGCGAAGTAAGTGATTCTAAGTCGATCTAAGATACGTCAACTTCAGCTACGCTATTCTCGTAGCTGAAGTTGCGTATCTTAGATCGATTCTCCCCCTCCCCCCATAGTGTAGACCAGGACGATGTGTATTAAAAAATTCCCTGTTGATTCCTGCCTTTTCTTAACCTCTGTCTATTCCTCTGTCTGTCTGTCCTTAGACTGTGAGCTCTTCGGGGCGCAGACCACCTCCCTTCTGGAAAGTGTTTAGTGGTAACTATAGTCACCTTCATAAGGATAAACTGCTGTGTGTCTCTCATGCTATATTTTGACCCCGCTCAATGAGTCGGGTAGAAATAACTGGCTGGTTAGGAAGGATGAAATAGAACTGAAGGCAGTATTTTGGCTCGCAGAGCACAACCCCAGAGATGGAAAGACCCAGTGACTGCAAGGAAGAAAAGGAAAATGTGGCATTGGATTGGATGACTCGGGGAACAACGGAGGCAGTCAACTCTTTCTACATAGACACCAATTAGCTATCACATGGGAGTCAAAGACCCTTTGGTCACCATTGACTTGAGTTAGATTCAAACCTGTGACCTAGCTGCAAAAGATTCCCCATCCCATTGCTGTTTGCCCAAGTATCTACATCAGTTAGCAGCTTGTGGTACTCAGAGGGGCAAGCTCAGCTGAGAGCCCGATGGCTGAATGGGCTTGTATTCCTGGGCACGTGGCCAGAGGCTGATCTCCATCACACTGGTGGTGGTCTGCAATAACGCCACTGAAGAGCAAGATGGCAGCGTTGCGTTCGATTTACAGCGGTGTAGTTGAGAATGCAACCTGGCACCTCAACCCTTCACCGCAGAGTATAAGCAGGTCGGAGGGGCATGTAGGGACGTACCGCTGCCTATGTTACATTTCTGCTGTGCATAACTAGAGGGATCCCTCTGCCTTTGGGGATATCACTCTGGCATCCTTCTCCAGCACTAACTTCACCAAACAAACAGAAAAAAACCACAGAGTAGTACAGAGCGCTTGTGATCAAAGGGATGTTTGAAGTATACCACCGTAGAGTGGTGACTGCTTTTTAAAATTGTTCAGGACTACAGTAGCGCCTCGTTAGCAGAGGGGGACATTGATAGAGAAACTAAAGTGCACATTTGCATAATGTCTCGATCTGCCTTTATTATGATGCACTCAGTTATTTCTTGGTTCAGGCGCAGGACGCGATTACGGCGCACTGCATAGGTTGCATCTCCAGCCTGTCCTTTTTCTCATGTGCAATTTACTGACTCTGAACAAAGTCTGTGACATGGATCCCAAAGGAATTGGAGATACCCAACATCCTCAAGTATGGCAATGCAGACTCCCACCTGGTCTCTAGTCAGACAACTGATCAAACAATTCCCATCCTCCTCAGTTTTTAATTCATCTTCAATAACTCTCTGCCTTTGCTGAAACCAACTTTGTCTTTTGTCTGTAAAAGTTTATAAAGATTCCATTAGGAGAAATCTGTGACAATCGCCTGGAACACCAATATGCACGTGCTTTGTGCTGGGAAGCTCAGATGTAGAAGCAGAAGCCTCTGGCAATAAATTGAACAGCAAAGTCTAGTAGGATGTAGGAGAGACAGATAAAAGGAGGAGGGGAGGGGTTTTTTGAATTTTTTTTTTTTTGTTGCCCCCAGACTTCTGTATCATGCTCTGGTTTGAGCTCGTTCAAGGATAACCCTGGGCAGTGACTCTAGGCTATGTCTTCACTGACAAAAAGGGTGTGTTGTACGTACGTTCCCATGGGATAACCCTCTCATGCTCGCTGTCCTGCTGTACGAACACAGTGGAGACCAAGCACCTGCTTTTTACCACAAGACCAAACACAGGCAGGTGGGCTGACCCTGCCTGGCTACTTAAGGGTTAACACTACAAGTGCTTTGTCTCCACTGGGGACTTGATACCAAGATAACTACTGTGCATTTGTTCCCTTGCTGTAACAACCCTCCAGCACCTTAAGTCGGAGAAGACAAGGCCCAAGAGGGTGGTGCAGTTTAACGCTATTTCAGTGGAGTTACCCCTGACTCTCAGTGGTGTAAGTGACATCTTAATTACACTCTCGCCTTCCAGGGCCTGCTGGGTCTGTGATGCTGGCTCTGATGCAGTCAGTTGTGTTGGGAGGAAGGCGGGTCCAGTGACGACAGCACTAGGCTTGGAGCTGGGTTCAGGTCCCTGCTCTATCACTGACTTCCTGTGTCCCCTTTGGCAAGTCACTTGGGTGCCTTAGTCCCAGTTTTAGGCACCACTAGCATCCACAAAACTCCCACTTGGCTGCCGCCTAATCCTGTAGATCCCTAAACTCCCACAGCGCCTATGATTTTTCTGTAGAAGTTCCCCAGGGGTCTGTATTTCTGCCTCTGGGCATGCAGGCAGCTGCCTCCCTCTAGGCGTCTATCTCCTGCCTCAGCCCCAGAGCAACCTACAAACCAGGCCGACGGGTTTGTCTGCCTGACTCACGGCAGGGCCTGATCTGGGAGCTGTGGTCAGAGGCCACCTACTGGATCGGGTCCCCAGCAGGTGAGAGACCGAGGGTCCAGTCCCCACAGCTCCAATGACTATTCCATTGTTTATCCAAAGTGGAACAGGTTCCCCAGGAAAGCCTGAGAGTGCCCCACATCACCCTGTCCTGGAGCTCAGCGATTACCGCACTCACCTGGGAGGTGGAAGGATTGGAACGGGGGCTTTCTCCCCTGCAGGCAGAGGGGGGAATTGAACTCAGCTCTGTCACGTCCCAGGTGTGTGCGCTAACCGCTGGGCTAAGAGGGAGAAGGTGGGTAGCTGCCTCTCTCCTCCTCCCATCCCCTGTGAGTGAGGCAGGGTCTAACTCATTCTCACAAGAAACACCGTAGGCGCCTCAGCCATCGGGCTCCAGCAGAGGGTTCCCAGCTGTGGATCGCTAGCAGAGATAGGCAGCTGCCTCTGTAAGGGGGTGGGATTGACCAGACATCTCCCACGGGCTACCTTGGGCAGCTCCCTACCTATCGGGCTGGCTTTGTGGCTTGCACTGGGAGGTGCCTATCTTGCCCCATGCATTGTCTAGGGAGCCCATGGGCCTAACCCAGGCTTGGTGGATTGCAGTTATTTCTGGGCAGAGCACCAGTGACGTGTGCATTGACATCAAGCGAAGAGCTGTTCCTATATACCGGACCAAATTGATGGTTAATTGTAATGTAAATTAACATACTACATCTTTTTGTTTTCTTTTTTCCTGAAAGCAAGCAGTGATTTGAGCTTTGCCGAAAGCCGAAATAGTTTTTCAAAACAAAAACATTCAGCCTATTCTGCTACTCCTTCATCTCTCTCTATTTTTTCTAGATTTTTTTCATATGCGTCTGTTAGTCTCATCATGACAATAAAAGCATGGCACCCAGCAACGATAGTCTAATGGAGCTGCCGATAAAATCGTAAAGAGCATGCAAATGAAATTCCACAGTCATTTAGGAGCCACAGCTTCTATTAAATATAAGTACTTTCCACCGCAGCTTTAAAATGTGGATGGGTTCTATGAAATTTAATTATATTCTCATTAGGATTGCAGAGTAAAGGCACATGGTAAATGTGCAGTTTATAAATGAGGGTAGCTTCTTAAAATTGCTCGGAAGAAGTGCAGTTGCTAACTCTATGTATGATAAAGGCACACTGGTATTGCCTCAATCTTTTATTTCCTCTTTGAAAATGAGCCTCTCTTAAACTGGCTTTTCTCCAGTTTCCAGGTCCTCCCGGTTGCCAAAAAATGTTTAAAAAATAATGGTAGGGGTTATATTAAGGTCATTTCCTAATTCATGCTTTTCACACACCAGGGAACATCTGTACCTCCCGCCTGTTGGCCTACTCCAGATCTCACTGAAATTGAGCATTCCCATTGATTTCAGTGAGAGTTTGATCAGGCACTGGTGAACGTTTCCTAAATCCACTTCTCCACGCATCTCAACCACTTCTGAGTCACTAATTTCCTCTCCTCCTCCTCATCTGTTAGAGAACTTACTTCCTAATGCTGCTTTTCCTTGGAACGTTTATAAAAGCCCTTCTTATTCTCCTGGCCTTTTTAGTTCGTATTAACTCATTCTTCTCTAGTTCCGTCCCGTTCCTCCCCCTCCCCGCCTGCAAGACTCAGCTAACTCACTGTTCTTGTTTGGTTACCTGACTCTCTTCTTTTCCAGTAGATCTCCTCTGTCCATATTGACCAAACACTGGTCTCTGCAGTGTTGTTTTTCAGACGGATTATAAGAGGCCGTGACATTATTATGGTATTTTGAAGGGTTGCGAGTTGTCTTACACATGACTGTATTTTACTTTAGTCACTACATTTCAAATAATTTCTCAACATGTTCTGCAATCCAGAATGCTTCTACCGAGGTGTATGTGATTGCGAACCCATTCTATACTATGGTGAATTCAGTCAGCTCACTGATTTAAACTCTTTGACAGATTTCAACATAAAATAATATCCATACACAGCTGTAATTGTTACCAGTTGGGCTGAATTTTATAATCCGATTAAGCACACTATAAAGAGTTACATTTATAGTGACCTAGCAAGATCCACTAGTTATTAACTCACTTTTGTATCAGTCAAGCTGGTTGTCATGTTTATAGGGAAGCCATTGTAAATGTAACCTCATCTTCACTGGTGCATATAATAAAATCAGGATAACATTCACTCTGTGACTCTGTATACACTGCGCTCTTAACTGAAAGATGTGCTCTAGAAGACGCAGATACGAAATGATTGGAAAATCTCTGTCAGCCATGGTTACCATCACACTATGTCCTACCAGTAAAAATATCAGGGCTAAAACTTATTTTTAGCCTTAGTTTTACATTGTTATTTTTTAGCAATTCAAGCCACCTTTTGTCTGGATTTTAAACTGTGACTCGGACACCATGGGTATTTGAATAGTAGAGAGAATTTTCAGTGCTTCCCAGCACGTGCCACAGCGCTAGGGCTGGTGCAAGCATTTCACAGGAACATGGGTGTGGCAGAAGGTCCCAGAGAGAGCAGCAATAGTGCTAGGCTGTTTAGGGCTGTGTCGTTGGTGACAGGCACTGTGAGCATCACCTGTAATGGTGTTGCCAGCTGGTGCTGTGTGGAGTAGAGGTGCGATGTCCTGCTACGAGCCTTCAGCTACATTTAGAACACACGGCAAAATGCAGCTTTGCCCAATCTGCCCCTTTGCTATGGGCTCTGGACTCCACGGCAGTGAGCCAACTAGCTATGCTGCAGTCTGGTTGTGTTGGGGGTTCTTGTATCACACCCATCACCGTGGCATCTGAGTGCTTTTCTCCACCTCTCTGGTCCGTGGTAAGTCACTGCGCTGCAGGGGTGGGGTGAAGAAGTTGCAATGTATATGGTGGTGATGTCTGGAAAATATTAAATTCTTCTTAGCGAGGGCCAAAATAATCTAAAATGGCTAGTGATTTTGAGTGCTCAGCTTGAGACACCCTACAGAGGCCTGTTTTCGGAGGGAGTATGCGCAGCACTGTGTGTGAAAATCCAGCCTCTGGCAGGCATCTCACGTTGGGCATCTAACATCACTAGTCACTTCTGAAAATCTTGGCCTTTTTCTCATGGTCTTTTTGGTTTTTTTTTTTTTTAACCCACGACACTATAGACAGAAATCATAGGCCCGTTAGGCTGTTGTGCATCTGCAGTAGCTGAAATCAATGAAGTTACAACGCTGGAGAATGAGCGTAGGCGAGAGGAGCCTCAGTCCCCATCTGACCTTATAAAGCATTTGTAAAGCACTTAAGAGAACTGAAGGAATTTCCACTGTTTGATGGTGAAAACGGAGTGGGGAACCACGGATTTTGAAGACCACAGGTATTATAACCAGCATCCATCTGTGTATATGAAGATTTGAGAATAGCTCAGTGGTTCTTTCAAGGTTAACAAAACTGATCTTATTTTGCTGCATGAATAAGTGATTATTTCTAAGGGGATTAGTTCTAATCTAGAAGGTAACACTTCATCTTATCCTTGATGGTGTCTGCACAGCTCTCTTCTTTTTGGCAGTTAGTCGTGCTAACTCAATGCATTTTATTGGGGGATTTGCTGCAATTTAAACCGTTGTATATAGTCTTCGTATTAAGCAAAACCAGGGCAAACCAGAACGATATTGGAGGAAGTTTGTAAACTGTTTTGCCCAAACACCAGTAGCAGCTGGTTGTTTCCTAGAAGACCCCACCATACAAATGACCTTTTACTCATCGTTTTGCCCCAGTAGTGACTGCAAGATGATTTTGCCTTTACAAGGAAAGCCCATCTGGGTATGAGCTAACCCCTCTGGGTTAGTCAGTGCCTCATGCAGGGCCGTCCCTAGGGCGGTGCGGGGCCCGGGACAGATCAGCCTCCCCTCTAGTCTCCTTGCTGGTGCGCCCGCCCAGCCAGTTGCCGCTCGCCTCCTCAGCCCCCCCACTGCTCTCCTCCTCGCTGTCTGCCCTCCTGCCCACTGCTCGCCTCCCCACTGGTGGTCTTACCGTTTGTCCAGCGCCCTGCGCAACTGCCTCTCTCCTCACCCCCCCCCGCCTGCTGCTCACCTCCCCGTTCGCCGCCTCACCTCCCTGCCCACCTCCTCACCTGAATCTTGGGACAAATGGCGTCCTGACTGTACATCAATCAGGACGCAGGACAAAGGGCTAAATAGCGGGATAGTCCCGATTTTATTGAAGCGTGGGGCCTGCGGCGGTTGCTCCGAAACCCAAGGAACAGCTCTGGCCTCGTGGACTAACTGTTCTTGATCTCCGAAATGGTCCTCCATGTATCAAAAGATCATTCATGGCAGAAATACCCATTTCCATAGCTTTTAATTTTCAGCATTGACAAGACCTTTCTTCTGGGATGTGGCTCTGTAAACGCAACAGTGCAGCCCTTTGAAACGCGCCGTACATATTAAAGGGTTAATTCTGCAACCCTTACACTGAGTACTACTTAAGCAAGTGTAAGAGTTCAAGGGGACTACATGCATAAGTTCTGCTTACTGGGTAGAATTGCAGAACTGGGGCCTAAAGCAGAAGAACTGTAAAAGAAAAGCATTTGGGTACAAGAAGCCTATGTAAGAGGTGTCCTGTTGTATTAGCAGCTGACTTATTAGCTGCTTAATCTACAATACCATTCAGGCTTTGGGTCAACTTCAGCTATGCGTAGGTGGGCCTGGAGAACCTGCTCTGAGTAAAGCAATACATCTTTGTGAGTATAATCAGCCCAAGCATTTTGTTAATGTTCACCTATCAAGTTTGCTCAGCCTTGTCAGCTTAATTGGCACTGTTAAGCTTCCGAGGATGAGGAGTCCTACACAATAATGCAAATATGGAGATAGAAACATCCTCCAAATATTTAGAAGTACTTCAATTTGCCTTTGAATGAGATGTGTTAGTAAAGCATATGGCCCGCATAATGTAAGCTCTCATTACTTTCAACAGATAGCTCCAGAGGACTTGCATGCAGTAGAGAGATGAATTGTTAGTATTGCTTTTTCTAACGGTATTGCTGTTTTTGTCTCTAGAAACATCACAATGTTTTAATTTTGCAATATATAAAGATTACCTTACTTGAAAGCTAGTGATCTCTTTGTTTAGGCATTGCAATGAGCGTACCAGATATTTATAGCTGTTCTGTGTTCCTCTGGCGCTTACAGCTATGTTTACAAATGTGAGAGCACATCATTTTGCCTGTGTAATAAGAACAATCCGAGCTGTGTAAGATACTTTTCTTTCAGCAGTTGTATTAGCATAGCTATCTATAACCATGCAGCAGGTCAAAGAGTGTTCGCATGCACCTTCCTGCATGAACTCCCACCTCTTCTATGACACGCTTCGCTCATACTGTGTGATCTGAAGCCAGAGGTGAAAGTAAGCCGGTATGGTCCAATACGGTGTACCGGCAAGAGCCGGTACGCTGTGCCGGACCGGACCGGCTTCTCCGGTGGCGATTTAAAGGGCCCAGGGCTCCAGCCACTGCGGGGAGCCCGGGGGCCTTTAAATCTTGAAATGCCCCGCCTCTTCTGGTTGAGGCCCCGCCTCTTCCGGTTGAGGCCACCTCCCTGCTCAGGACTCTGGCGTACCAGTAAGTCCTTTAAGTTACTTTCACCCCTGTCTGAAGCCCACAACACATGCTGCCGGTGCCATGGCTGATTGGGGCAATAAAACAAGGGAGACTGGAGAGTGGTTACACAACACTCACGACTATTATTAAAACAAATACCGAGGACGGTGACGCTTGGCAAATATTCTCAGCAGTTTCCATGTTATCCCTTGTAAGGTGAATCCCTAGATGTCATGTAATCAAGAGCTGAAACTTGTACTCAATGGCATTGCCAGACAGGCTGCTATCCTAATGCCTTTCTCAGCATGGAAATAAAACCCTGCTCCCCTCTGCACAACCTTTTGCCTACACATAGTGTTAAGGATCCTCTACTTATCTCAGGGCACAGCCCAGCTACCAACTTCACCCTTCCTTCCTTTCCTAAACTTGCACTCAGATTTATGAGAGGGGAATGCTCTCAGGGCTTCATTTGTAATGGAAGAGGTGCTGGGGCTCAAAGCATTTTGTTTTACTTTCATAACTGATGCAGCAAGCCCAGGGGTGCTGCCCTGGCACAAATTAAGCACTGAATACTGTCTATTTATATATGATCTATTTATACATCTACATACTTTGAACACCAACATGCATATCCTCACTCTCTATGCTGGAGCTCTGCATCTAATTCAGATTGGGACAAGGACATGGAATCCTAGAATCTCAGGGTGGGAAGGGACCTCAGGAGGTCATCTAGTCCAACCCCCTGCTCAAAGCAGGACCAATCCCCAGACAGATTTTTACCCCAATCCCTCAAGGATTGGGCTCACAACCCTGGATTTAGCAGGCCAATGCTCAAACCACTGAGCTATCCCTCCCCCATGGGCAAGATCTGTTCTCACATGCACTAGGGTCAATCTGGAGTAACTCCATGGACGTCTGTGGCGGTACACTTTCATCATGCTGAAGTGCATCTCTTTCTGTGTATGCACAGCACTCACTGTAACATATTGGACTCCCCCTAGCGTGTAATCTCTGTGATGATACAGCTTACTACCCTCTGACAACTGGAAGAGTTCTGATTTGGGATCAGTGGGTAGAGGCTTGTGGTGTGGGTGTAGAAGATGCTGGGTTCGGTTCTTACTGGCAAAGGCGGGGTCTGTGTGGATATGTGATCACGAGCATGCTAACAAGGCTCAGTGCCTCATCGCGCACACAGGGTTTTCTAGCTTAAAAGAATGTGATTTAGTTTGGAAAGTCAAGCATCTGAAAGTTAGGAAGTGCCAGATTTATGGTTGCCTCCACAGCTTTAATGCAGTTGCCCGTATGCCCATCCTGTGCACTGTGTGAGGCAGGAGTCCGATGGGGAAATATTATGTGATTATGTAATTAAAGACTGTATCCTAATGCTCTAGATGCCAGCCTAAAGACTGTGCAGGCAACTGTGAACCTAGATCTTTGTAACATTTTAGTGCTTGGCTTTGCACCCTAAATAGCTTTTTTTAAAATGTAATCTCCCAGGTTTCTTTAAAAAAAATAGTTTTTCCTCTTGCCTTCTTTCTCTCTCCTCATATTTAAAATGCCAAATCTGTCAAAGCCACGTTGCTTGTTTTGGAGAACTTCCACATGTTTGTTTGAGGAAGGATGCAAGGAAAGATGTTTCAAAGTCAACGTGGCTATATCTGTTTTTTGCTTTTTATAGAACCAAACTACTTTTATGATCACATTTTTCCTTTGTAGGTCTGGAATCTCAATCTCTCGCTCTCTCATCTATGTATATGTGTGTGTATCTATCTATCTATCTCTTATATACACACACATAATAAATCAGTATTAATATAGCTATATTCAAAAGTGAATGGTAATGTGTTTAACATTTGCACTCTTGAATCATTCTAGTCTTAGTAGCATGATCTATTATAAGGCTGATAACCATCCTAAATTTTCTTCTTTTGTAGCTTTTCATTATAGTTCTCTCTACCATGCTGATGGCATAAAAATGTACTAAGATTACTTAAACCATTTTTAGTTGATACCTATGGTACAAAACTCTACTCACTGATCATAATATACACTTTTTTGATGAACTTACTCTAGTATCTCTTTGCTATCCCAAATAAAAACAGTAAAAGGAACACCCCCCTCCCCCCAAAAATGCTGCCATGGCTAAACAGCAGAGCAAAAGAGGCAGTTAGAGCATCCTTTAAAAATTGGAAGTCAAATCCTAGTAAGGAAAACAGAAGTGAGCACTACCACCTTTCTAAAGCATATTTGCAACCTCTTGGGTACTTGCATTACGATTGATTTTATGGGGGAATAACTTTTTTAGCAGATTTTATTTTCTTTGACTTTCACCATCACATGCCTTAATAACACAATCAGGAATACACACAGATTTTTACCACCATATAATAAATAATATTTAAAATTTAATTAAAAACACCAATGATAAAAGCTGCTTACCAAGCCAGATAAATCACCGGATCGATTGTGTTTATGGGTCTAAATTAGATTTAGATCATCGCTCACTTTTACTTGGTCTGTTTTCAGCTGCTGAGCCCACAGCACAACTTCAACTAGACACAATAAGCTGAGTATTCGCTATTGTGTTTCCAAAGTTAGTCCACTAGCTATTAGTCCACTGGCTCTTGTGTATTGGCTTGTGTTTGTGTGTAACGCTGCCCTCAGCTGGATGGAATACCCGAACTCCTCATGCACTAGCCATTTCTTAGGCTGAACTTCACACACCCTGACAATCTGACGACTTGCACGTGTACGGGACGCAGATGGCTAAACTAAATGTGTTTTGAAAGTCTGTCAAGTGTTGTCACAAAAGAGTGACATTTTCTGGATGTGAATTTGTTGTTTAGTCATATGGGAAGTCATCAGCACCTATTGGCATATTGACATTTCATTGCTGTAAAACTCTTTATTTAATGCCTTACATCATTTGCTGCAACCAAAGGGAGAGTCTCACCCTCTTGCTGTCCATTGAAAGGTCAGCTATATTTGTCTATGAAACAACAGGAGGCCTATGTGAAGTAAAGTAACGGAAATAGATTTTGTCTTTTCACGCTCTCTATACTCATGCATTTGCATGCTATTTCTTACTTAGAAGTGTCAAGTTTTCTTCTGTTTCAGCCTTCTACGGGTTGGGCTGACAGATCCTGCAGAAATCTCCTATTAAAATTAAAAGAGACCCTGAAAAACTCTGCAGGACCTTCAGAAATTCACATTCCCTGAGTCATTGCTGCTGTGAGGTGATATGAACTGGAGTTTGCAAGGTACACTTCAGTCCTTTTGATGGAAAGCACTGCCACATGCTATGATTTAATTCATTGTTTTTATTTTAGCACCCAAACTCTCTCACTGGCTTATGTTGACGTAGAATATATCCGAAGACACCATGATGTGAGAAGACATTTTTTGGTGTTGTCTGTTTCTATAAAGCACCACAGAGTTGTTGTGGCAACACTCCGAAACTGTGCCTTGGTTAAATCACCTGTTCTGATGGCCTCCAGAGGAAATGTTCAGGAGCCCCGTTCTTACAAACGCCAATTTCCTTTAAGTTGCACAGACTTAGACAGCTGGTTGTCTCTGCCTCTTGCTCTTTGAACAGATTGAATTTTGCAACTTCATTGCTATATAATTTGCACGTTTTCAGACGTGGGTAGCTATCATTGGCACTTAAATCCATATCTAGGCACCTAACTGAAGTCAATGGGAACTGCAGATACTCAACACCTCTGAAGACTGGATCACTTAGGTGCCTAAGAATGGATTTAGGTGTCTGTCTTTAGGCAGCCATGATGGACAATTATAACCGTAGGAATCATGCCAGATTTGTCTTAAACGGTAAATAAATAAAGTTGTTTTCCATTTCTCACAGGTATCTTTCATTAGCATAATAACTGTTGTACATAATTAAGATGAAAACTGAATGTTATTGTTTAGTTTCCCATGATGCATCGCTACTGTCTGTATTGATCATGAATATTCATGTAAAAATTGCCATTGGGAATGTTTATATAAAAACAGAGAATATTAAAAAGAATTATGTTTGGGCAAATTAAATTATTTTGGCTTTTTTCTGGAGAGCTACAATATTTTCTATTGGAAATTGGGTGGCCATGTCCCCTCGGTGGCTTTGAAAAATCTCAGCCTATGTGACTAAAATATTGTATGACCAGGAAAAGAAGCCAAAAGTTGGAACCAAGATGCCCTCAGGGAAGATGGTGAAACTTGTGCTGTCAAGAGAGAGAGTAGCGTTGTGAAGACCAGTTGAATAGAGGAAGTTGCCATCTTTGACAAAGGCAGCCTGGGCTTCCATCTCATTGCGTACAAGAGGAGATGCAGCCATTTTGAAAGAGGGCAATTCTTTGTGAGGCTCTCTAAAGGAAAACATCATTCTTCAGCTTCTGCTTTATAGATCAACTTTCACTTAGAGGGAATTATAGAAGAAGCAACCATTAATCCTAAAATTTCTTTCGACAATCTACTCATTCCAACAGATCTACTCAATAGTCACGTGTCTACCCATTATTATGTTCATAGGCACAGGAGATTCATTTGGGGCAAAAAACCCTGATATAAAATGCTAAATTGGTTAATAGATCCATTTTAAATTAAATTTTTTATATCAGAAACTAATAATTTACTTGTAAATTCCCAGACAATTAATTCAGCACTTAAGAGCAAGTGCTGCAATTTTGAGGGAGAATATGCTCTGTTTCGTGAATAACAACGAGATTGAATCAGAGGTGCTGGAAATGGGGGGCTGCCGCACCCCCTGGCTTGAAGTGGTTTCCATCATACCCAGGGTTTACAGTTTGGTTCAATGGCTCTCAGACCCCCAATGTACAAATTGTTCCAGCCCCCCTGGATTGAATCCAATCTTTAAGTACAAATCTTGACTCATTCACAACCATGTAGTCATGACTGGAACCTCCATAAAAATGGCATCATAATATTTTCATTATTATTCTCCATCTCCTTCCTACACATCCTAACCTTTTCTTTGCTTTTTTTTAAACTGCTGCTTCACATTGCTCTGAAATTTCATGAGAAAACAAAATGTCAAGGGCTTCAAATGTCCAAAAATATTTTATCATTTCATTTAATGTAAATAGTCCTTGCTTATGTAAGTCTAGATATGCAAAAGTATCTACATTTTCAGAAGTTTATTAATATAGTTAATAATATGCATTCATATGTTTCCTCATTTGCCTTATATATTATTATGCAGTTTTTCCTACAGTAAAAACCATTCTAACTCCACACTGTAATAAATTAACTGTTTGTTTTTCCTTGTGCTTCCATAAGAACACAGAAGGGTCTGTGGGGTCACCTACCTATAAATCTAAACCTGTCACTCTTGTTTATCAACTCATTGACATCTATAATTTCCTTAAGGAAATTTACTCCTTTACAAAGAGCAAACCACGTGCAGGGACACGTCCTTTGTGCAGAATTAAGGGATCTAACTTTAGTGTCATTGTACTCACAGAATTAAGCAGAGTTTGAAGATTGCTACTTATGAGATAATACTCATCATGCTGTCTGTACAATTAGTGCACGGCATACAGATTTCAGGTCCATATTGCTCTGCTCTGGAGTGGTGGTTTAATTTTAATGTGAGCCCTATCCTGTAACCTGTTTACTGAGGCTGAAATAAAGGCAGAAATATTTAGGCCAAATTGATTGTAGAATCCATAACACAAGGCTGCAGCTATTGCAAATGAGTATTTGTCAAACGAGTGCCTTAGCATATGGATAATAAAACTATAACATATACCACACTATGCAGTACATTATAATATAATTTGTATATTAATTTTTAACCTTTATCTTTAAACATTTTTATTTTTTGCTATACCAGGCCACTGGGCAACATATAGAACTGGTGTGAGAGTATTTACTGAATTCAAAGCTAAGAATTTTTGGCTTTTGTTTGTTTCGCTGTGTTTTCACACTAGATCCCTTATTCATGAATGTACTGGCTGTCTGAAAACATTCTAAGGACAGGGGGAGTGAGCCCATGGTATATGACAGATTATTTCCAAGGCATTCAATGTTGGTATTTTGCATTCAAATTTCAAAATGGGACACCCAAGAAATGTAGTGGGCCACATACAGGTATGCTACATCCGATATGTGCATTAACATCTGAATAATGACTTTGGCTTCAGATATGTGTTGTCAACAAAACCACACCAACCAGTTTTGAAGCTTCATGAATTCACAAATGCTAAGAGACTTCAATATGATCACATCAAACAGAAGCTTTTAATAGTCACAAAACGGTCTTGATGCCCCCCCACCCAGTATTCCACTGGCTAGAGTAGCTGGTGGTTTGAATTTATTTCCCATGTTCAGTATCTCATACGAAGTATGATCAGTATCATTCAACAAATGTGGGGACTTTTCTGACTCATTTTTCTCCCTTGTGCTGCTCATAGTGAGGGAGCATGCAGCCAGATTTGGGGCCAGATTGGAGAGTTAACTTTATGCTGCTCTAATTTGTGTCTGGCTTTCCACAGCCCCAAGAGACTGTTCCAGCAGCTAAGGATTACTAGGCTACAGAAGTGCACTGACCACATCTTTGTCCTGGGAACACGCCCTACGCCGGAGGTGGGATGGAGCCACTGATCCACAGGCATACCAGTGCTTTCCACCCGGCCTGAGCAGAGGGGATTCTACTGGCATAGGGAAGATCCAGAGGTGAGCAGTGAAGCCATCTAGGCAGAATGTTCCCATCACACCCGTACCAATCTTGGCGGACACACTGGGGACTGAATCAGTAACCTCCCGAGATGAAGGCACGAGTCTCTGCTGCTTGAGCTAGGCTCTGGAACTGGGGGCTGTGACATCCTTGCATCCTCTGTGGTTTGGGTACAAAAGGGAACACACAACCCTCACACCACTGGGTTACACGAGGGGCCTATCTTCCCTCCATTCTCCTCATGCTGTTAGTTTGGCAACGCCAATGCTGCTTCCCTAATATCATTCTATTGAATGCACTTGTTTTTTAAACATAACTAGAGGATTTTGCAGTGTGTCTAAAAGAGCAGTACAAAGAGCGCTGCCATTTACTAACGATGAAATGTAGTGAACATAGAAACGTGGCTTTAGGCATCTCTGACTAGTCTGGTGGGAAAGGAATTATCTGTGTCTAAATGACAAAACAATGTGAGCTAATTGTATAGGGTATTGTATGTCTAGGAAACCTGTGAAATTCATATGGTATCTCTTACTTAGCTACTCGAGCTAAGATTAAATGTAAGTCTTGTGAAATGAGGTGCAGAGGCATTCGCCAATACCCTGTTAACCCATTTACAAGAAGATACAGTATGTAAGACACTGTGTATGTGCAGGGAATTAAAATTCTGCCTAAATGAGGCTCGGTAGGTGTTTGTTGAGCAGATTGTTTAGTCTTTAATCATGGTGAAATCGCTTAGTTAGATAATTGTTCTGTCATCTGATAATATGAACTGTATTGAAGAACAATGAGCTAAAACAACTTCTGCAAAAAGAAGCAATAGAAATCAGGTTTGAATCCTCTTGGGTACACCACCTATGCTTCCATGCACCAGCTTGTATATTTCATTAATGCGTTTTAGACTATTGCATTCGTTTCTTCTTAAAAAACAACATCCCTGAATACACATATTTTTGAGGACTTCAGTTGCTTGTGACAATGTATCCTCAGAAACCAAAAATCATTATAACCAAATGCCTTGAGAGAGTCCAGTGAATAAGCCACTGGGCCGGGGTCAAAAGATTTGGTTCCATTCCCAGCTTATACATCGTTTCACGACACGATCTTACGCAAACCGCTTAATATTGCGGTCCCTCGATTTCCCATCTCTAAAATGGGTGCCAGTGCTTACATTGTTATACAAGTGCTTTGAGAGTGAAGCACTATGTATTATAACATCATGAATATTCCTTTACTATGATTTTAAAAATACCAACATATCTTGGTTGTAGCGTGTTAGTAAAATGTATAGACGTTAGCTGGCTATAATGCAAAAACATTCAAGCAATGTCATTATACGGTAGCCCTTTAATGTATTGCATTATTTATTTTGATTAAATGCAGTTTGCCATGCCAGCTCCTTTATAGCACATGTTCCCTTTGTATTAGGGTGAATGTCACTCTTTATGCCATATTCTGTTATATTGCAGTGTTAGCATCATCACTTCAGGTGGCTAGTGAGAGGTGAATGGTACTGTGGTTACACGACACAGTATTTAGGATTCAGAAAGGTGCATATACGGGTGGCTGGTGCTAAAGTGTGCAGAGAATCATCCTGAAAACGCTAACCCGTTTGTGACCAAATGGAGAAATTATTGTTTCAATCTGTTTCCATGCAAGGCCACGTTCAAAATGCTAAAGCGAGGAGAAATCAGTGTGCAGGGGTTCTGATGAGATTACTTTAAGTGCTTTGTGTTGCTAGGGAAACATTCATTTTTATCCATATGTCTCATGTGGCTTCCTTATTTTGAGCCTGGCTCTCTGACCGGGGGGATGTCATGGAAAAAGATTCTAGGATTATTTAAAAACTTTGCCCATCACCCCTACCTGTCTGGCTCCAGTACTCTCACAATGTCTGCTCTTCCATGGAACTTGGATTGTCCACTAAATCTGAGAGAGAAACTTGACATTAGAACAGATGTAGTAGGGAGAAGGAAAATCCAATAAAAGGAAAATGGGGAAATGAAGGAGGTGATTAAAGTTCTTTTTTCTTCTTTTACATGCCTCTGTCAGGAAATATGGAGACTCCAGATTCATTCTGTGGCATTGATGGTTGTGGTAAAGAGCGTTGTATCATCAGAATATCGGAGGTTGATTAAGAGGTGTCCACCAATGGAAATCCCAACTCCTTCCACTTTATCAAAACCTTCCAGGGCTTGTCTCAGAATAAATTCTGCACACATGTTGAAAAGACTTGGGGACACCTTACCCAGTGCAAAAAATACTTGCTATCACGCTCCTCTGGTCGAACTGTGATTTGTTGTTGACCGTTTAGGCCGGTGATGAGTTCAATGAGATGCTTTGGAATCCCTATGTCTGCCAGTCTCCTCTAGAGATGGTCACGTCACACAGTATCAAATGCTCTGGAGTAGTCACTGAAACACACCATGAACGGGTGATTATACTTCCTGCATTTTTCAATGATATGCTCAGTATTGGCAGTTTGGTTGCATGTGCCTCATCCCTCTCGGGAATGAGCTTGTGGTGTTGGTAGTTCTGCTTCTATCGTTCATTCCATGTGACTCTGAATTATGTAGAGCAGCACTTTACGCAGGTGCGATATCAGGGAGATGGTTGATAGTTAACGAACCCTGTTATACCCTTTTCTTTGGTCAGATAAAAGTGTGCAGCATTTGTCTGGGGGTTAATTCCTGCTCCTGAACCCCAAAACTGTGAAGGGGAACCAATGAACTTGGGCCTAGGAGGAGGGAAGTAGGGTTGTTTCCAGTACGTGGCTTGGGATTTGGAACCTATTTAACAAACCTGGGGTGTCCCCAGCTCAGGGGGATTGCATGGGACAGGCACGCCTGTCAACAGGACATGAAGCCACACCAGTAAGCCTCTGAGAACACCTCTCCTCACCCATTAACATCCTTAATGACCAGATACCCCCCCTTTTTCTTTTCCACATCCTTTGCGAGGGACCCCATTCACTTCCACTGTGGAGCCACCTCAACTGCACCAAGGGCCTCGGCAGCTGGAACTAGTGTGCAAGAGAGCAGCACAAGCTCCTTTGTGATAATGCTGGTCTAGTCAGGTAAATGGTGGCACTTGGGCCCAGATCCTCAAAGGTGGGGGAGGCATAGCTCAGTGGTTTGAGCATTGGCCTGCTAAACCTAGGGTTGTGAGTTCAATCCTTGAGGGGGCCACTTAGGGAACTGGGGTAAAAATCTGTCTGGGGATTGGTCTTGCTTTCAGCAGGGGGTTGGACTAGATGACCTCCTGAGGTCCCTTCCAGCCCTGATATTCTATGATCTACATTTCTAAAGGTGATTTCAATAAGAGATGGGCACCTAGCGACCTTGGAGGATCTGAGAGACACAAGATGGGGGAGGGAATATCTTTTATTGGACCAACGTCTGTTGGTGAGGGAGACAAGCTTTTGAACCATGCACAGCTCTTCCCCAGGTCTGGGAAAGGTACTCTGAGCATCACAGCTCAATGCCAGGTGGAGCAGAGTGTTGAGCACAAGTTAACATACATTACTAGAGACCATTCAAGGTGTAGTGGGCTGTTAACACAGCTCCAGTCACAGGCTGGAAAGGAAGGGAGAGAAGAAAAACAAAAGGCGGGTGGGGATCTGGGCTTTCTTGCTTAGTCAAAGAGGCCCGTTTCACAGCAAAGAGTCCAGTTCTGCTGCCCTTGAAATCAACGGCAAACCACCCACTGACTTCAAGAGCTGCAGGATCTAGTCCAAAGTTTACTATTAGGTCACATTTTAAACAAATTTGAAAATTTAAACACTTAATTATATCTCCTGGTTCATGTACCTTTATAGAGACAAAACTCCAAGTGCGGTTCCCCTTTTCTCACAAACCTCTTCTGGCTTGGCTTTCAAAGGGGTCTAGTAGCCGCAGCTCCCGTTAATTTGTGGGCACTCCACACTTTTCAAAGTTAGCACATGCATTTTTTTTGTTTTGCCTATAAGCTACATAACCGGACACAAAATGTCTCAAAGCCTTGTGACAATCACACATTTTCCCCTGCTTTATTACCCAATAATGTCAAAACCCATTAAAAAAAACCACAGCTTGGAAGGTAAAAATCCAATTGGACTGGTAGTATGTTTGCCAATCTGAATTTTCATTCCGGTCTGATTTCAAATGGCTTTGATAATACAGCCCCAGATGCAGGGCTGGCTCCAGGCACCAGCCCACCAAGCTTGTGCTTGGGGCGGCACCTGGAGGGGGGCGGCGCGGTGCTCCGGCCGCCGGGGGGAGAGCGGAGCCCCCGCCGGGGCTCGCCGCCCTTCCCCCGGGGCTCCGGCCGCCCTCCCCCCCCCCCGGGGGGGGGGGGGGCAGCCGGAGGCTTTTTTGCCTGGGGCGGCAAAAAAGCCAGAGCCAGCCCTGCCCAGATGGAACTGCTAATGGAAACATCTGAATTTAGCTAATGCAGTGCTGAAATAGTAAAATAATAATAATAAAAAAATAAAAAATAGACATGAATTCCAGATCATGTTCAATTCAAACATCCTCAGAACCCTGGCGTTTAATGCCATCTCTCCTGTGCAAAGCAAGGTGTTGGTATACATCTGCACAGTGTTTATCGGGATGGATTGGCAGTCTGAAGCAAGGTATAATTATAGGTTAACATTGAGATAACTGAGTGCACCCATCTATTCTTTTCTGTGATCGTTCTGTAGCCTTTATTGCATTTTTGATCTGCACTTAAATCAGCTGAGAGAGAGAGACAGAGAATTTTAAAAAGGAGTATGGAGCAAATCATGAGTCTGGTAATGAACATAAGATTACTAATTGCCTACGCTTGTGTAAGCTAATTTCAAGCTGTCTGCAGTTGTGATTCTTCAACAAAACTTTTTTTTTTACCAGCCTGGCAAATAAAACCATGTGATGCATGACTTTACAATAAAATGAAGTGCTCTCGTTAGGTAAGCAGTTAATTTTCCATGTTGGCTCTTACAGTACAGCACATTCAATTAAATACAGAATTCATTAGGTTTTGAGTGGATTCAATAGGCCTTATAGAGAGAGGAGCCTAAGCAGGTGTAACTTACACTTTCTTCTGGCTCTCTGCAACAGGATGATAGGAACTGCGAACCCTCCAAAGAATGCTTGTGCATCATTGACACACCCCAGTTAGCAGAAGTCAGAGATGTACCTAAAACTGCTGAATATACACTACTGACTTCCATTGGGCACACTTCTGGCTCCACTGAAGTTGATGGGAATGTTGCTGTTGACTTTATTAGGGTCAGGATTTCACCTACAGGGGAAGACCCAGCTTATCTCCACCAAGATATTAGAGAAAAGTGGGAGTGACTGTTCTCTGGTCAGAAGAACTAGGGGAAGAGGCAGGTGGGGTTGTGCAGGGAACCTTAAGAACATCCAGCCATAAGGAAACCGCTAAGACTGAGGTTCATGTTCTCTTGTGATTGAGTTAGCAGTGAAAGCCACACCTCATAAAGGGGATAGAATCATAGGACTGGAAGGGACCTCGAGAGGTCATCTAGTCCAGTCCCCTGCACTCATGGTAGGACTAAGTATTATCTAGACCAATGGTGGGCAACCTGCGGCCCATCCGGGTAATCTGCTGGCGGGCCACCGGACAGTTTGTTTACATTGACCGTTCGCAGGCACGGCTGCCCGTGGCTCCCAGTGGCCACGGTTCGCTGTTCCCGGCGAATGGGAGCTGCAGGAAGTGGCGCGGGCCGCAGGAACATGCTGGCCACCACTTCCCGCAGCTCCCATTGGCTAGGAATGGTGAACCTCGGCTACTGGGAGCCATGGGCGGCCGTGCCTGCAGACAGTCAATATAAACAAACTGTCTCGTGGCTCACCAGCGGATTACCCTGATGGGCCGCATGCGGGCTGCAGGTTGCCCACTACTGATCCAAACCATCCCTGACAGGTGTTTGTCTAACCTGCTCTTAAAAATCTCCAAAGATGGAGATTCCACAACCTCCCTAGGCAATTTATTCCAGTGGTTAACCACCGTGACAGTTAGGAAGTTTTTCTTAATGTCCAACCTCAACCTCCCTGGCTGCAATTTAAGCCCATTGCTTCTTGTCCTATCCTCAGAGGTTAAGACGAACAATTCTTCTCCCTCTTCCTTGTAACAACCTTTATGTACTTGAAAACTGTTATCTCTGTCTTTTCTTCTCCAGACTAAACAAACCCAATTTTTTCAATCTTCCGTCATAGGTCAAGTTTCTAGACCCTTAATCTTTTCTTTTCTTTTTTTTTGCTCTTCTCTGGACTTTCTCCAATTTGTCCACATCTTTCCTGAAATATGGCACCCAGAACTGGACACCATACTCCAGTTGAGGCCTAATCAGCACGGAGTAGAGTGGAAGAATTATTTCTTGTCTTGCTTACAACACTCCTGCTAATACATCCCAGAATTATGTTCACTTTTTTTGCAACAGGGTTACACTGTTGACTCATATTTGTGTGATCCACTATGACCCCCAGATCCCTTTCCGCAGTACTCCTTCCTAGGCAGTCATTTCCCATTTTGCTTTCCCCTTAAGCAATGCATATAGGTTTTGGAATAGAGTGGGAATGCTGGCTGCTCACTCTCCCTTACTGCGTATAGGAGAACCATGTAAAGCTCCATTTACACCGACTTAGATTCTCTTTCCCTTATTCTGGTCTCTCTTCAGCCAGTGTTAATGGGGAGTAGCTCCACTGCCGTCAGTGGACGTAGTTACGTGTACGTGATAGCAGAATCTGCCGTCTTAGACCAAGGCCCTGCCCACGCTATAACTTTTAACTAAGTTTGTAATCATGGCTTTTCTCCACTCAGAACATGGTTAATAGTTGGTTACTAATAAAGTTGGGTGATTTTTTCCCCCCAGTAAATTGAATTTTCACCAAAAAATGCATTTTTCATGCTTCAAAACTATTCCTGTTTTTTATCAAGGAAAAATTCTCCTACCAAATTCATGGCTATGAAAAACAAATCACGGACCGTGACATCTGGTCTCCCCCTGTGAAATCTGGTCACCTGACCTCAAAAAGGATTTTGGTGAATTAGAGGGGATTTAAGAAAGTGATGACAAGAGGGGCCTGGAAAATCTTGGACCCAAAGAGAGTTTGAAGAAAGGGAGTTTCCCAAAAAAGAAATGAGGGGACATTATAAACGTATGTAAAATGATCAATGTCTCTCAGAATGTAGATCAGAAGTTTCTCTTCTCCCTCTCTCGTAACACAAGAACGAGGGACCATTCAATGAAATTCAGCTGAACCAGGCTACCATTGACCTCTGAAGCTGACTTCACTGACACAGGACCTCTACCAGTAGCAGGCCTGGTAGAGTCCACTTCGTTGTACCAGATCCTGGCAGCTGCAGATCCAGTGGAGCTGCTCTCAGGGAACTCAACCTGGCAGCTTCAAATCAGAACAGGACTTGGTGACGTGGATTTCATGGGACAAGAGCAGGCAGACTGACCAGAGCTTCCTTCTGGTGTCCACTTGGTCTTGCAAATAATTACACACATGCTTAAATTTCTGCATGTGAGTAAACTCATCAATTATGTATGTGCATAAAGTTAAGCACATGCGTAAGTGTGTTCTGGGTCCGGGTCTTAGTTGGGGGAAAATAGGCCCAAGAAATACCTGGCTGTGTACACTAGGGGTAAATGAATGTCAAATCCAGCATGATCTACAATGTCTGCACAGCTCAAAATTCATTAAGTGGTTCCAACTTTCTAAGGTACAGCCCAGGATCTTGTGCAGGTAGAGGTGGGGAAGAGTGTATGCTTATGCAAAATTTTCTGTTCAGCCTTTCCCTTGATTTTCCTGTGTTGCATTTTTCACACATCCCCCCTTTTCTTTTTCTCTTTGTGAATTTTAAACACTTCTTTCCATTTCCAGGTTTTTAAAAATTTAAATGAATTTTTTTTTTCAAAACACAAAGTGAGAGCTGGCTTTTAACTATTAAACAAAATAGACAATCACTGGTACATCAGACAGCCAGTATGCATCACACCCATGAGGCCCTGAAAGGGAAAATTACTTCTGTTGCATATGATGACTGACTTGATTAAAATATTTAGTAGCTTTTTCATTTATGTTATATGAATATTTACATAATCATCAAATAAGGAGAAGGAAGTTCAGATTTCTTTCTTTCGTTTGTTTTGTTGTTGCGGTAGAAAGTTTGAATTAGCTCCATCAAAAGCGTAGCTATTTTTGCTTTTGATAAGTAGCATGTGCCACCCTGGCAGACTGGAAATTTGTACAGATGCTGGGACACAGGTGTGATCTGCTTCATGCAAAAAGTACTGTGGCTGTCTGCTTCAGCTCTAGCAGCAGTTTCTGAGTATTCCTCTGAGTAAGTAGCCTGATCGGGAGCTTATTGGAATAATGTAATCTGGAGAAGAGCTCCATCTGAAAGCAAATGAGCAAACGGTAAGTGTGTGTCCAACCAGTCTCATGCAAGGTGCAAGAGTTCTGCTAACAACTCTACCTGCTGCAGTCTAGTTTGTACTGTGTAGCCCCATCTATGCCTAATATTATGGGTGAGGCTATTTGCCAGAAGCTGGGAATGGGCGACAGGGGATGGATCACTTGATGATTCCCTGTTCTGTTCATTCCCTCTGGGGCACCTGGCATTGGCCACTGTCGGAAGACAGGATACTGGGCTAGATGGACCATCGGTCTGGCCCAGTATGGCTCTCCTTATATTCTTATGACTTTGATCTCTGTGCAGAGGAGCAACACAAGTGCTATGCACTACCTGGGCCGTGTTTGTTTAGTCTGAGTTTATTAGTTACAAGTCAGTTCTTTCACTTTTGGCATGAGGGTCTGGAATCACAGCCAAGGGTGGAGGGAGAAGCGCCGTGTCTGTATCTGAGACTGGGTACGAAGGGCCAGATGTGTGGCTGGTGAGATGAAGGCAGCTGTGAGGCTAAGGGAGTTAGCTAGCAGAGTTTGCCAGTGAGGTGGGTCCCCCTTAACTTGCAGGTACACTACAAGGAAGATTTTGTAACAGGAGGAAAATGGTGTGTTGCCAACATCACTGCTCGCTCTCCCTTGGCCTGCACCTATAGGCCTCTCGCCAGGCAGGCAGCCTGTCCCTGGAGGCTGTCACCCAGGCCCTGGTCTTGACTTGGCCTGCATGTCCCTGCTGAAGAAACCAGGCAGAGGCAACCAGCCAGTGTGAAAGGTGGCTGTGAGGGAGTCCCTCAGGAAGCAGGTCAGAGAGCTGGAGGAGAAAGTGGCTCATCTGCATAGCTTCTGGGAGCGCGAAGACGTCGACAGGCTGCACATGGAGATATCCAGGATGGGGGATGCTAGGCAACCAGAGGAGACAGGAGAACTGGCTGCTCTGTGGGGAGGAGACTGGCTGCTGGCCACTTCAGGCAGTTCTCCACTCCACCTTCCCCAAGTCCCCTGATTCATTGCAGTCAAGACCTGGGTGAGGCGCAGACCCCTATGGCTGAGGACTAGGAACCTGAAGGCTGGGAGGTTCATGGCCACAGCACCCAAGAGGAAGAGATGTAGAGTGCTGGTGGTCAGGGACCCCTTCTGAGGGGGATGAAGGCACCGCTCAGCCGACCTGACATGATGCCTTGGAAGATGTGCTGGCCTGCATCTGAGACATTACCGAAAGGTTGCTGAGGCTCGTCCATTCCTCTGACCCTAGCCCGTACCACTCCTCCACATGGGCACTAATGATACTGAGAGGTCTGACCCTGAGCAGATCAGTGACTATGGGCTCTGGGCGTGAGGCCAAAGGGGTTGGGGGTTTTCTTTCATCCTCCCGGTTGAGCGTAAGGGTCCAGACAGGGATATGCACATCCTGCAGATGAACGCAGGGCTGAGCAGATGGTGTTGATGGGAGGGCTTTGGCTTCCTCGACCACGGGAAGAGAGGGGTTTGCCTGACCAGGAAGGGGAAGATCATCTTTGCACACCGACTCATCAACCTAGTGAGGAGGGGTTTAAACTAGGCTCAAAGTGGGCAGATGACAAAAGCCCACAGGTGAGCATAACAAAAGGTGGCCTTAACAGAGGACTAGATGTTGTGGAGTGCGGGGATAGGGGACGTGAAAAATCACAATAGGAGCAACAAGAGTGAAATCAGTGGGGGATTCTGCTCAACATTTTACGTCTATACACAATGCAAGGAGTATGGGAAATAAACAGAACTGGGAGTGTTAGTGTATAAGCCAGTGTATAAGCTGGGACATGGTGGGATAAATCTCAGAACTAGAATATTGGTATAGAGGGGTATGGCTGATTCAGTAGAAACAGGCTTGGAAAAAAGGGAAGAGGTGTTGCATTATACTTCAAGGTACATGCCGAGTTTTTTTCAGTCTTCACTAAAAAGGTTAATGGTGACCAGATATTAAACATAATTAGTATTAACCATAAGGGGGAAGGAACACAAGCCCAAATGGGGTAAGAATATTAAAGAATAAAGGTTAAGAATATTAGATGTTAGCTGTATTCAAGTTGCAGAGCCTGATGAAATTTATCCTGGGATACTTAAGGACCTAGCTAAAGCACTGACACAATCACTGGTAATTAGAGAACTCGTGGAGGTCGGGTAAGGTCTCAGAAGGCTGGAGAAGGCCAGAGTACCTACCTATCTTTTTTTAAAGGGGACGAAGAGGGCCTAGGGAATTACAGTCCAGTCAATCTAACTTACATATGTAGAAAGATACTGGAACAAATTATTCTATAATCAATTTGTTAGCACCTAGAAGATAATAGTTATAAAGAATAGCCTGCATGGATTTGTCAAGAATAAATCATGCCAACCCAACCCAATTTCTTCCTATGACAGGGTTACTGGTCTAGTGGCTAGGGAAGAAGCAGTAGCTATGATATATTTTAAATGTAGTAAGGCTTTTGCCACACTCTCTCATGACATTCTCAGAAGCAAATTAAGGAAATGTGGTCTTGATTCAATTACTATACGGTGGGGGCACAACTGGTTGAAAGACCATACTCAGAGTAATTATCCATAGTTCCCTGGCAAATTTGGAAGGGGTTGTAGCAGATCACAAATTGAATCTGAGTCAACAGTGTGATCCAGTTGTGAAAATATCCTTCTGGGGTGTATGAACAGGAGTGTCGTACATAAGACAGGGGAGGTAATAGTCCCGCTTCACTCAGCACTGGTAACGCCTCAGCTGGAGCGCTGTGTCCAGTTCTTGGCACTACACTTAGGAAAGATGTGGATGAGTTGGAGAAAGTCCAGAGAAGAGCAACAAAAATGATTAAAGAGCTAAAAAAACCTGACCTACGAGGAGAGATTGAAAAAATTGGGTTTGTTTAGTCTGGAGAAGAGAAGACTGAGAGGGGACATAGCAGTCTTCGGGTAAGTGAAAGGCTGTTAGAAAGAGGAGGGTGACAAGAGGACAAGAAGCAATGGGCTTAAATTGCAGCCAGGGAGATTTAGATTGGACATTAGGAAATTTTCCCTAACTGAGAGTTAAGCACTGGAATAAATTGCCTAGGGAGGTTGTGGAATCTCCATTACTGGAGATTTTTAAGAGCAGGTTAGACAAACACCTGTCAGGGATGGTCTAGATAATACTTAGTCCTGCCATGAGTGCAGGGGACTGGACTAGATGACCTATTGAGATCCCTTCCAGTCCTACATTTCTATGATTTTCTTTGTTGGGCTTCATGAGGACGAAGAGCTTTAAGTATCACCTGAGATGCTCTGTTTTTAGAGTTATTAGCTCTGAAAATGTGAACGTCTCAGAAGTCAATCAGTGGCTTGAAGAGTTTAAAAACTTTGCTTGATGCTCTGATGAATTTTTGCTGCAGATGCTTCATTACAAAACTTCACCAGGGGACGCACTGGCATTGGTAGAGTTTTCGTCCAGCACTGTACAGACCTGAGTTATGTCGAACTATGGATTTTATTAACTATGCCAGTTACGTGGATTTTCACAAGCCACTCTGATGGGTTTTTCCCCCTTTTTTATCTTCCTGGAAAAATAATAGCCAGACAAATCAGAGATGTCAGAGTACGTGCACAGAACAGCTGGAAGGTGCGATTCCCAGCTCTGCTAGACCTGCGTAGACTAGTTTGGCTCAAGCTAACACTGGCTATAGTGACCTGGGTGGCAGCTTGGGCTGGCTTCTAGAGTACGTACCCTGGGCATCGGGTGAGATTGTGCTTGGGTAGCGAGCCTGAACCACCATCAATGCCACTGCAGCTACCCTGCTACCTTTAGCGTGCTAGTGTGAGCAGAGCTGGCCCACCCGGGCTGGGGATCACACTCCAGCTGCTGGGTAGGCATACCCCAAAAGGGCTGGATTTGGAGAATCGGAAAGGGCTGCTTCACGGGTGCTGTATTCCAAACCCAAATCTGACGTCTATCCCCCCATGTTTGTTCTTTTGGGGGACTCGTTTGTGGACCGCTGATGAAGCCTGCAGAGGGGAGACAGCAACGCAAAGAGAAATGGCATGAGGATAGGGAGTAGCTAAGTGCAGCCAGCCAGTGGGAAGTGCAAGCCAGGTCTGGCCAGCGTTAGAAGTATCATTGCCAGATTAACTCACATAAGGAAGAGCTAGCCAGCCATGAACAGAAGATGTCTGGAGCACAGGATGCAGAAATCGGCCAGCCAGCCTGCCCAACAGCAGGAGTCCAGAAGCGATGTGTATAAGGGAAGGACAATGTGGCAAGCAACATGGCCGGCCTGACAAGGCGAAGTGGGAGTATCAGCCATTTGGCACGCAGCTAGCATTATTGCATGGTAGGAGTCCCACACGCGCTCTGGAGAGCAGTGCTGCTGTTAGGTAATGCTATTGTTACAGCATACGGATTCCCCAGGGTTCGTCTGAGATTTTACATGCACATCTGTTCTGAGTGGGCGACTTTCCTTTCTAGCCCCTGTTTTCTTTCCTCCTTCAGGCAAATGTAGGGGTTAAAGAGTGATCTGCCGAGCTGTGTAACGAAAATAACAGAAGCAGCTTGATAAATCTTCTAGGAAAGTATCACATTGTCACAAGCGCCGCAGCTGACGGACGCTTCTATTGGGGGTTGGTCATAACACTTATAGCATAGACGTAGTTCACGTGAAGCGGCATGCTGGGTTTAGGCACACTAGGCTTAGGAGCGTGGTTACCGATGAGGGATGGCTGTTGCTAGGTGATGCATGCGGCTAGATATGCGCACACCACATTGCAACAAATCTGGGAACACCTAGGACTTCAAAGCCAATCTGCTGCACACCAAGGCTGCTCTGAACTCTGCAACGGGAGGAATAGAGCACTGTGTTGATGTACCGGGCGGTGCACCTTGAGTAGGGATCTGAGTGTACTGCCGGTCACCGTCCAGCACACTGTCTTTTGGTGATGCATGGTGGGGTAGAGAAATGAGTCACACACAGGTGATTGGGAGCCGGGGGTTGACTTCCCAGCATGCAACCGTCTCCATCCCATATGGTGTGCAGTGTCGTCGTAGCCATGTCATTCCCAGGATATTAGAGAGACAAGGTGGGGGAGGTAATATCTTTTATTGGACCAACTTCTGTGGGTGAAAGATGCAAGCTTTTGAGCCACACAGAGGTCTGGGAAAGGAACTCCCAGATCACAACAAAATGCCAGGTGGAACCGAGTGTTTAGCATAAGCAGTTGGCACATATTGTAAGGGACCATTCAAGGTAGAGTGGCAGTCATAGGACAAAAGGACAGGGTTAGTGGGTTACAGATTGTTGTCATAGGCCATAAATGCAGCACCTCTGTTCAGTTCGTGATTTTTGTGTCTAGCAGAGTAACCAATTTAAGCTCCCAGGCTTGTCTTTTGAAAGTGTGGTGCAGGTTTCCTGTGAGGATGAGGACTGATCACATCACTCTATATCTGTATCTGTCTGACCCTGGAGGAAGAAATAAGGCTGCCGTCCCTAGACATGTGCCTGTGTGGCCCGTCGGGGCAAGACCCATCCACCGCAGGTCGCCCTTCATAGAGCCAGTGCTGGTGTTTCTTTTTTTCTTTGGCTGCCAGATGAAGTCAAGAGGATGAGAATAGAGCAGTTGAGAAAAGAAAAGAGTTTTTGGCAGAGGGACAGAAGGCTCTCAGCTCTACTCTAGCACGAGGCTTTGGCACCAAAACAAAATATTAGAGGGCACAACTTTCCAACAATCGGATGTGGGGAGGGAAGGAGAGAAGAAAGTAGGCAGCGTAAATGCCTCTGAAGGAGTAAATTCTGGTTCGCTTTGTGCAGCAAGTTCAAAAATCAATGCTGACAGTTGCAAGGTAATGCGCCTAGGGAGGAATCCTTTGAACTGCACATACACATGGCTGAACTCTACATTAATCGCACAGATCTGGGCATCATTGCAGGCAGCTCACTGAAAACCTTGACTCAAGGTGCAGCTGCTGACACAATGTTACAACGTATGCACCGAGGGACAGAAAATTTTGAAAACCGTCTAATAATGCAATTATATATGCAGGCCCTGTGGCCTGAAGCTCCGAGCATCAGGAGCTCTCTGCTCCCATCTGTTGGTGGACAGGGGTAAGTATGGCCACAGAGCTGGTTCATCTGCATAAGCTATTTACCCAGAACCCCAGATGGACAGAAGCTCCAGAGGGGAAGGAGCGCTCTGTCTCCATCTACTGGGGCCCGTGGGACGTATGGCTAAAGGGGGAGCTTCCTCTGCATTAGCCTCTCATCCAGAATTCCTCCACTCATGCTTTGGGAGTCACCATAACTGTTCACAAACTCAGAATTGACTGGGGAAATGAGCTCCCAGTTTGTGGCAAGGAATGCTTACGTGGTGGGAGGAAGTCTGCCCAAGGGCTCTAGGATCCTGTGCTGTTGAACGGTCTCTTCTCTGAATCTGTGGAGGACAGAAGAAGACCTGCGTGAACTTGGGGAGGCACCTCCTAACTAGCACCGTAATGAAGCGGCAATCGCTGTAGCCGTGATAGGTCAGGGCTGATTTTAGGAATGGGCAAGAAGGGGGAGTGTCCTATATGCCAACCTCAGGGAGTGTACCACACCACTCTGCGGCTTGGCTGGTATTTTTTTTGGAGGCGGGGGGACTGTGGTTATTTTGTTTGGTTTTGGGCTCTGCTGGTTGGTTGGTCTTTGTATTTTATTGCTCAGGAGAAGGGGGCACTGAAAACATTTTCTGCCCTCACTGGCAAAACACTTGGGGCTGGCACTGGGTTAGCTGGCAGAGCCTCAGGACCGGACCAGGCAGCACTTCCTCAGGGACAGGAGACAGGCCTGTCCGAGTGACTTCCAGACTCTGGAACGGTGCTACCCACTGACAAACCGTGAGTGAGGTTCAGTGACTGGGGGAGGGGAACTGTCATGTTATACAGACATTCCCCTGTTGGACGTTCACACCAGCAGGTGAGACTTGAGTTAAAGGACTACAGCCAACGTGACCATGCAGGAGTGTTTCACGTATCGTTCCTACCGATTGATGGTTGCTGTATTCCCGTCCAGCTCTGCCTGTTCAGGTTACCCAGGGAGGGTGCATTAAGTTTTCCCAGGTTTCTGGGGAGGGGCTTGAGCCAGTTTAGTTATTTGTCAAGAGGGACAGAGGTATACTGAACTATTTTTACTACCTGGCAGAAGGGTTGTGTATAATTTGATGGTAGTGATGGCTGAATCTCTCCTCCCAAGCACAGCCTGAGAACATAGACCACGTGCTAGGGAGCCCTACCGGTGTGTGTGTGGGGGGGGGAGAAATCCTCTGCCCAAGCCAAAGAATGGGGCACAGCGGCTCTGTTACTGCTACAAGCTCACTGAGGTTGGTAAAGCTTGCCTTAGCCGCGCAATTCTTCAGTTTGCAAATAATCACAGCAGTGATTCATGCTGCCTCGCGTTCACTGAGTACAATGATGTGTGGCATGTTCGTTTGCACTGGTAATGTTGCAACTTGTTAACAGGGAGAACAAACATTGACTGGCCTAACCTAGAGCACAAAGACTTTGAGACTGGCCGATGAAAAAGCATCACATAAGTGCAAAGTATTCGTAGAGAGTTTTTTCCAAAACAATTGGCAATAAAATACTGAAGTAGCGTGGAACCTGGTACACCTCTACCCCGATATAACGCGACCCGATATAACACAAATTCGGATATAACGCAGTAAAGCAGCGCTCTGGGGAGGCGGAGCTGTGCACTCTGGCGGATCAAAGCAAGTTCGATAGAACGCGGTTTCACCTATAATGTGGTAAGATTTTTTGGTTCCCGAGGACAGCGTTCTATCGGGGTAGAGGTGTAATTGTGAACTCTGAGCTACTGTAATTCAGTTATTGGATTGCATCTGTATTGAGAAATGGCTTCCGTAGAAGACAAGCTTATACAGGAGCCTGTTTAGAATAAAATAGAAGATCCGTATTAGAATGATGAGTTCATACTAACACTGCTCACTGGAAGGAGAAAATGTCAGTGCAGAGAAGGCCTGGTTTTTTGTACAGCTGCCATGTACAACTGAACTGGAGAGCATGTTTATAATATTATGGGAACCTAACTGTACGTATAGTCAATAGTTCACAATGATCGCCGATGTCTCTTGCGCGTATAACTCCCATGAAATCAGTAGCATCACTGTGATTTACTCCAACAGCTGGTTGAAAATTTTTCATTTAATTCCCCCCGCCCCCGCCAAACATGGCGTTTTTGTAGAAAAGTTCCAGTTTTTTATTTTAAAAAAAGTGAAAACTAACTCTTTTTGGTTTCTGTTTTCCTCCGCTTTCTCTCTTTCTTTCCCCTTTCTAGTAGAAAATGAGGGCACAATGGAAACAAGGGAGAGGAAGTGAGAGAAGCTTTTGGGCTAAAACTAAAACATTCAATGACAAAATTCAAATGAAACAAGCAAAAATGCACAGTGTTGTCTAGTTCTAGTCGGAACCCATTGTGTTCAGTAGGGCTGGGATTTCAGCCCTTATATTTACTGTTGTACAAGCAAGTGATGTCTTGAAGTGTTTAATTAATTAACCCATTCAAGATGCCCTAACACCCATTTTGGAGGGTGTTGCTGGCGCTCTGGTTTCTGTGTTGCAATGTTCAGAGAAGAAGTGAAGTCGTTGGCTGGCCTGTGGGAAGAACGGGGTCTACAAGAAGTAAACAGAAGAACAAAATTGCTTATGGCAACTGGAACCAACCATTCATGCTCCTCCTGACTGTTCTGAGCTGGCCCTGCCCTGGTGGATGACAGAGGCTGTGCGTTAATAGCCAGAGACCAGAAAAGGATCAGTGGTGACAGCTTTGTACTTATCAGTCAACATAGGGGCTGATTTTAAGTGGCAGCCTGCTGGGAAGAGCAGGTGTCGACCCTGGGGTAGGGACCCAAAGGGGGAGGTGAGGCCTTCGTGTTCCGTGCCCAGTGAAGGAATGAGTCATTGTCACAAACAGAAGCCTCTGGCCCAGCTGAGAAGAGCCAAAGCAGCAAAAAGGCAGGGTTGCTGTACATTGCTGTTACCTATGAACTGGGTGTGGAGACTGCAGGTGGTTTGGAACTGGTTGGCTACTGGGCGTTTGGCAAGGAAGGAAAGCTTGAGCTCTGGGTTGGGGCTGGCCCATTTCTAGCCTGTCTACAGTGGTGTTCTAGCTGGGTCAGTCCCAGGACATTAGAAACACAAGATGGATGAGGTAATATTTTTTTATTCGATGAACTTCTGTTGGTGAGAGAGGCAAGTTTTCAAGTCACACAGAGTTCTTCTTTATTTCCAGAAGCTTTCTAAATAGAGCTGTGTGAAAAATGTAATTTTCGGCAGCGGAACCCCGGTGGTTGTCCCTGCTTACTGAGCTCCTGCCACTAGTCCTGGCTACCTTTACCCAGGGTCCTGACAATGGCCCACTGGATCTGGGAATCCCCTCCCCACACCCACATGTCAGCAGCCTGAGAATGGGTGAATGACCGATGGTGAACGCTAGGTTTAAATGGCCATTTGTTGCTGTGGGTGTACAGGACTGCCCCCTTTCCAGCTGGTACTTGATTCACCTCCCTTCTCTGAAGCTGGCCCACTCAAGGCTTCTCTATTTTCCTGCAAATAACTCCCCTGTAATAAAACCATTCCATAGGTTCTGACTGAAGCTAGGCAGCATTCCTGAGTCTTTGGGGAATGTTGTTTGGATCTGATGAGAACTAAAGCCTTCATTCACCTGAGTATCCATCAGCGGTTTTGTTGTTGTTGTTGTTTTTATGATGTACTTAAAACCATAAAGCCCAAAGAGCCAATTTCACATGTCCAATGCAACACATTTTATTCACTCCCCAATCATTGACATGCAGATTGCAATATCAATTTTCTATAAGGGACTGGTGTTTGCAAATTGAATTTGTCACTCTGAAGCCATCAGATCATGGGAAATGGAAGTGAAAACTAATAAAAAAAATCAGAAGTGAAATGGATATTTGCAAACTCTATGTTATTAAATATTTATTTTCTATGATCAGGGTACACCATGCTGGTTTTAATGCCACATAAATGGCCTATCTATCCCTTCTCAAAACACGGAAATTCTACTGCCAAACACCACCCCGTGAGCTAATCGCTCAACATTTAACTTCTGTCAGGAATGAGTCACCTGCTGTTTAGGGTTTTTTCAATAACTGTAATTTTCCACCAGAATATTATTAAACAATGAAGTCAGGGGAGTGGGTGTCATCCGTGCAATTAGCAGGTAATTTAGGGATCTACATCTGGTACAAGTGAGGAGTCTACGAAGATGATAAAAGGCCTGACACTGGCACTTCTACTGAAAAGAATTTTTCTTACCAATAACCTGAAAACTAAATGTATATTTCTCTTTGAATGGACTTTATCGTGAGACAGAAGCTCACGATAAATATTTAAAAAGAAGTAATGTAATAAATGCAGCAGTCAAATCATTTATACTGAATATGGGCCAGGTTTCCTATCTTAGCCAAAGAATGGGTCCTACTGAATGGATTATGGTGACTCCTTTTATAGCTAGGGGTAATTTAAACACACAATATTTGTGTGTTCCTCTCTGACGCAAACAATGGAATTTAGTTGACTCTGGTTTCTTAAAAAAGACCAAGACATTAATTAACTCTATTTTTGTACTATGTGCAAAAGTTTCTTTAAACTCTTCATCTAGTTGTCATAAGGGTTGAAGAAGCATTTGGTTGTTAGTGAATAAGGCTTATTAAAAATGGCAATTTTTTTGATACTCTCTTGGGGGCTACCACCTGTCAACTGTTTACTTTTAATGTTGATTAATTATTTTTTGTTTTATCCCCATTTAATCCCCACTTCCAGAGCTGGTGACATTCTTGAAATGATTTCTTATGGGGGGAAAAAGGCCTTTCAAAGCAGAACCAAACAAACAAAATAAAATACATTCAAGAAATAGAGCCTCCTTGTTTTTCCTAAGCAAGTTTTTTATATATTCAACTTCCCGCTTATTTTATTATCTATATATATTTATATACACAAGAATATGAATGAATAGGTGTGTATGTAATAAATCAGACTTATTCATCCACATATTCTCTGCAGGTAACTCCTCCTCCTCCCCTTCCCCACCCCATTCTTGCAATACACATTTTCTGCATTGCTGGTATAATCAAAGGGCATTTTTGAAAATTAGTATACAGAGGATTTTTTTTGTCATGGAAATATTCCCAGTAGCACCATGAAAAATCCAATGTGAAGACAGTCAACTAATCATTTTCGTTTACATGGGGCTTTTAATGCCAAGCCCCTCAGACTGCTTTAAAATAATAAAAAATGAAATGTCAAGCAAATAAAAAGCTAATTAAAAGCACAATCAAAGAGACTTAATTTAGTCCTTAAAACAGCCAAGGCTTCTGCAGGATACATTCAGCAGGGCAAAGAATTCCCCTAATTTACAGCATAAAACATTAACTACCAAGTGCCGAAAGTTGATGCCTGCACCTGAGGTGTATTCAGTACCCCAGACAAAGCCAAACATAGAGGATATTGTATGCCAAGAATTTGGGGAAATAGAAAGGCAGTAAACAGAGAGAGAGGCTTTGAAATGTTGTAAAGGTTAAGACACTTTAAAATCATTAAGTCTTTGTACAGAGAGAGCGAGTGCTGAGCTATTCCAAGGCTAATGTAATATGGGAATTAAAGACCAGATCCCACTCCTACAGAATTGGATGGAAAGACTCTCATTTACTTTAATGGGAGTTGTTCCCATTCTCACACTAGCTGTAGAATCTTGAAGAAGCTGAAGGCAATGTGGAGAGCTAGCAGAGTGACCGGACCGAACCAAACGGCAAATAATCTAGTGCAGAAGAGGCCAAAGCATAGAACAGTGTCTACATTACCCTACTGCATAAGCATTTGTTCTGGCTTTGGAACAACAGTTTTCCATAGGAATTCCTGTTTCTTTAACTGAGATTCTTACTGACGATAATAAAATGCTTCTCAATTATCATAACCGAATCAAAGAGAAGGAACAGGATGATCTTATGATGCAAGAACTTATACTTTCACTGCTGGGGATAAAGGGCAAGAAGGGAAGTGAAGGATCCAAGTGACACTGTAGGCCAACCAAACTAATACTATCCTATGGGAATTCAATTTTAAGAAGACAGCAGTCGTCCAAAGGTAATGCTCAGTGAGGCAGGAAGTTGACAGACTGCCTCAATGGGATCCACTGGAAGCAACATATCAATGAAACGATCAAATCTCGATCTGTGAATGATACTGCTGAGAGGGAATAGCTTTGGTTAAGAGTTGTTGTTTTGGGACAGGTCTCTGGCCTGTGGTGTGCAGGAGGTCAGACTAGATGATCACAATGGTCCCTTCTGGCCTTGGAATCTAGTAATGTGATGTCCACCCTCGGTGCTGAGAAGACCTGGGGCCAAGCAGAACCCAGGAAGATGCAGCAGTTTATGGAACCATAGTTTCTGCTGAGCAAATACCAAAGAAGACATTCCCAAAGAGACCCTTCACACCAGTGCCCTGGATGGATTTATGTCCATGATTCGATGCAGAGAGAGATGCTTAGGGGAGAGGACTAGCAAAAGCACCATATGGGAGAGTGGACTGTATGTGGTAGCACTAAACCAAGGTCCACCTTTTTGGAGGGGATGGGGAAACAGGAGAGAAAAACAGGGGAGTTCAGTGAAGTAAGACATGGAGTGTGGAACTAGGAGCAGAACTTCCACTCCCCGGGCTCCCACATTCTCTCTGTTTTTGCTTTGTGTGACAAGACAAGGACCTTCATATTTCCAGGTAGAATTTCATCTTTCTGTCGTTTAATGGCTGGTCTACACATAGGCAGCGACTCCGTGGGTGCTCCAGCAGGTGCTTAGCACCCACTGGCAGCCAGTTCTCCCCCTCCCACTCCCCCTCAGCACCTCCTGCCCACCGGCGGCCCTGCCCAATCAATTCCTCCCCGTCCTTCTCAGTGCCTCCCACCCACCCAATCAGCTGTTCTGCGGCATGCAGGAGGTGCTGGAGGGGAGGAGGAAGAGCGGGGATGGGGTGTGCTCAGGGGAGGGGTGGAACTGGGCTGGAAGAGGCGGGGGAGGAAGCTGGCGCCTGTAGGTCTACACGCAAGTTGCACAAGTTTAACTTAAGTTGGGTTGAAAATCAAATTAGTTAAACTGGCGCGAATCCCTATGTGGCCATTCTCAGTTAGTATACAGCAGGGGTTCTCAAACTGGGGGTCGGGACTCCTCAGGGGGTCACGAGATTCTTACATGGGGGTCGTGAGCTGTCAGCCTCCACCCTAAACCCTGATTTGCTGCCAGCATTTATAATAGTGTTAAATATAAAAAAAAGTGTTTTTAATGTACAAGGGGGGTCGCACTCAGAGGCTTGCTATGTGAAAGGGGTCACCAGTACAATAGTTTGAGACCCACTGGTCTACAGCTATCTTACATCAGTTTAGCCTCGTGCCTGGAAACTGCAGGCAAGAAGCTAAACAGCTATAATCTAGGTTTACATCCATCCTAATGTGTCCACATGCGTTTGCATCCTTCTCTTAATTGGTGTGAAATCACAGCTTTGGTTAAACAGGTGTGGCTTTGTGCGTAGACCAGGCCTAACGGTGAGTAGATATTGCAGCGCGTTGTGCACCATCTTATTTCCAGTGCCCTTCCTTTCACAGTTCAGTCATTCAATAGTACATGACGGTTGGTTTGGTGATATAATGTTATCATGCAACTCTGCTTAGATTCTCATTTCCTCCCTGGCTGGCAGCCCCCTATTCAATGTATGTGCTATGCCAATTCTCTTCCCATCTGGGCTTGTTGTCGATTCCAGACAAACTTATCCTGACCTCTTTGGAGTGACAGCACCTCTAGACTACAGATCCAGACTAACACGGCTACCCCTCTGATACTTCAGTACCTCTAGGTGTGCAATGCAGGAATGCCTGGATGACATTTCCGTTTCTCTTGAGTGAGTTTCCCAGAACTGATGTAACTACGATCTCCTATACAAACATTCACTTTTATGTGTGTTGTTTGTGTGTGGGATTTGCATGGAGTCCAGAGTGGAGCAGCTTACAGGTATATCAATGTATTTCATTGGAACTGGGAGAAATCAGGGGGTCATGCTTTTTCCATTCCATCTGAGCCTATCAGGATTGGGTCTGGAGTGAGTCTTCTGTCATCCTGACTAGAACAATGGCGAAGGTGCAATATGATGAATAGAGGAGTGGGGCATTCTCATATCTCCGACTGGGGCCTTTCGAAAGGCGGATGGAAGGGTGAGCGTTCCTCTTTTCAATAGGACTGCAGGAAAAAGAGCAAGTGCTACAAAAATTGAACAGACAATCTTATACTAAAGCAAAATTATACTAGTCTGAGCCTCGCAATGACAAGGCCCTTCAGAATCTCCGCTCACTGTGCTTAGGTAGCTTAGGGGTCTCCAGTGAGTTACAAACCATCTTCCCTTACTTTTAGAATTAAATATCTTCCACGGATTGCAGTGGTGTTGTAGCTATGTTGGTCCCAGGGCATGTGAGAGATGAAGTGCATGAGATAAGATCTTTTTTATGTCAGACACTTACATTATATGACCCAAAGCAGCACTGAGATATTTGTAAGTTTGCTTAGAAGCCTCTTTGGTTGGCAGTCTCATGCTTGAGGTTTTATTCATCTTACAAATGACATTAACAAGAACATGACTTAATGCGACTACTGCTTATTATGTAAAATGTGTTTTGTTTTCTGTTTGTTCGTCCTTCCCCTCTCCCATGTTCATCTATTCTAGCTACTGTTGTGTCCTGTCATAAAACCAGCTTGCAGGACAGGTGTGGGTGTTTGCGACTTGTTGCCCAAAACCTACCACAATGGGAACACAATCCATGATCTGTCCCCCTAGTCTGACTGTAACAAAAATAAATAATAATAATGAAGATGATTTCCATTCCATAGTTATTTTATGCTAAATGAGTGAATCCAACATCTTTAAAAAGGGATGAATTAACAGCTACATTTTAACTTGATGTACATAAGGTCTTCTTCACCTTTGACCTATTAAAGTTGGAGTGCATCAATATTACATTGTCTGTGTGTGTACTGGATTTCAGAATGTCTGGAATAAGGTTAGTTCACACCATAAGTAGCAGTAAAATGTCAGTGTTTTCCAAAGTGACAGAAATCGCTCTGACTTGTTCTATACAGTTCCACGTCTCTAGCTGGTTTTGATTAGAACTGGCTACGAACAGCACATGTCATGATGTTGACATTTCTATAAACCTTCTAATTTTAATAATATAATGGCTGTGTTAAAAGCTGTAACAGATTAAATTAAATGCTCCATCTCTGAGCTGACCTAATTTGGGGGTTCAAATTATGCAGCTGAGACTGAAGGAAAAACTGTCTCTGTCATACTCAGAGATATGAAAGAAAGAAAATCAGTATCATCAAGAAAGTAGACTTCATCTTGGCAGGAGACTTTGTTTTCAGAAGTAAGTATATGACCAAAATAGCAGCATGGAAGATCCTTAAGGAAAATCAATTGTAGTTAAGCTGAGCTCACAGAGTGTGTCACTGCTGGAAGCATTGTTTTCAAATTTGTGACTGGTGGTGTCCTCACCTTTCACTCAGATAAAAATGGGACAAAGGCTGAAATTAGGTGTAGGCCAGGAAACATGCTGTATAATCCCATATTTGATTGACCTGAGTGCTCGGCCATTGCATCTCCCCTGATCTGAATGTTAACTATCATGGTGAATCACAAGCTTGCTGATAACACCAAGGACATGGTGCTAATGAGCTCACCAGGGATTCTCACCGCAGGTCCCACAGAAAGAAAAGGCATGTGCTGCACCCTGAGGGGGCCTCTTTAAAGAGGGCTGGGGAGTGGAGAGCAAGGACTATCTATCTTCCAGTGTCAGTGAGAGGAGAATAGGCCTCCCTAGCTAACCTATGTGGCTATGTTCTGCAAGGCTCTTTCATTCTGCATAGATGCTTGGGGAAAGGGATTCTGATTCCTCCTAAGATAATGGATTCTCTGAGACCTTTCTTTCATTGCCGGGTGTCTCCTGCTGACTTGCCAGCCTGTGGAAGGAATGAGGTCAATTTGCAGAGTAGTTTATTTTTGTGAAGTATGATTTGAAGTGTTGAAACGTCCCCTTCTCTGTGAGTCTGGCTTGGCAATGCTGCACTGATGTGAATATTTACTGGGGGCGGGGGGTTGTTTAGCAGTGAGTTTGGCAGCTGTGCTTTGACTCCCATCCAGTTCAGTGTCGTTTTATGGTACCTTTCTGGTTTCCCAAATATCACTGGAGCAGAGCCCCAGGGGGAATGGAGAAGACCTAACTGTCCATGCATTGTGATGGGGAAGCATCCTTGACCTACAGCAAGCCTGTAGCCAAATGTCTACCACAAGGTCAAATTCTGCACTGATGTACACCCTGTGAACCCCAGTGAAGAAGACAGAGTGGGTGAATCAGGACAGATTTTCACCTGTAGTGTCTCTGCCATTCACTGGGGGTTTCTGATGCTGCTTTTATTAGGGAAACCAGAGATTACTTTGTGAGTTTTCCAGTAAGCAAAAAGGGACACTGAGGTCTAAGCGGGAATCGGGGAGGCAGGAGCTTCTGAGTTCTGTTGCTGTTCAGTGTTTGTTATATGCCGACAGGGTGCTTTCCATCCTGGTCCCTAACACTTGCGCAAATCTCTTGACTTCTCTGCATCTGTAAAATGGGGATAATCATTTTTTAGCGTGATTTTAGTCAATTAGGTAACAAAGTGCCATCGCTGGTAAAATGTGGGTCTGGCTAGAGAATCTTGCCTGTATGCTCGGGGTTCTACTGATCGCCATATTTGGGGTCGGGAAGGAATTTTCCTCCAGGGTAGATTGGCAGAGGCCCTGGAGGTTTTTCGCCTTCCTCCGCAGCATTGGGCAGGGGTCGCAAGCTGGAGGATTCTCTGCGACTTGAAGTCTTTAAATCACGATCTGGAGACTTCAACAGCTGAGTTAAGGGAAAGTGGGTGGGTCAGCTTTTGTGGCCTGCATCATGCGGGAAGTCAGACTAGATGACCATAATGGTCCCTTCTGACCTTTAAGTCTATGAGTCTATAATCATGAAACCCTGCTTCGCCATAGTGTGCAAGGGCTAATTAGTTATTATTTATAAAGCCCTTTGAGAAGACAAGAGGTCCTAGATGCATAGACTTTAAGGCCAGAAGGGACCACTGGGGTCATCTAGTCTGACTCCCTGTATATCACATGCCATAGAATTTCACCCACTTACCCCAACGTAAGTGTTAAGAATTATCAGGCCAATTGTACCTGATGACCAAGAGATTCCACAGCCCAAACCTGCAAACTCACCAACACCTCTGAAGAGTCTCCTCACTGCCACAGTGCTGTGTACCTCTCTCGATCTTCCTAACTGCTGCTGCCCGGGGCCACATGGGTCCCACTGCTATTGTCCCTTATGAAGGATCGTCATCTGATGGGAGCCATGTTCTAGGGGATCCCCTCAGCTGTGGCTTCCCATGAAGGTCTCCCATTTCATAAGAGAAGGGGCAGAGATCCACAGTGAAACTGGTCATAACAATTTTAGAAAAAAAAAATTTTCTTAATTTTTGTCTAAGGGCTGGTCAACACTTAATGGGGGATTGACAAGCAGCAATCGATGCATCAGCGATAGATTTAGCGGGTCTAGTGAAGACCCGCTAAATAGACCGCAGATCACTCTCCTGTCGACTCCTGTACTCCACCGAATCGAGAAGAGTAGGAGTTGGTGGGAGAGCATCTCCCGTCGACATAGCAAAGTGTGGACCCCACGGTAAATAGATCTTATCTTCGTCAATTTGAGTTACACTATTCACGTAACTCAAATTGCATAGCTTAGATCGAACTTCCCCTGTAGTGTAGACAAGGCCTTAGTCTCCAGCAAAAAGTTTGGGGGTTTCCTCTAGATAAATGATGTATTAAACGTGTGACGATGTTTGAATAGTGTGACAAAGTTCCTCCTCTATCTTGGTGGGTCCTGCGCTTATTGGCGGATTTTCCTGCCTCAGAGATTCACCAAGTGGGTTGGGAACAGCCCAGAGACCTTCCCCTCTGGAAGAACCCACAGTCCAGGTCAATTGGGAGGTTTGGGGGGAACCCGGGCCCGCCCTCTACTCCGGGTTCCAGCCCAGGGCCCTGTGGACTGCAGCTGTCTATAGTGCCTCCTGTAACAGCTGCATGACAGCTACAACTCCCTGGGCTACTTCCCCATGGCCTCCTCCAAACACCTTCCTTAGTCTCACCACAGGACCTTCCTCCTGGTGTCTGATAACGCTTGTGCTCCTCAGTCCTCCAGCAGCACACCCTCTCACGCTCAGCTCCTTGCGCCTCTTGCTCCCAGCTCCTCACACTCCCCCCACAAACTGAAGTGAGCTCCTTTTTAAAACCCAGGTGCCCTGATTAGCCTGCCTTAATTGATTCTAGCAGCTTCTTCTTAATTGGCTCCAGGTGTCCTAATTAGCCTGCCTGCCTTAACTGGTTCTAGCAGGTTCCTGATTACTCTAGTGCAGCCCCTGCTCTGGTCACTCAGGGAACAGAAAACTACTCATCCAGTGACCAGTATATTTGCCCTCTACCAGACTCCTGTACCCCACTGGTCTGGGTCTGTCACAATAGCTACTTTCTGATAAAGGATGGGGGGGTCAACAAATACATTCTGTAACATATTGAATCTTGTAGTTGCATGCATGTCAAGGGAAGACCTGTATTGGACTCCTTTATAGGAACCACTGCCTAAGCTTTGCAAGAGACTGTGCTTCTTACCTAGCGTGGACTGATAACTATTTTGAATGACTTTGTCTTATTGCTTTTGGGGAAAAATAACCCAAAGGGGAATGTTTCCAAATGCAGAATTGTTATGTGTGGCACTTCTGCCGGTTGCACATTTCTCGGGTACCCTGGAAATGAATAATTTGTTTTTAGGAACTCATTACAAGACAGAATATGGCAAAACATACTAAGTTGCAGGCTGGCAAAATTGGCATCTACTCTCGTCTCTGTTTTAATGATCTCTCTTCTGTCTCCCTTGACTGATCAAGAGCATTGTATCATCCCTCCTCGGGGCAGGATGGCTGTGTCATCCAAAGGTCATGCACAGTGGTACTCACTCAGCCAGGGGCATCTTTCCTGGCTACTGAACAGTCATAAAAAGTGCATTTTGAATTAGTGTCTGATTCCACTGTATTTTTATAGGGGTTAATTAAGTTGTTTGTTTTGATCTTTCACACCTGGAGTACTCTCATCTACCCAGCCTTTACTGTTTTCAGGACTTGTCACTAGTACCTTTGTCAATGCTGTCTCTTGTTCTGGGCTCTCAGGTGAACATCAAAAGCTCTGGATGCTGACTGTGGTTTGCGCTGCTTCCAGATTTATCAGTGCAATTTGCATATGGTTAATAATTGTTCCTCGCTGATGTAATATTTCAATTATGACTGGCCTTTATTAGGATTTTTGTGGAGGACATTAGATTGCTTTATGGAGGTGTTTAAAATGTGCAGAACTCGATGTGGATGCTTTCATTGCATCCATAAAACTTGTCGGAGATACCATAGTAAAGCGTATTGAGTAGATAGTAAATATCCTCCTGTTCTGAGGATACTTGATGTGTGGTGCATTTGCTGATGAAGGATTCATGCTTCAAGGAGCAATTTTGCACTAATTACCATGTGGCTCAATTGCGAGCCAGCCTACGTGCCTATGCGGTGGAGTTTTGTCTTGCTGGGGTGCCATGAACCCAGCAGGTCAGCATGTGGCGTGAGTGGGGTCATGTCCAGCACAGCTGATCCGGCACGGAAGGGAGAAGTAAACTGAACCAGGGAAAGGGCTAATGCAGTTTACTTCCCTCCTGCTAGCACTCTGAGTCAAGATTCAGTCCCTGCTCTGCTTCTTCAACAGAACAGTTACCTGCTGCTCCTTACTCAGGGCCGACTGCAAAGTGCCAGGCTAGTCTCATAAAAGTAGGGGTAAAACTAAATAAATTCCAACAATGTTCCCCTCCCTGCAACTTTCTGCCTGTGAGATTCTCCCTTTCATTACATTCTTCTTCTTCTCTCTGTTTAACAACAGAACTAAAGGGAAACCACTTGGAGACATTAAATATTGAAGGCAAACTTGTTTTTGTTTTTGTTTTTCTTTTAAAGATATTCCCATTTACACCGTGTGGAGTGAGGAGAGGACGTACGGACACATGGAACAGCCATGGGAAAATGATGCTATGCACCCATCTGAACTAGCCCACGACTTCCGGGGGTTAGGGCCTTAAATACAACCCCACTGAGCCCTATGGAGTTGCTTGGGATGTAGGAATTTAGCTTGCTGTGTTTTGATTGGTAGGCCAAGGGTATGATTATTCCGGTGTTCAGTCCTCATTCGTTAAAAGGGCAGCTTCTCAATGGAAGATCAATAAAGGAGTTTGAAATGCCTTAAATCAGCTTTCATGGAACTGTAGATTATAAGGCCAGAAGGGATCACTGTGATCATCTAGCTGCGTCTCCTGTATAATGCAGTCCAGAGAACAGCCCTGAATTGATTCTGGTTTGACCGAGAGCAGATCTTTTAGAAAAAAATCCAATCTTGACTTAAAAAGTTCCACAGATGGAGAATCCACCCCAGGCCTTGGTAAACTGTTTCAAAGGTTAATTATCCTCCATGTAAAAATTTGCATCTAATTTCCAGTCTGAATTCGTTTAGCTTCAACTTCCAGCCATTGGATCCCATTATCAATTTTTTGTTCCCCATGTAGGTACTTATAAATTGTGAGCAAGTCACCCCTTAACCTTCTCTTTGGTAAGCTAAATAGGTTGAGCTCCTGGAGTCTGTCATTATCAGGCGTGTTTTCCTGACCATATTTCTTATACTAGATGTATAAGACCATAGTTCTTAGGGACCTAATTTTCCATTTCCATGCTCTGAACGAATGACAGGAATGAATGGCACACAATAAATGAACTTATTGATCATTTACTAAATTATTGATATCTGATTTGAGTTATACAGAGAAAAATGAAGCAGATTACAGTAATGTATTTTCTCAACTGAGCTAAAAGTGATGATTTACAGCAGGCTGAATAATACAGAAAGAATTTCCAATATTTTGGTGAATAAATGTAGTGAGTTCAGTTTGCTACTGTTTGTGGGGGTCACATTATTCATTATTTGTGGGCATTCAGACATGCACCAAGTAATCAAGAGCATTCACAAATCTGGAAAGTTTCATGACTTTTAACATTGGTTATGGTTCATGTCAGACTTGCGACATGCATTATTCGTTAATCATAATTCCTCATGCTGAAAAATCATTTTTTAATTCATGCCATTTAAAAGCCTGCCAACCAATCAGGGAGCTGAAACAATGCCATGTAACGTAGCCCTGGCACCTAAAATTCCACGAGGGCGGCCGCTCTCTGTCGGACAGGTGAAAACTTTAGAACTGCAGGTCTATAGAAGAGAATCACACAAATTATCCCACAGGCTGAAATTTGTTGGGAAAATAGGTACAAACTCATTACTAGAAATCAGGATCACTTGCAAACAATTTGGAAATAGCAAAAAAGGCAAAACTGACACTGATTGTTAGTGACAATGAATAACAGGGCGATCTCTAATGAAGATAGACAAGTTAAGATCCATCTGTGACTGATTTTCTTTCACTGGAAATCTGTATGAAGATTTCTAAAAGAAAATTGTCTGACTTTTAAATTCAGGAAGTTTTTTGTTTTCAGTTTTGAAATTGATGATTTAAATGAGCAATCCTTTAATCTCTTCCAAGTGTTGATTACAGGCTCAGAGCAGTGTTAGAACAATCCAAAGAAAAGGGCTACTGCCTTGAAATCCAATAGAGGAAGCTGTCTTGCAGATCTGCTTCTGTCCTTCACTGCTCTGATCAGGTGTGACAGTCCCCATGTTTATCAGTAAATCTTAATGTATTTTACAATGGAAGGTCAGAACCATTATCTCCATTTTACAGGTAGAGAAACTGAGGCACGCTGAGGGGCAGTGACATGCCCAAGATTGCACAGCAAGTCAGCAGCAGACCCAGGAACCAGACCCTTTGCTCTCCAGATTACGGTGTCCTGCCACTGGGCAGTACAGCCACCACTCCCAGTGCCATGCTCCTGTGCATCCGTTGACTGATGCTACCTTCCTGTTTCAGTGACCGCTCATGGGAAAGAAATCTGGAGACCTTTGTAGGGTTAGTGAAACTGTCCGTACTACTGCAGTACTTAAGAGCTGCAAAAGAAAGAACTCAGGTCCAGCCCTATCAAGTCCCATCCAATCAGCTCATTCTTCTAGGCTTTCAAGATGGACGCTGTCCGCTATTCATCTGCCTTTCCATGGAGCCTATAGGCCTGATGCAAAGCCCAACTGAGATAAATGGAAAGACTTCCATTGACTTGAACAGGTTTTGAATCCGCCTCTAAATGCATGTCTGATCTTTGCGGAGTAAAGCCGTGGTTAAAGGCGAAAAGTAAAACCAGTGGGGAAAGTAAAGACTAGAATGGCAGGAGTCAGCAACTTTGCTGACAGGAATGATAAAATTCAAGAGCCAGCCTCTTGGGAACGCGGCTGAGGGGACGAGCATTACGGAGCTGGCTAATGGGCTGCTGTTTCTACTTTATTCCTGAGTGAGTTTGCTGCATTCACTGCTCCTGAAAGCGAAACATTGACTAGAGCCAGGCAGATGGTGGGAAAGCTTCTCCATTGGCACCAGCCAGCCCATGGCCATCCTGCAATGGCCCTGGTATTCCATCACTGAGCTTCTCCTCGGAAGAGGCTGCCAACTGGGCTAAGCCCTGTGCCAAGTTTTGTAGTGTGTGTCTGTGCGAGCGAGTTACCCACTGAGAATACGCAATGGCATACCTAATATGTGTTCGGAATGTATTTTCAGCAAATTCTTTGTAAAACCTACAGTGCAGCTGTTCCACATTAGTCTGTTCTTCCTTGCAAATCTGGCTCAACACAAGGCAATTCCTCACTTTTGTGGAGCTGGGTGCAGAAGAACAGTGAAAGATCTGAGGCACTTGAGAGGGGAGGGAGTGTAGGGAGCTCCTCTGCACCCCCTAGCACCATGAAGAGTTTGGGGCTAGATGGAGGGCAATGTACTGACCGTGCCCTGCCAGCCTGTCTAGGGGAAGTATCACAGCAGGGTGCCATAACCTGGGAGAGGGGATTCTTTCCTGCTTGATTCCCACACAGCACAGGAACGAGGGTTTAGCCCTTAATCTGTATGTGTCTGGCTATCTTGTGAAGTTCTTCTCTAATTTAAGCAGGATGGGACCAATCATAAACATGATAGGCCAATCCCGTTTGATTTTCAGTGGGCTGGGCCGTAACTCACAACAAGAAAGCAATGGGATATTCTGACTGTTTCATGTTTCTTTGAAGCTTGATTACTGCTATGTAATTCAGCCCCAGGGGAATGGGTGTATTGTTTTTATATTTTGGTGAAGCATTTACTGTTAATGTTCATTGATTCCAAGGCGAGTAGGGACCGTTGTGATAATCTAATCTGGCCTCCTGTAGAACAGGCCAGAGAACTTCCCCAAAATAATTCCCAGAGCAGAGCTTTTAGAAAAACATCCAGTCTTGATTTAAACATTGTCCGTGACGGAGAAGCCACCACGACCCTTGGTAAATTGTTCCACTGGTTAATTACTTTCAAGATCAAAAATGTATAAATTATTTTAAAACCCTCTGTAGGCAAGTAAAGAATAGCACGTGCATTTACTGTCCATGTACCTGATATGTCATGGAGTCAAGTAATTCAGGGCAGCTCTGCCACCCCAAAAAATGATCAGTTACTTTAACCTGAGCATGCGCATTGTTAAAGGGTAATATTTTGCTGGTATTTTATTTCATGTTTATACCCATTGAAAAGCTCTGACCAGGACACACATACCTAGGGGAGGTTCCATTGTAGTCGGGGGAGTAGTCTGTCTGTCGTTTCCCTAAACAGTAGCTTCTTTAGCGGAGACCTCTGCTGCAAGATAAATTGACCTAGACACAGTATTATGTGCCCTCACCTTTCACTTACGTGTGTAACTCATTTTCCAGCCAGTTACCAGCCTGCTGAGCTGGAAGGGACTGGTGCCTGAAGAGGGATTTTAGCAGACAACTAGCGTTTACTCAGCAAGTGGACAATGCTGAGAATAAAGCAGGAAGAGAAATGATTAAAACTAAAAAAAGTAAAATCTTGGACTTTCCTACGAGTACAATAATCTGTCGTAACTGTGCCACCAAATAAATAAAATACAACAACTACACTGTTGCCCTGTTGCACTTTGTCATTTGAATTCGACATAGACAGGGCTTCAGTTCAGAGCTATCTAGATTTTAATCTCTTTTTGGAGAAGAGACGTTCTCTTGGCACGTGTTTGTACAGCACGGTGCCTGGCACAAAGGGGAACTTGGGGCGGTTAAGCAGTACTGTGATACAAATAATTAGGACTGGTTGGGCGTAAACCTAAACCCTTAGTTCAAACATTCCCGTTTTTTTTTTGGAAATTGCAACTTCACAGCTCAGGTATGTGGCTTGGGCCCATCTGGTATCTGAATGATATGCACATTGTCATCTGGGGCAGGTTTGGGGTCATTTCGGTTGATATTAATGGAAAGGTTTGGTTACACATTTCTGATTCGATCCAGCCCCTGGATACAGGGTTTTGTGAATTTTTTAACAATGGGTTTCTATTGAGCTATTTTCTGGTCTCAGTGTAATTGCCTTCTGGAGAATAGTGTAACAGTAATGGGATGTCTCATGTGTGCTGTTATATTCTTGAGTGTGTTCTCATTACACTGGTTCATTAAAATATTAACTATTTTACTTGAATTCACTATTAACACAAGACAAATTGATGCAAATGTATGAACATCAAGCCTAATTTTTGATGCAAAATGACCTTGGGCATAAAAGATGTACTTCTAAGTGCATGATGCAGTTTCTTTTTACTTTCTAAGTCCAGTCACTCCGAATCACATCAGAACCTGTGCTACAGTGACCTTTTTCAAAGTGTCATTTGCTTTGTCGGCCAGTTCTATTTTCCCTTGTTAACAGGTTCTAAAACAACTGAAAGTGGAGGGAGAATGGGCAGTCACTCAAAGCAAGGACTCTAGTAAATGTCAAGAGTACAATTTGGTATATGTTGACTATCTCATGGTGAAGAATTTAATAAAAATGGGAATTTGCCAGATATCTACAGTATTATTCTTACTACAATTTTAAAACTGAGTTCTTGTGATCCCTCCTTCATGGGTTCTACACTGATAAATGTAGCAATACATTGGTAGTATTGGCATTGAAGGTTGGGTATATTACCTATTAGAAAATGGTTTGACCACTAGTTTTTTACAACTAGTCCTAAAAATTCAATTTACGTTTACTCCACTCAGTAGCCTTAATGCTATCATGTATTCTAAAAGGGATATTTTCCTCTTCATTGAACCTTGGTGTCTAAGACCAAGTGCCCTTGTGACATTTAGCCAGAAATATGTTACAATGATATTTAAAGACTAGACCAGCAGTATTCAAACTGAAATGGTCTGAGAGCCATATATAGTCAATAAAAATAAATTAGGACTGTGGAGGGGACAATATGTCTGATCAACCTCAGATCTATGGGTTCAAAATGTGCTTGCAGAACTGAAGCATTTTAGTTGGGAAGAATGTTTAACATAATCTTACCTCATGTATTTAGCTGTGAAAACACTGCAGAGTAAAGGTTAATTTTCACTGGTACCAGCTCTCCAGAGACAGAGAGGCAGGTGTGGTGTGGAAAGAGAGGAATCATGAGGAGAATTAAAAAGGAGGGAGAGATGGAGATGTACAGAGAGCATGGTGTAGGCTGCGAGAACAGACACTAAGTGAGAGAGAGAGAGAGAGTAGGTGGAGGCAGGAAAACTAGTGCCATGACAAGTGAGAGAGGCAGGGCCAGAGAGACACCGGGCATTGGAAGTACACCTCTACCCCGATAGAACGCTGTCCTCGGGAGCCAAAAAATCTTACCGCGTTATAGGTGAAACTGCGTTATATCGAACTTGCTTTGATCTGCCGGAGTGCGCAGCCCTGCCCCCTGGAGCACTGCTTTACCGCGTTATATCTGAATTCATGTTATATCGGGTCGTGTTATATAGGGGTAGCGGTGTATAATAAAATGTGACTATAGGAAGGTCAAAGTATCTGTATGGGATCTAGTTCTTGGGGTGAAATCCTACCACAATGGGAGTTTTGCCATTGACTTCAATTTCAGATCTGTCTTCTAAGTTGCCCTATGTTTTAATTGTAAGTGAGACACTTTTCTTCTACCTCAGCACAGCTCACAGTAGTTAGCTATAGGTAGCAGATTACTCATCAGTGTTTTTCCTCTCTGTGACGGGATGTACTAGGCTTGGAGGCCCCCTGCTGGAGGCCTAGTGGTCCTACCCTACCCCGCCCCAGAAAAAGGGCAGTAAGGTGAATCCTCCAGACTAAGGGTACGTCTATACTTACCTCCGGGTCCGGTGGTAAGCAATCGATCTTCTGGGATTGATCCCGGAAGTGTTCACCATCGACGCTGGAGAGGAGTACGCGGAGTCAACAGGGGAGCCTGCCTGCCGCGTCTGCACCCGCGGTAAGTTCGAACGTAGCTGAAGTTGCGTATCTTAGTTCGAAGTGGAGGGTTAGTGTGGACCAGCCCTAACTAGGTTGGCTGCAAGGATGCAGCCAATCAGAGAGAGGCTTCAGGGAGCAGACAATCAGAATCCAGCAGGCTCATATAAAAGGAGGTGTTGGACAGAGCCGAGTCAGTTGCTGGCTGGAGCCAGAGGAATAAGGATGGATGTTCCTGGCTGGTGGCAGTACCTTGACAGAGCAGTTGCTGGCAGGGACCGGTGGAGCAAGGAAGGTGCTCCTGGCTGACTGCAGGGACTCAAGCAAGACTTCAGCCCTGAGCTCAGGGTGAAGGTGAAAGGGCTGCAGGGAAGTGTCCCAGGGAACAGTAGCTGCAGAGTTAGAAGCCACTTGCTGCATCCCTTTTATTTGTAGGGTCCCTGGATTGGGACCTGGAGTAATGGGTGGGCTTGGGTCCCCTCTCTGGCCTCAGGTGGAGTGGCCAAAAGCCCCAAAGAAGGGGAGTTTAATCAGCCCAAGGAGTGGGCTGAAGACCGTGAGGAGGGTCAGCATTTGTGGACTTTGATACCACCCCCCAGCAGGGGACTGAACTGAACTAGTGGCCCAGCTGGAGAGCTGGGACCAGGGAGGCTTGCTACCGAGGGAAGAGCCTCCAGGGAGGAAGCCATGGGGGCATTGCTCCATTCCAGAGTAGGGACCATTTGAGAGAGAACCCAGAAAGGGCTGAGAGACTGTTTGAACCAGGGTACTGTGATAGGCCCTTTGGACTGATTGAACCCAGGGCTGGGGCTACAGATAAAGAGACTGTACTGAGGGCACTGAGACCAGCCCTGTTGAACTAGTAGCCTGGAAGGGTCTGGTTTTTTTTCCACACACACACACAGTGTGTGACTGGCCGGAGGGCTGAGTCACTGAAAACTCACCGGAGAGGTTAACTGCCAGCAGGGATCACCCCAAGCAGTACAATGCAGAGAATGTGCAGGTGCAGACATGCCCAACCGGTAGGCGCGCTCACGTGAGGTGAGTAGACTCTGCCACACTCCCCCATCCTTAAAAACAAAGGGCTAATGTCTGTTCTAATCTGTTACAGAACATTCCGATTTATGCCAAAGCTACGAATGGAATTCCACGCTTGGATACCTGCGACCAGCTACTCACTGGGTGTAAATCATCTGATCCCGTGTTTTATAAGCATTAGATAAATATGATGGTTAGATGTAGTGCTTGAATGGTGACACGTGTTGGGCAAGTTGTTAGGATAGATTTAGAGCATTTGCTTATTTAGAATGTTGTATATTGCAAAAGGGCTTTTAATCAGAAAATGGCCTTTTTTAGAACAAAATGTTGCTATTGACATCTACAATTGTTCATGAAAATTGTAGCTATCAAAGTTTTATGTTTGTTTAATATATCATGCTATTTGTATTGAAAACATCATTGAAAATCTTAGTGAAATAATATGAAAGTTTTCTATAACAAATTTAGAAAAAATCATGGAAAGATGACAAATTGGCCCATATTGAGCTATTCAAAACAAAAACATATTTGGAAATTCAAAATGTTTCATTTTTCAACAAGCTCTAGTAATGGCTAAACAACCAGTGGGGCCACTGGACGATTGAGATGCTAATGGAGCACTCAAAGATGAAAAGGCCATTGCGGACAAACTAAATGAATTCTCTGCATCAGTCTTCACGGCTGAGGATGTGAGGGAGATTCCCAAACCTGAGCCATTTTTTTTAGGTGAGAAATCTGAGGAACTGTCCCAGATTGAGGTGTCATTAGAGGAGGTTTTGGAACAAATTGATAAACTGAACAGTAATAAGTCACCAGGACCAGATGGTATTCACCAAAGAGTTCTGAAGGAACTCAAATCTGCAATTGCAGAACTACTAACTGTAACCTATCATTTAAATCAGCTTCTGTACCAAATGACTGGAGGATAGCTAATGTGATGCCAATTTTTAAGAAGGGCTCCAGAGGTGATTCGGCAATTACAGGCCGGTAAGCCTGACTTCAGTACCGGGAAAACTGGTTGAAACTATCATAAAGAACAAAATGGTCAGACAGATGAACAACATTTGTTGGGGAATAGTCAACATGATTATTGTAAAGGGAAATCATGCCTCACCAATCTACTAGAATTCTTTGAGGGGGTCAACAAGCATGTGGACAAGGGGGATCCAGTGGATATAGTGTATTTAGATTTTCAGACAAGGTCCCTCACCAAAGGCTCTTAAGCAAAGTAAGCTGCCACGGGATAAGAGGGAAAGTGCTCTCATGGATTGGTAACTGGTTAAAAGATAGGAAACAAAGGGTAGGATCAATTTTCAGAATGGAGAGAGGTAAATAGAGGTGTCCTACAGGGGTCTGTGCTGGGCCCAGTTCTATTCAATATTTTCATAAATGATCTGGAAAAAGGGGTAAACAGTGAGGTGGCAAAATTTGCAGATGATAAAAACTACTCAAGATAGTTAAGTCCCAGGCAGACTGCAAAGAATTACAGAAGGATCTCTCAGAACTGGGTGACTGGGCAACAAAATGGCAGATGAAAATCAATGTGGATAAATGCAAAGTAATGCACATTGGAAAACATAATCCCAACTATACATATAAAATGATGGGGTTAAATTGGCTGTTACCACTCAAGAAAGAGATCCTGGAGTCATTGTGGATAGTTCTCTGAAAACATCCACTCAGTGTGCAGTGGCAGCCAAAAAAGTGAACAGAATGTTGGAAATCATTAAGAAAGGGATAGATAATAAGACAGAAAATATCATATTGCCTCTATATAAATCCATGGTATGCCCACATCTTGAATCCTGTGTGCAGATGTGGTCACCCCATCTCAAAAAAGATAAATTGGAATTGGAAAAGGTTTAGAAAAGGGCAACAAAAATTATTAGGGGTATGGAATGGCTGCTGTATGAGGAGAGATTAATAACACTGGGACTTTTTCAGCTTGGAAAAGAGATGACTAAGGGGCGGATATGATAGAGGTCTATAATATCATGAGGGGTCACCAAATGAAATAATAGGCAGAAGTTTTAAAACAAAGGTAAGTATTTCTACACACAACACAGTCAGTCTGTGCAACTCTTTGCCAGAGGATGTTGTGAAGGCCACGACTATAACAGGGTTCAAAAAAGTACTAGAAAAGTTCATGGAGGATAGGTACATCAGTGGCTACTAGCCAGGGTGGGCAGGGATGGTGCCCCTAACCTCTGTTTGCCAGAAGCTGGGAATGGGCGACAGGGGATGGATCACTTGATGATTATCTGTTTTGTTCATCCCCTCTGATGCACCTGGCATTGGCCACTGTTGGAAGACAGGATACTGGGCTAGATGGACCTTTGGTCTGACCCAGAGTGGCTGTTCTTATGTTCTTCTGTTTTTACTCTTTCTGGATACGTTTTTCTCTATGAAACATTTGCACAGTATGGGGTTGGGCCTGAACTTTGTTGAAAAAAGAAGACAGGAATAGCTAGAAATAAAGGAGGGGAGTCTCTCTCTGCTTTGGTCATGAAGTGCAGAACATGCCTAGGCAGATGGCTTTTGGTGACCCTAATGGGGCTTCCTAGGTCACCGTGGAGATCTGGTTTCACTTGCAAAATTAAACTTTAGGCTATATTTCTTCCCAAAGAAGAGCAATGTATCTGCGCACCAATAGGCTCTACTGAAATCAGCGGCAGGTTTGGGAGTATAAGATTGAGAAGTATTTAGGAATGGTGAGTGTGTATTAGGTATACAAGTACAGCATGACTCTAATGCGAGGCCTACAGGTGGCGACCTGTAAGATTTCAGCTTAGTCACAGTAGGCTTAAGGAAGCTTGACATAAGTGGGTGACCTAAGAATAACCCTATGCCAGTCAAGTCACAAGATTACTGGAAAGAGTGTGCCAATAGGTGATGTGCCTGAAATATGTTGTAATGTACCTGTCTAGATTGTCTTGGCCACAAGACACCTGATTGGAACATCATAGAAAGTTCTGCTTTTACTGCAGGTTACCATGGGAACATGTGTATGTAAATGTTAATAAGGCGCTAATAAGAAAAAGGGGAACTAAGAGAACAACCTATTAAAAGTGGGGTGCCTTGAAATTTACAGGGTGTAGAAGTACAGATAAGGAAAAGGAGGTTGGAAACCTCATGTATATGCATAGTGCATTACGCGTGGTCAGAAGAAGAAGACAGAAGCCGTGCTCTGGTTGGGTTAAAGTGGGAAGACTCTGAGGTAAGACCTCATTGGGAAAAATCCCACAGGAACCACCCTTCTATCGGTGACGACCTGTGGAGAGATTCACCAGACTCTGTACTATCTCTGGGTAGGTGAGGATGAATATGGCGTTGGTATTGCTTGGGCTCTCTCAGGGTGTGTAGATGGGTGTGTGAGTATAACTTGTAATACAAGATTTTTTTACTTGTAACTGTGTTTGTGGTCACTCTATTCGTTCTTTGCATGCTCCTAAGAGTCTCCCAATCTAAGAGATTCTTAAAGCGTAACTTTCACCCTATTGATCTGAAACTATGGCCGCATAGGAGTCAAGCTCACTCTCTGGGAACACTGTAGTTTCACACAGGACTATCAATCAATTCAAATTTTAAAAAAGGCTACCAGGGGCTAGGGGTTCCCAATATGTGCGTCTGGCAAATATGACCAAATGTAAATCTATGTCCATATGTTTGTTTGGGTTTCCCTTTGGAAAAAAACCAACTCACATGAGTGTTGTTCACCTGTCCTGCACACAGCAAGCTTCCTAGCAGAGCTGTGTTGGTTTTCCACCTGTTCAGGAAAAAAAAAATGGGAGAGTTGGAAAAGCTTTTGAAATTTTTGGTGAGCCAAGAAGTAAAATAAAAAAAAATCCATTTTTGGATAAATAAACTGTTATATTTTATTTTTGAGCTTTATTTAAAATAAAATTGAAGTAAATTTCAAAACAAAATGGTTTTGAATTGAAAAATCAACATTTTTTATTGAAAAAATACCAAAACAATTTGGCAAATTTGACATGCATTTGCAAAATATTTCGGTTGAATTGAATCTGCATTTTTCAGTGCAAAAAAAAAAAAGTTTTAGTGAAATATTTCAGCCAGATCTACTTCCAGTTCATTTCTTTACTGGAGACATTGGCAGAGTTAGCAAGATAAAAAATAATGTGACAAATTCAAAATCTTTTGCTGAAATTACAAGCCTCAAAGCCACCACAGACATAGCATGAACAGAAAATATATTATACCTTTTAGAAACTTCCCACACCCTTCATACCTTATTTAAAGCTCTTTTAATTACAAATGGCTTGTAGCTCAGCAGTACTATATAGCCAATCAATATGGATTGCACCATTTCACAGTTAGGCCTGCATCATTTAGAGGCATGTGGTGTGCCTTGCTGTTAAATGAAGGACATTTCCCAGGCTGGCTTTTTGGCTGCGACATTTCACCTGGACTGCAGCATGCCTCACTAGACAAACCGGAATGTGACATGCCTTTAATTTCGCTTAGAGAGGTCACAGAATGCTGCAACTCCCACTGAGTGAGGTTCCCTCATATCTACCTCAACAGGTAAAGAAAAAGGAATAATTTATTTAACCTGTATTAGTAATTTGCATGAATTATACTGGGTTTATTTATCAAACTATCAAACCACCGTCATTACTGCAGGGCCTCTGTTCCAGCTGTAAAATCTGTTGGAAGGAGAGTAACCCATTCTTTGCTTTGTACAATGTGACGGATGTGACAAAACCAGATTGGATTCCAGTGTGCTGCACGTGACAAACAGAGCGCTGAATCAGATGAAAGATGTGAAGAATTGGAAGCAGTCAGAGAGCTCTTACCCAACTGATGGTCTCCGGAGCTAGCTAGGTGCTGTTTATTCTAGAAAGTGAATGAAACCGCTGGCACTCCTGAAAAGTGTGTAAACTCCCCTTGTATTTGGTGGGGGAAACCCCAGAACTGATGGTTAGAGCCAAAACTTCCATCCTTCTTTTTGGACCAACATAACTCTTAACGGGCACAAAGATGCATCGGGCACATGTAGGTGTTTTAACACGACAGCTGCGGAAAGCCAACTTTTCCAGCAAGTAGTTGTCTGGATGGCTTTAGCAAACTCTTTGCCTGCTACGTCAGTGATTAATAGCTGCATACATGGCCAGCTACTAGATCCAGTTACTAGATCAGGTGCCAGTGTGCAAGAACATGCAGCTTTGTTCCTGGGCTTTGTAGGACAATAAACTTGTGCACATCATCTCATCAGAACCCACTGGCGCAGCATGTGACTGACTCCTCCCGTCATTTGCAGCCCCTCACAAAGGCTGGCCACACCTGCAGTCCTTGAGCAAGTTTGTGTGCAAGGGTTGCTCCTAGCCAGTGCAGCTGTCAGTGCTACTAACCCCAAAAGGGGATCAGAGAGGGCCGGGAAGGGAACCCATAGTCAATGGGACTTGACTTCAATGGGACTTACTTATGTGCTTTAAAGTTAAGCATATGCTGTAGTGTTGTCCTGAACAGGGGCCCACTTCTGAAGCAGAAAAAACAGAAGAGAGTCTCGCTGCTGGTACCTCTTGTTCAGACACACAGGTTGTTTCATTGTGGGGGAGTGCAAATCTTAGTTTGTTGTTGAATTTTTCATGTGAGCCAATTATCCTGATTATATAGCCAAGAATATTTCTCTTTCTAAAGGGGAGATTGGAATTGTCTCCACAGATTTTTTTTAAGCTATGCCTTTCTCTAAGGGCTGGTCCACACTGGGGCGGGGGATCGATATAGGAAACACAACTTCAGCTACGAGAATAGCGTAGCTGAAGTCGACGTTTCCTAGATCGAACTAAAAGTACCTACTTCGGGTCCACGCGGCGCAGGCAGGCTCCCCCGTCGACAGCGCTTCCTCCTCTCGGCGAGCAGGAGTTCCGCAGTCGACGGGGGAGCGCTTCTGGGATCGATCTATCGCGTCCAGATGAGACGCGATAAATCGATCCCAGAAGATCGATCTCTACCCGCCAAATCAGGCGGGTAGTGTGGACCAGCCCTAAGTTCAAGCAGAGCAATATTTCTTTACACAACATGGAAGTAATTTCTCTTTGACACAAGTTTATCCTAATGTAAAGGCTAATTGATAGCTTGCAGGGCACTTGTGTTTTCCAGGCTGTTGTTTTTGCTCCGAGCAAAAATTTACTCAGCTGATGAGAATATTTTGACAAGTCTGCCTATGCGTGTTCAGGAACTGCAGTTTGGTGTGAATTTTCTGGGTGCACTGACCCACTTTTAAAACCTAAAATGGACATGCTCCAAATTAATATGACAATAGTGTACTTGGGTAAAATAGAACAAACAGATAAGGTAAATAAACAAATATACATTACAGAAACAGGTAGCAGAGTTTGCTAATCAGGTGCTAAATTATTTTTGTCCTTGCACTTTTATCCTCTCACTTATTCCAGGAGCTACAATTGTTTTGGTTTTAAAGATTCAGTTTGGATTGCAGAAATTAATATTTTGACCCAGTTGTATTTGCCCCAATCCCATACTTTTTCAGCAAATTACCCTAGTTGTAAACAAACACAAACAAAAATGAATGTGCCAAATCAAATAGAATTACTTTTCAAGAGAGGAAATATGCTGCTTCATTTTTCCTTTGTGTTCTTGGAAGTAATAAATGCCTCATTTAGAATTCTCTCTCATTCATATTTACAGTCCGTGGTGTTTATTGGTGTATGCTTTTCTAGGCTTATTTGTCAGTAAATCAGGGTCTGTATTTTAGGAGTAAAAATAATGCTGTTTCTTGGTGTTAAACTATTGCTTTCCTTAGGTTTATAACATAAATTCACTTCTTCCAAAGTCTCATGCTCCTGCGATTAAGCTCCCAGCAGTCACAGGAGAACTTTAGAATTTGTTACCAGAGTTCTATACAACACAGTATCCGTACAGGTGTTATGTCTGTAGATGGGTGTTGTGGGTTTGCTGGTTAAACCTGTGCGGATACTGTGCTGCATAGGGCTCTCCTCACAGTCTTCCACGTTGTCCAAAACCACTTTCTAACACTACAAACATTGTTCCTGTTGATGTCTATTTTGTAATTACACACATGGGGAACTAGGGAAGGGATTCAAAGGTCATATCAATGGTCATAGCTGTGGGCATGAGAGAATTTATTACTGTTACCCATAAAAACATAAAGAAGCGCTCTCTGTCTCTGTTTTATATTTGTGCTCCACAATTTTGATTAAAAATGCACTTGCCTAATAGGAAAACTCTTCCTTAGCCCTACCATTTACCTTGGAAGTAAAACCAGCTGGGTTGATAGGCCATGAAAACCTACGGTAGCTAAAAAGGAAAACAAAGAAAACCACAATGGAGTGCTGTCCTCCCCCATGAAATATTGTTTCACAGCCTCCTTTGTTACACTGCCTTGGTTGGATGTTATGTGGGGGGCGCCTGAACCCTTGTATTGTCACTGAATGCGAATTGATCCTGACAAATATATGGAGAGGGAGAAAACAAATGTGAGCCTGAATATTGCACAGCTCTACTGAATGCATAATCTCTAGGAAAAATTCTCATTCTCAGAGCAATGAGCTAAAGCTAGAAGTCTGGCTGTTGTATTGACTTCTGTATGGCCATGCTGTACACAGATAAGCTATTATTGGTTGGAACAGACTTCTAATGGTGAATACCGTTGAGAAAGTTGCTTTCTTACCTACTAGTTAATTGTTACAGAATGTACTGTATTACAATGCTGTAAATAGTAAGCCCTGTATTGCACCGACACTATTCCCTCTGCATTAGAAATGGCTGTGCTCAAACCATAAACCTCAAATCTGCATGGAACTCCTCTTAGCTTAAAATCTGGGGTTCCAGATCTGGCCTGTTTGTCAGTGTTTATTTCTGGTGAGGCACGTGTCTTATATTGACATGCTGAATGACGCTGACACAAATTGCTTGCCAGACTTTTGCATTCCGGTGAATAAGCCTCTTATGATTTAAATTTGGCCTGATAGGTTGGCTGTTAATCCCATTATTTTTCACAATGGAGAGGAGTCTACAAAGGCAAAGGAAAAAAAGAATCATGTTGGCAACTGCAAGCTGCATGATCATGCAAACTGCACCAAGTGTGGGCATCAGCAGAGCTACTGAAAATAACAGCAATATTCAGAAGCAGCTTACTGAGTCACAAGCATGTTACGACTGTGATTACAAGGAGAGAGACAGAGTTAGTCTTTGGTTTCCATAAAAGTTTAATGGGGGAGACAGACAGGGACAGACAAATTGAGGAACTCACTGGGTAAATGTTCTAGCCAGAAGCTATTGTAAACATTCCTCTTATTTAGCAAAGAGAGATACTAAATCTATATTGGTTATGCTGGCCAGGAAAAACTATTAGTGTGCTATAGGTGTACCTGGGGGCAGATTGTGTCAGGAAAATAAAGTAACAACATGCTCATTTTGGGCCATTCTGATGCATCTCCAGTAGCACAGGCAATTAAACATGCCGTTAGAGAAACGTGTTCTTCAGCTGGGGTGGTGCCAGTGGAGCGGCCCTGCCTGACAGTGGATGCGAAGAGCGGACTGATTTCCACTCTTGTAAATTATCAGTCCAGTTTTGTGCTCAAGCCATTCTCCATTATCGGCAAGTCAGGTGGCCTCAGCATTCACTGCAACATATGTGGTGACCAGAAAACTCCGCTAGATCTTCGCACTGCCTCTCTTCATAGCTGCAGTTCTGCATGGTAATGAAAGCAGTTCTAGAACCGTGACTCCAAATCTCTTGGGATTTCAAGGCAGGAGATGTTTGGGTTTGGACTCCAAAATCTGTTCCTATCTCCCTAGTTTCCCTTTTAAGGTACGAGTCAAAACTAGCAGGGCCTAATTTACTGGTTCTGGTTCATATTCAGCCAATATCTTGTGTGAACCATGCCCACAGAATTTCAAACCTAAGACCGTACAAATGTCCTGAAAGCAGATGCTTTTGGGAAATTTCCACCATTCACACTGGCAGAACTTTAATTTTAGGCTGAAATCTTGTGAGAACTGCTGGAGAGATTTCAACACTGTCATATTTCAATCTGAATCTGACTCTAATTTGGTGTCACATTCCTCAACTCAAATCTTACCCTAAATGTAAATGAATATGCTGCTGGAGATGCATGTGATCCAGCCCTGATCTCAAACTTTCCCTATTTCAGTTTGGATTCAAATTGTCATCAGCTATTGACTCTGGGTGGAAAAGTAAAACTTCTTCAAATATGATCAGGACTGAAATATCTACTTTGTAGACGGCAGAATTTCCAGTAGTTAGACTATTTGGAATTGTATTAAACAATACCGCTGAGTCATATTCTGCTGTCTGTATTCAAGCACAACTCCCATCAAACAAACAGGAGTTGTGCTACCGGACCGCTCCACCCCCAGCAGTAGAGCATGTCAGAAAATGCTTTTTCCGCCGAAAATTATTATGAAAATGCCTTTTTTTTGTTTGTTACCGACATTTCTGCTGAAAGTTTTGACTTTTTGTTGAAAAAACAAAACCTGAAAATATTTGTCCAATAACCAAAATGTCCAGGTTTTGGTCAGAAACTTTTCAACAAAAATGGCATTTTCTGCAGGAAGCAGACGCTTGGCAAAACCTTTTGTCCGCCAGAAACCCAATCCCTATTGAAAACCAGTCCACGGGGGTGGACTGAGCCCGAGTCAGCTGGCAGGGGCCAGCCCCGGGTGTCTAATTGCAGTGCAGACAGACCTGTTAGGGCTGACAGAGGGCAGCTAGTCTCTACAAAGAGCAAGAGAGGAACAGGAAACGGGGAGAGGAAGCTGGAGCAGAGACTGCCGAAGAGCTGCAGTGAGCAGGAACCTCCGGCAGGAGACCCTTGATTTGAGACTGGGTTTGAGTCTGGGTACAGAGGGCGGAGGGCCAAGGAGAGCAGCCTCCTGGGAAGAAGAAAAGAACATTCCAGCTAGGGAGGGCTGGGCAGGACTTGCTAAAAGCAGGGAAATGAGCTGAGTTTTGTGTTCAACTTTGATGTTAATTAGCCCAGAAATGAGGAGTGCTCAACCAGAGAGAAGGCTGTGTGTGGAGTTTACTGAGGAGATCTGAAGAGGGGAAACTGGACCAAGGTGACACACAGCCATGCCTGAGCATGAGACAGCACTTGGGGAGGTGACTGACTTTGTTAAAAGTTTTTCATCTTACCTTATTCATTAGATTAAACCCTAAATTTACTCAACTAAACAGTGGCTCAAAGTCCATGCTGAAAATATTTAGGATGCTGGGAGTTATATATCCTAATCAATCACTTGACTTTAGCATAGAAAAAGTCATGCCAACTGGAAAAAAAATCTAGTTTATTGTACTAAACAAGGGAAATATTTCTTTAGACTTGTTACAGAACTGTTGACATTTAAACCACATTTAGATTTTGTTTTGTTTTCTATTCTGAGTAGTCTTTACGTCAGTACCTCTGTACTAGAGCCCACCTATAAATAATTCATGTGTTATTTAAATAAACTGCAGATTGCTTTCCAGTTGGCATGGAAGCAGCTGTTCTTTTCTATATCACTGTGTACAGTTGTAGTAGCTTCTTGTTTCAGATGTGTTTATGATTCATTCAGAACGCACCAGTAAATCAAATTACACTAAATGTAACAGCCGGAAGTTTAATTAGATGATAAACAATGATAGTTCTGCATTTTGCTAAACTAAAGTATCTTATTTGTATCTGCATCTGATTCCAATATGCTTGAGAGAAAGTGACATATCATAAAAATAGTTATAGCTTGGTCCTTATTGAAAGTAATTACTCCATGGGACCCATCCTGAGCCAGCCAGAGCACTGGGTAACTCAGCTTTAATGTGGTGGCAGTGAAGAACTAGAAAGGTAACTGGTCAGATTCATTTTCATAGGTTCCAGAGATGTCAAGGCCAGAAGGGTTCATTGCGATGTGTGACCTTACAGTATCAATGTTTACTACTGCTGCTCCATCCTGCATAGGAGAGGCCCTGGAACTTCTCTGTCATTCCAGTGTTCAGCCCAACAAATGGTGGGTGCACAAAGATACCCAGTCTTGATTTAAAGGCTCCAAGTTATGGAGCGTTTACCTTATCCCTTGGTAATCCATTACAATGGTTAATTACCCTCATTTTTAAAAAAACCCATCTCCTCTCCTGTTTGAACTTTACTGACTTCAACTTCTGTTATTTCCACGAATATAGTTTAGCCTGCTTTCCTGTTGTTGATTTTCTAGTACACCTCTACCCCGATATAACGCTGTCCTCGGGAGCCAAAAAATCTTACCGCGTTATTGGTGAAACCGCGTTATATTGAACTTGCTTTGATCCGCCGGAGCGCGCAGCCCCGCCCCCCCGGAGCGCTGCTTTACTGCGTTATATCCAAATTCGTGTTATATCGGGTTGCGTTATGTTGGGGGTAGAGGTGTAATTTTAACATAATAAACGTGGCAGAGGCAGCTCATCCTTTTCTTCTCTGTGTTCACAGAGAGACACCATCCTTCCAGCAAGTACAGCTTGAGCTATGGAGCTAGTGAAAAATCAGCGTAATCCCTTTGAATCCTCGTGGAACCGAACCCTAGAAACGTGGAAGAAGCCAAAAACCAGAACACCTTGTAAAATCTCATGCAATTGAGGAGCACGAGGGAGGGTGAAAAGATTTATAATGGCATGGACCTGAGCTCAGTGTGGCCAACTCTCTAATGTTGGTCTACACGTACAAGGGGATGTGACTAGAAGAAACACGATGTCTGAGCCAAGTGTGGAGAAATACCGTCGGGAAAGCTTGGTTTGAAATCTTCAGCTCCTTCTAGATGCTCTGGATGAGGCAACATTCTGGTTTTCCTTTACTTTCAACTTTATATTTAGTGGAGCTAGTTGAAATATTTTAATGAAAAGTAAGTGTGTGTGTGGTGTGTGTGGGGGGGGGGAGAGGTTGTCCAAAATTTCATTTTTTTATGTTAAGGGCAAGGACTGTGTTTCTTTGTACAGCGCCTAGCACAGTAAGGGCCTGCTCCAGGACTGGGGGGCCTGCAATACAAATAATGATTTTCCAAAATGACACATTTTGTGGAAAAACTCTTGACTTTATTTTGCTTTCAGGGGAGTTTTTTAAAGTTAGTCATTGACGTTTGCCTGGAAAAGTTATCAAAATGGTTACTGAAATGTTTTGTTGATAGGAAACTTCCTTGCCTCTGTCTGACAATGACACCGACCCTCCTTTGTGAAGCACTTTGCGATCCATGGCTGAGAAATGCGATGTAAATGCTAAGTACTGGTTTGGCTTTGGGGGTGGCTCTGCTATAATCATAATCTCCCACAAACAAATTCACTAGCTCTAGATGAAGGTGTTTGCAAAACAATCTTTGAGCTGCAAAGACGGGACGTGATATTTCAGTTATGAATTCATGCACCAACACTCCTCCTTCGAGTGACTTCAGAATCTGTTCAGCTAGCTCCTCTATTACTGTCCGTCCCCACTTCCTTCCCAGGACAGAGGACGGGGAATGAGAGAGGAAGTGGCACAGATCCCATAGGGGTAGAAGGCCCGAGAGGTTCTCTGCACTACAACCCTGGGCGTATTTGGGGTTGTAGCCGTTTCCTCATAGCACCTAGGACTTGGTGTTTCCAGGCTGCGTTCTCCCCCCTCGACATGAGGCTAGAGATTCCTCCCTCTTGAGAAGGGAATGGGAAAGAAACTCTCTGAAGGGAAGAGTGAGGAGATTCCAGTGTGTGCTTCCCTGCAAACTGGGCCTGCTATTCTTTGTATTTGGCCAATACAGGGCACACGCTGTACTCTGGAGAAATCACACCACTCCTATGCAGCACCCTGGGACATGACTCACTCCTTTTTAACTCACATGGGGCACCAGTTCGCTCTCCCTGTTTCAGAGCATTCAGGCATCCAAGGGGTGAAGTAGCTCACGTCGTTTTGCCAAAGGAAAATGAAGATTGTTTTTGAGTCAATAACACAGCGTTGGCACCGGGAAGAAGTGGGAAGAATTTAGCGGAACGTGAACCAGTTGCTAGAATGCCACACGAGAGAATACGCTTCAAGGTCAGCAAGTACAGTCTGGAGGAAGGAGCAACTTAGCCAGATGAAGAATCCTCGGGGATAAAATTTAGATTAAATTAATGGAGATATCCTATCTCCTAGAGCTGGAAGGGACCTTGAAAGGTCATCAAGTCCAGCCCCCTGCCTTCACTAGCAGGACCAAGTACTGATTTTTGCCCCCAGATCCCTAAGTGGCCCCCTCAGGATTGAACTCACAACCCTGGGTTAGCAAGCCAAGGCTCAAACCACTGAGCTATCCCTCCCCCCATGCATGAAGACAAACAATAATTGCAAGTGAACATGATTTGGCATGGAAGCAGGTAACTTGAATGCTGCAATTTAGGATCAGTGGTTGGTCGGTTCTTGTTCACATTGTATAACACTGACTTGGAAAGAGAAGTGTGCAGTAAGGTTAAAAATGTGCAGATGATGCAAAACTGAGGGTAATAATATTCAGAACAATAGAAGCATCGGCAGATAAAAGGATCAGACAGCTCAGATTTGAGAAATGTGAGGTGGTAAGGGCACATGGTCAAAACCGAGAGGAATGTGTACTCCACGCTCATACTGCAAAGCACACATCCCATAAGAACGGCCATACTGGGTCAGACCAATGGTCCATCTAGCCCAGTATCCTGTCTTCCAACGGTGGCCAGTGCCAGGTGCCCCAGAGGGAATGAACAGAACAGGTAATCATCAAGTGATCCATCCCATGTCGCCCATTCACAGCTTCTGGCAAACAAAGGCAAGGGACACCATCCCTGCCCAACCTGGCTAATAGCTATCGATGGCCCTATCCTCCATGAACTTATCTAGTTCTTTTTTGAACCCTGTTATAGTTCTGGCCTTCACAACATCCTCTGGTAAAGAGTTCCACAGGTTGACTGTGCCTTCTGTGAAGAAATACTTCCTTTTGTTTCTTTTAAACCTGCTGCCTATTAATTGCATTGGGTGACCCATAGTCCTTTTGTTATGAGAAGGAGTAAATAACACTTCCATATTTACTTTCTCCACACCAGTCATGATTTTATAGACCTCAATCATATCCCCCCTTAGACGTCTCTTTTCCAAGCTGAAAAGTCCCAGTCTTATTAATCTCTCCTCATATGGAAGCCATTCCATACCCCTAATCATTTTTGTTGCCCTTTTCTGAACCTTTTCCAATTCCAATATATCTTTTTTGAGATGGGGCGACCACATCTGCACACTATTCAAGGAAGTGTCCAAACCTGCTTGCCACTCTGTGTGTGTGTGTGTTTTGTTCCCAGCACTTCTGACTGTACCATTTCCCAAGAGAGACAACATGACAATTATAAATCTTCTCAGCTTCTTCCCACCTTAGATTCCCAATAGAAAGTGCTACAACATTTCTCCACAGATTGCTCTGAGATTTTTATTTAAGGCCTTGTATAAACAGTAAATTGTAACCTCTTTCTCCATCAGGCAGCGATACCTGGAAGCTCTCAGAGTATCTCTCCTTTCTTACATTTCGTTCATCCATCAGGTGCCACAAATCCATGTGGAGAAGCATAGATAGGAGATCCGGGATGATATTTTTAAGGCCAAGTGCGAGGGAATGAAGAGTGACTGCAAATGACATTATTTGTCTGAGTCCACTTTTGCCAGATGGAACCGAGTTTCCATTGAACTGTTTTTTTGCCTTGAAAAAAAAAAAAGGCGGTTTCTGTGGCTGTGGGCACAATAAGCACCATCTGATTCCTTATATAATCACAGGAGTGCTGTTTAACTATCTCACAGATCCCAGCCTCTTGGTCTGAATCAGGCCCTGGCCTCTAGGGTGACCGGATGTCCTGAGTTTATAGGGACAGTCCTGATATTCAGGGTTTTGTCTTGTCTAGGTGCTGTTACCCCTCACGCGCGTCCTGATTTTTCATACTTGGTACCTGGTCACCCTACTGCCCCCTGACCACTAGGCAGAGCTACTGGCCTGACACAGACAAGAGATGCGGCTCCTGACCAGTAGCCGCCTGACCCCAGTCAGCTTTCCGGCAAAGGTCTCGCCATACAAAAGAGGAACGAAGTCTTCTGAGCTGCTATGCAACAGTTCACTTCCCGCGGTTTATCATAGAGTTTAAGGCCAGAAAGGACCACCGTTTAGTCTGGCCTCCTGTCATTCACAGGCCGCCTCCACACCAAGCCTCACAAAGAATTACAGCCCGCAGGCAAAGGGCAGGAGGGACCTCGGTGTCACCAAATCTTCTACATGGGGCCCAATCCTGCATTCCTTGTGCTCCCCAAACACCCACTGAGGTTCTTAAGGTGCACACGCACAATGCAGATTTGGGACCGAGCAGAGATGAACTCAGACCGTCTCATTTGAAAATGGATTTTAAGCACCCCAAGTGGAGAGGGGGTAGAATCTGGGATTTGGGTTGAGTCCAATATAAAGATGGAGACATTTGCAAAATCTGGACCAGGGGCTGGGCTTGGCTGTTGAGCTTGGACGGGGCCAGCCACACACTACACACTGTGTTACCCATGTGCTAAACCCTTGGCTTAGGGGACTAAAAGCATAATGACAGAGTTCAAAGAGAGAAACCTATTTTGTCATCTGAGACCAGGGCTTTTCTGGAGTTTGATTTGTTTGGTAGAGAATGGGCAGTCTGCTGACAGAAGGATTCCGTCAGACTCTGGCTTTGGGAAGCTAACAGTGATTTGTTTTTTATATATTTTTTAAATTATTTTTGAGGGAGTTGTAACGTTTGCTTTCATTTTAAACAGTTATTTCACTTGATTCATTTCAGCGGGGGAACAATATGGCTTTTGACTGGCTCATCTCTGCCAGGACATCCCTGCTGACAGAGCGTTTTTGCAATGCTGGGTTTGTTTTTAGGACTGTGAGATCAGCAGTTGCTCTCCTGCTAAGTGCCCCAGATTTGACTGTCTAGGGGTAGGTAACAGGCAGTTCTCAGTGGAGGGCCTCAAATCCAGAGCTCACAGCTGTGGTGTAAGCAGCTGTACTGCTGACAGGTGGGATTTTGTGTACTGCACCTTTAAATTCCTAGTTGTTGGCTAGAGGCAGTTGCCATTTTGTGTTCTGTCCGGAAAGGGCCCAGGTCATGAGTGCCCCATGGCCACTATATGCCAGCTCAGATGTAAAGCCAGCCCAGGCCCAGGGATGGCATAGCCACCCTTCTGCTGTGCCCGACTGCAAAAGCTGCTGCCAATGGAGGGCATTCCCTGCAGGGGGAAGGCATGGAGAGGTGTTCCCCTGTGCTAGCTGCTCCTGGGGGTCAGGATGGCCCATGTTGGCAGCTGGGCACCAGCTGGGACAACCTCAGTATAAGGGGTGAATTTGTCCCTGCAGATCTGGATTCCAGCGCCTTTGATTTACAGAATCTGTCTGCTTCTCCTCTCCCGGAGATGGGGGGAGTCTTTCCTACTTTGTTGCACTCCTCAATTTAAAATATGTCGTTTAGTCTGCACCTCTGTGCCCTTCGTGTATGGAAAAATAACAGCTTCCCTCGCTTGCGGGACACAGCCTGGGTTTAACCTTCGGGGCACAGTGCAGAGATCATCTGTTTATTCCCGATTTGCCTGAGGGCTGAGACATATATTTCTGTTTCTGGGAGTCCGTCTCGTTTAGCTGACAATTGTTAACTTTTTTTGTACATGTTTTAACATACGTTCATGCATCAAAAATAGTTTACAAGTAAAGAAATGCCAGACTCTCCTTTTCCCACCTCACCATCATCACTGCCAGGTCGTTAAAGGGAAAAGAATTTTGGAGGCCTTAAAATCACCAGAGGTTTCAAAGCAAGTGCGGCGGAGCTGGAAACATTTTAATTCGGTAATGTTTGCAGATGGCTTAATTAGAGAGGTGAAAAATAGAAACCCTGATTGTTCTGAAGCAGCCGGTTAAGCTGGAGAAGCTGCTGTCATTCTGGAGAAAAGAACAGGAGTACCTGTGGCACCTTAGAGACTAACAAATTTATTCGGATGCATCCGAAGAAGTGGGCTGTAGCCCACGAAAGCTTATGCTCTAATAAATTTGTTAGTCTCTAAGATGCCACAAGTACTCCTGTTCTTTTTGCGGATACAGACTAACACGGCTGCTACTCTGAAACCTGTCATTCTGGAGGGTAGGCGGGTTTCCATGCTGGAAGGCCAGGGGCAGCACCATGCCTGGCCGGGTGCAGTTTACATACAGCTGGCTCTCACGGCTGTGTTATGTTGTGTTTCAATGACGGGCTAATGTAATTGTTAAATAAAAGATCTCTGTGCAACACAGGGACCAAGAACAACACAGTGACAAGGTGGAGGAAGCTACAAGGGGAAAGAAGCCGCAGGAAAATGGCCAGATTAAAAAGCATAGACCCAACAAATGCATCAACAGGAAGCTCCGTGGGTCCCCCACATGGATCAGCACGCTAGAGCTAGACCAAAACTAGCATCTCAATCGTAACTTTCTCTACCGGTGTTGCTACGAACACCTTACATTACGAACCGGGAGAGGGTTTTAGAAATTGAATTCTCCCTTGTTTCCTTGCCTTGGATTTCTCAGTTTGGATAATGTAAATAGACCAGTCGATTTCTCATCCCTTTTCTTTGCTTGTTCTCATATGCTACAATGCTCGAGTTAGAGTCTTCAGAGAATGTTGTTCTAAAAAAACTTGTTTCCAATGGAATTTGCTTTCAAAATGAATGGAAACATTTTTATTGTGGTAAGGTATTTTTAAAAGGCTTTATTGCTTTCAAAGTCTTCTTTAAATAAAACTTAAATTAGCACCTAAACTTGAACTGACAGCATTTCATTAAATCCTCCCAAATAAAAATTCAAATAAGTGTCTTTCTCTAAGCATTCACCTAGCTGCGGGAGCCTATTATCTGGTGTGACAATGTTCTCTTTCAGTGACTTTATTTCTGGATTGAATTAAAGGTGGGTCAGCTCAAATCTAGAGGATGCTGAGGAGTTAGTGAACCTCCTGAAAACGAACAACCTGCTGAAAAGTGTGCTGCCGTTTACAAAATGATGTGAACTATTCAAATGTTCTTGTTCATTGTCATGTATTTGTATTACAGAAGTGAAATCGATGCCCCATTGTGCTGGTGCTGCACATACAAATAGCGAGAGAACGTCTCTCTTCCCGAAGAGCTCACAATTTAAAGAAAAAAGAGAAAAGGTGTGAGAGAGGAAATATTATCATGCCTGGTTTTTTTTCATTTACAGCTGGGGAACTGAGTCAGAGAGAGATTAGGTGTCTTGCCTGAGGTCACACGGGGAGTCTGAGTAGAGTTGGGAATTGAATCCAAATCTCCTGAGTTCCGGTCAAGTGCTTGAAGCACAAATCCGCTTTTCTCTTGTAGACCATCTTTCCTGTAGGCCATCCAGCAGCTGTCCTTGCTAAAGTCTCATTGGCTGAATTGTAATGAGTGTGTCTGCTTAGCTGGTTGGGGTTTAATTATTCTTTTCTTTAAAAAAAATAGTCACATACTGAAAACAAGCTTGTGGCTAAATGTTTGCTCCCTTGGTGGGGCTATTGAGCAGAAAGGCTGAAGGTCAGAAGAAGCCCATGCACTCAGATAAATATGCCGTGCCCCTCCCACGGAAACCATGAGTGGTATGATCTGATCTGACAGCTTCCTTCCAAATGAATCCCATTGCCTGGGAAACAGTTCCTGCTTTCTTCTGAAATTCCCAAAGCAATTTGCAGAATACATTCCATTTCCTTTCCGTTCATGCATACGATCAGCAAGGTGACATTGTCAGGGCTCTACTTCCGTATTGGTAAGGGGTGGTGTCTTTGAGCTGGGTAGATTTTTTTCCCCCCTAGGGTGGCGAGTGAAGGGGGCGGTCTTGCGAGGTATCCTCTGAGCCTTTTACTACTGCTCTCAACCGCCCCTTTCTCCTGATGTTGACTAGAAAATGATGTATGGTTTGACCCTAGTCTGCTGCCTCCATAACACTCCTGTGGCTGGCCTGGGAGCTGGGGATGCAGCTTGGGTCCTTAATGCGGATGCTGTTTGTCAGTTCAGTGCACTGCCAGGCGCTTGGCTGCATGGCTGGCCTGCACAGCTTACAGTGAATTATCACGGGAGGGTGCTTAATGGGAGCTGCTGCTGCTACTGCACATAAAGAGCACCAAGAATCAGGAAAAGCGCCCGAAGGAGACGTGGGCCTCGGTGGTAAGGCCCCAAGAATCTGTTTGCAAGTGGGTTTTGTGGGGTGCATTTTCTCCTTTATCGAAGGGGTAGCCATGTTAGTCTGGATCTGTAAAAGCAGCAGAGAGTCCTGTGGCACCTTATAGACTAACAGACGTATTGGAGCAGGAGCTTTCGGATGCATGCATCCGACAAAGTGGGTATTCACCCACGAAAGCTCATGCTCCATTACGTCTGTTAGTCTATAAGGTGCCACAGGACTCTTTGCTGCGTTTCTCCTTTAGCGACTGAGTGTCATTATGCTGCAGCTGGTGCTGACCATGTGAACCTTCAGGGCGGTGTTCTCTTGCCCCCCCCCCCCCCCCAGCTTTCACCCAGGCCTCGCTCAACCCGAGTCCCCTCTTCCTTCCAGGGAAGCAGCTGTAGGACATATTTCACTGGGTTGCTGGAGACTTCCATTTATGGAACCAGCTGCAGCCCCTCCGCCATAGCCGAACGGGAGATACAGGATCCCACGTCCTCGTATGCTGGGGGATTAACATCTCCTGTAAACAGGGCCCTGCTACCTGTGCAGTTGATTGGGGAGAGTGATGGGGTGTTCACCCTACACCACCCCAGAAGGGGTTAATATGGCTCCAAAGAGGCTAGTGGACAGGACGGGCTGCACCTGGGTGAGGATAGACAGCCCTAACCGAAGCTGAAGCCAGGCTGGGCTTGTATAAAGCCAGAGAGAGGAGAGCAGAAAGGGACTGCCACAGGGGGAGGGAGTTGGCCGTTGCTCTCAGCATTGAGAGAAAGGAGTAGGAAGGACCTGTGGAAAACAGCAACCAGGGTGAGCCTGCATGGACCTCAGCTACTGAATGTAGGGTCCCTAGCTGGAACCCAGAGTGGAGGGAGCAGGGCTGGGCTCCTCTACCAGCCACTGGGGGGGAGAGCGGGGGGTCACAGACAGTGCAGTGGACTTTGAAGACTGCCTGAGGCAGTTTGGCTAGAGAGACTTTTTTACCCGGAAGGGGGGAACCTGGCCGGAGGGCCCAGCCACGAAGAGGAAGCGCTGCAGTTTGTGGAACGTAAGAGAGGGAGCAGGCCAAGAGATCGGGACAAGGGGCAGAGAAACCGCAGGAGGATGTCACACCCGTGGTGAGCTAATCCCCAGATGAGCCACAAGGAGGCGCCACAGCGGTGAGTGGGGAGCAAACCCCCTGACAGGGAGAGAGAAAATAGCCCCTGGGAATCACCCGCCCATGGAGATGATCAGGCACAATGAAGACGGCTACCCCACAGCCCCTGGAGGTTACAGAAAGGCCTATGGATGGGAACTTACTGCAGGTCTCTGTACCATTGTGATGAGGACAGAAAGGACTCCTAGGCCCTCTTGTCACAGTTCTCTTGCGCTGTCCTGAAACTGAGGGATGATATGTCACACCAAGGAGGGCCGGGTGCAAACATATCTCTAGGAACTCCTGTCCCTGAACCCCTCGGGCTCAGCCAGATCACAGGCTTCCCAGAGCAGCAGCACACACAGGAGTCTGCTCAACGTATGCAGGAGGCTATTTGAACTAGTGTCAGATTCAAGAACAAGGGGTGGTGGTCCTGCTTTGTCCCTGGCCCCATAGGCAGCGCATAGGACACATCTACAAGTAGACAGGCTCCCTGAGGCTGATTGTCTGCTGCGTGCCGGGAGCTGGTTATTGGCTCCCTGATTCTCTGCTCCTGGGGGCTGCTCTTTCATCGACTCCAAGGCTACGAGGGATCAGGCCCAACCTCCTGTAGAGCACAGGCCATGGAACCTGCCCTAAGATTATTCCCAGAGCAGAGCTTTTAGAAAAACATCCAGTCTCCATTTAAACATTGTCGGTGATGGAGATTCCACCACGACCCTGATGAACAGTTCCAATAGTTAATTATTCTCATGGTTAAAAATGTATACCTCATTTCCAGTCTGAACTTGTCTAGCTTTAACTTCTAGCCATTGGATAGTATTCTAACTTTCTCTGCTAGATTGAAGAACCCAGTATTATCCGTGTAGCTACTTACAGACTGTAATCAAGGCTGCCCCCTTAATCTTCTCATTGCTCAGATAAAAAGATAGACTCAAGGAGCTCAGTCACTAGAAGGCAGGTTTTCTAATCCTTCAATCATTCTCGTGGCTCTTCTCTGAACCCTCTCCAATCTATCAACCTCCTTCTTGAATTGTGGGCACCAGACTGGACACAGGATTCCAGCAGTGGTCGCACCAGTGCCAAATATGGAGGTAAAATAATCTCTCTTCTCCTACTTGAGATTCCCTGTTTCTGCATCCCAGGATCGCATCAGCTCTTCTGGCCACACTGTCATGTTCATCTGATTATCTACCACAGCCCCCAAATCTCTTTCAGGGTCCCTGCTTCCCAGGACATAGTCTCCCGTCCTGCAAGCATGGCCTACATTCTTTGTTCCTAGATGTAGACATTTACATTTAGCCTTGTTAAAATGCATAGTATTTGCTTGTGGCCAATTTATCAAGAGCTCCTGATCACTCTGAATCTGTCGTCTTCATTATTTACCACCTGCCCATTTGGAAACACATCCTCTTGATGACGTTTCCCCATTTCAGCCATATTGAGACCTATCCGTTAGCTATTTTTGAAATCCATTTAAGGTGTGCCACGTTAATTTTATATCATTCTAGTTTTTTAATCAAAATGTTGAGCAGTAGCACATCAGATGCCTTACAGATGTCTAAGTATATTACATCAGCACTATTACCTTTATTTTACCAAACTTGTAATTTCCTAAAAAAAATCTAGTTAGTTTGACAGGATCTATTTTCCAGAAACCCAGGTTGATTTGCATTAATTACATTACCCTCCTTTAATTCTTTGTTAACTGTGTCTCATATTAGCCACTCCATTACCTTGCCTGCGGTCAATGTCAGGTTGACAGGCCTATAATTACCCTGGTCATCCTATTTATTCTTTGAAAAAATTGGCACATTAGCTTTCGTCAAGGTTTCTGGAACTTCCCCAGTGCTCCAAGATTTATTGAATATCAACATTAATGGTCCCGCCAGCTCTTTTGAAACGTACGGATGCAAGATATCTGGACCAGCTGATTTAAAAATGTTTAACTTTAGTAGCTTCTGTTTAACATATGATGAGATTGCATCTTCAGTTATTTCCCCCTCCAAATACAGAACAGAAGTGCTCAGTAAATATTTCTGTCTGTTCTGTATTATTATTGATGATTCTACTATTTCCATCTAGTAATGTACCAATACCATTTTCAGGAATCTTTTTGTTCCTAATATATTTTTAAAACTTTCTTATTGTCCGTAACTCTGCTGGCCATAGAGCTTGCCTTGTGTCCCTTGGCTTCCCTTATCAATTTTCTACAATTCCTAATTTCTGATTTGTATTAATTACTATCAGCTTTAAACTACACCGGTTGGATATGTTCCCTTAGAGCCAGAGCCAGGTGAGGATTTCCAGGGTATATTATGCACACACACTTCCCTCTCTGCCCCTGACATGTCCCCGGCAGGGAGGGAAGCAGTGGTGCTGGCTTTGCTCCTCCACACCAAGATATCCTCTGCAGCAGAATGTCAGGAGGTTTCCAAATCCTTTTCTCTGCCTGAGCAGCACAAAAGAAGGGGACCAAGGCAGAGAATTTGCCTCCCTCTTCCATCCAAAGGCAGTTTTTTGGCACCGTTCACAAAACACGCAGCTAAGCCAATACTAAAAGTGCTACATATTGTGAGTCGGCTTCCAACTTCAATTAAAATACCGCACTCCTTGAGGTGTACTTTATTGCTCTGTATACATTTAAATATCACTCAACAGGGTGAAAGCTTATCCTCATTAATTATAAAGGTTTATGTTGGCAACCACTTAGTTCCTATGGTTACATCTCTAAGAAATTGTAAAATAGGCACTTCAAAGCTCTGGGCAGAGGAACAAATTGACTGTTATAGAATCCATGAATGCTAATAACTCATTTACTTATAATGCTAATAAATAATTGGTCTAAAATAGTCTACTGCAGACTTAAAATGGACAGGGCATTAAACGGTCAGTGCTGCTCTTAACTCTCTGTTACAGCCCTAATATGAAAATAATGCATCCTAGATATCAATTAAAAATACTTCAGATTATTCTCTTTGCAAATCTGTGTTACGCCACGTGTTTGCTCTCTAGCCCCCAGAGTTCACTTGCTACATCATGTGCTGGCAAGTTACTGAAAAACCCTGATTTCTATAAATCTTATGAATGTACCAGTAGGAACACCTGCCATTTCTGTAGTGCATCAGACTGCGTTCCACTACTCCCAGTGGTCAGTACCAAATGTTTCAGAGGATGATGCTGTAGTCCCTGCTCTAGATACGTACTTAATAACCTGTTCCTAGGGAACAGCTTGTTCCTAATCCCTCTGTGAAGATTCGGGGCCTCTGTAGGTGAGTTCTGTTTGATATCGGAGGGCTCCCGATAGGTACCTGTGTCAGGCTGCAGACTCCATTTTGGATGTGGAGTTTTTCACCATCTCTGTTCTGATACCTCGATGTTGGACTGAAATTCCAGCAGGGCTGTGGAGAGAGGGTCATTGACTTAAGCTCTCACCCATTGATGTGCAATCCCTCTGAACAGTAAGCTGGCTCCTACCCAGGAGAATGGTGTATCAGGGGAGTGGTCACCAAGCAACGACAGTCACCTAGTTACCAAGGATCTGGGATCACTGGAAGAGGCTGATCTGAGAGTCACCTAACCAAGGGACTGAAGGGTTGTCAAAGGCCCGTCGAGAAGACAAAGAGAGCCACGTAGGCAGTTTGGGCAGGAGAGGGGACGAGGACAGACCAGCCGAGGTCAGAGGAGGCAAGCTGTGTGCGTGTGGGGAGAAGGCACCATGTTTCAGAACCTGCACTGCAGCAGGATGACCCTGAATGGCCCAGGGGACCTGGACCCCGGCCAAAGAATGCTCTGGAGTGGTGAAGAAATGGAGGTGGGAAAGGGAAAGTAGCATTTCTTATTTTCATCTAGCGCTGTATGTTTCTCATGCTATCAAAGAAAGGGCAATCGTGTGTTAGAATCCTGTGCACTGTGTCACTACCTGCCATGGGTCACACCTACCACATGCCCCTTAAAGAGGTAAACCAGGAGCCTTGCACCTTTGGGTGGAGTTCTGGGAGGGGAGCCTGAGGGCCAGCACTGGTTCCAGGGGCTGGGCAGTGGCTGCTCATGGGGGTAGGTGCTAGGTAGAAGATCCGCACCCCAGGAGTGTGCCCAGAGGCCCTAAGACCGTTGCAGTGCCTGGACTTCGTTCAGATTCTAGGGGCTTAAATCACTCAGTGGGGTTCAATGGCTGGTTCGGTGAATGGCCAAGAGAGGGTGTCAGCGAGTAGGTGGCATAGAGCCTGAATCCTGCACCCCCCTCATAGTTTTTAATGTTGTCTAATGTATTATCGCTATAAGTCTCATCCTTTTTTAAATACCGCTGAGTCCTTGAGTATCTTGGGGAAGTTAGTTCCACAAGTATTTCATTTATTATGGAAAAATGTTTTCCTTTTATCAGTTTGCAGTGTGCTACCTTTCCATTTCATTGGCCAGCCTCCTCCTCTTGTGTTATGAGGAAGGCTGAATAGACGCTGTGACATTATTGACATGAACTGTGACCAGGGTCCTAGGGTTGCACCAGGTCTTGTACAGAGGAGGCCAAGTGGGGTATCTATGGGAAGGTTGTAGTTTGCTGGTTATGATTATGCTATCTGCATGTGTGTATCATTTTTGTATTTGACGTTATGAATATTGGCTACGTATTTGTTTGATTCCAAGTAGCCTCAGTGAAGCATTTGGTCAGCTTCTTGAGAAAGGATTATTCTCAGTAAGTGCCCAATCAAGAAACACTTAACTGACAATGGACTTTGGGAGATGCCAATCCACATCTGAGCATTACTGGGAATGTTCAGACTAACATGTAAACAATGGCGTTGGCCTGCAAAAAGCTGAATCATTCGTAGACGTGTGACCTGCCAGGTGGATAGAGACCCCATCTTGTGGCTGTGATGTCGCACAAGAGAGAGGATATAGAAGGCCCTGAAAGCCCCTCCATTTTGTCTTCAGCTGGCTCAAAAGATGGCCTCTTCACCCCAAAGAGATGCCTGAAAGAAACTGGAACAAAGGACAGTAACTACGGGGGTGTGCGTGATTGCTGGACCCAGACTAGGAAGGAGTCTAGTCTGTCAAAGAAGCTTATTGGAACATCTCTGAAGGTGAGATTTACCTGCATTTAGTTTCCTACTGTATTAGGCTTAGACTTGCGTGTTTTATTTTATTTTGCTTGGTAACTTACTTCGTTCTGTCTGTTATTACTTGGAACCACTTAAATCCTACTTTTTATATTTAATAAAATCACTTTTTACTTATTAATTAACCCAGAGCAAGTAATTAATTCCTGGGGGAGCAAACAGCTGTGCATATCTCTTCATCAGTGTTATAGAGGGCAAACAATTTACCCTGTATAAGATTTGTACAGAATAAAATGGATTTATTTGGGGTTTGGACCCCATTGGGAACTGGGTATCTGGGTGTTAGAGACAGGAGCACTTCTTAAGCTGTTTTCAGTTAAGCCTGCAGCTTTTGGGGGACGTGGTTCAGACCTTTGCCTGTGTTTGTAGCAGGCTAGCATGTCTGGCTCAACAAGGCAGGGTACTGAAGTCCCAAGCTGGCAGGGAAAACAGGCTCAGAGGTAGTCCCAGCACATCAGGTGGCAGTCCCAAGGGGGTTTCTGTGACCCAACCTGTCATAGACGCACACAATTTTCCTTCTCAAGGCCATTTACTATTTGTATGCCTTTGTCATATGCAGTAGGAAGAGAGCCGGAGACATAAGTCCTTGTATCAGAGGCCTGGTATGAGGCATGAACTAAAGTAGTGGTCAAAACTTTGCCAATATGAAGCAAAGTCAGGTTGTGAGCAAGAGGCAGGCTGTGCTCACAGAATTTGGCAAGCACAGGGCTGATATTGCAAAAACACATATTCCTGCGAGGTGCTGGGCACAGAGCACTCACGCAAGCACATTCCAGAAGGGTGGTACCAGAACACCTCGATACCAGCACATAACAGGAACACACTGACCCATCCTTAAGGATAAGGTCAGGATGACAGCATGATGGATAGAGATGTTTTGATCAAACCAACAGGTACAAGGCAATGGGTGGCACCCTGATATGTCGGGGTAATATGCAACTTGTTTGTATTAGTGCATAAAGATTAGGGCTGTCAAGCGATTAAAAAAATTAATTGCGATTAATTGTGTGATTAAAAAAATTAATTGTGATTAATCACACTGTTAATAATAGAATACCATTTATTTAAATATTATTGGATATTTTCTACATTTTCAAATATATCGATTTCAATTACAACATAGAATACAAAATGTACAGTGCTCACTTTATATTTATTTCTGATTACAAATATTTGCACTGTAAAAAAACAAAAGAAAAAGTATTTTTCCATTCACCTAATACAAGTACTGCAGTGCAATCTCTTTATCATGGAAGTTGAACTTACAAATGTAGAATTATGTACAAAAAAACCCCCTGCATTCAAAAATAAAACAATGTAAAACTTTTGAGCCTGCAAGTCCACTCAGTTCTATTTCTTGTTCAGCCAATCGCTCAGACAAACAAGTTTGTTTACATTTGCAGGAGATAATGCTGCCCGCTTCTTGTTCGCAATGTCACCTGAAAGTGAGAACAGGTATTTCCATGGCACTGTTGTAACCAGCGTCGCAAGATATTTACGTGCCAGATGCGCTATAGATTCATATGTCCCTTCATGCTTCATCCACCATTCCAGAGAACATGTGTCTGTGCTGATGACGGGTTCTGCTCGATAACGATCCAAAGCAGAGCAGCCAACCCATGTTCATTTTCATCCTCTGAGTCAGATGCCACCAGCAGAAGGTTGATTTTCTTTTTTGCTGGTTCGGGTTCTATAGTTTCCGCATCGGGGTATTGCTCTTTTAAGACATCTGAAAGCATGCTCCACACCTTGTCCCTCTCAGATTTTGGAAGGCACTTCACATTCTTAAACCTTGGGTCGAGTGCTATAGCTTTCTTTAGAAATCTCACATTGGTACCTTCTTTGCATTTTATCAAATCTGCTGTGAAAGTGTTCTTAAAACAAGCAACATGTTCTGAGTCATCATCCGAGACTGATGTAACACAAACTATATGGCAGAATGCAAGTAAAACAGAGCCAGAGACATAATTCTCCCCCAAGGAGTTCAATCACAAATTTAATTAACACATTATTTTTTTAATGAGCATGGAAGCATGTCCTCTGGAATGGTGTCCGAAGCATGAAGGAGCATATGAATGTTTAGTATATCTGGCATGTAAATACCTTGCAGTGCCAGCTACAAAAGTGCCATGCGAACGCCTGTTCTCACTTTCAGGTGACATTGTAAATAAGAAGCAGGCAGCATTATCTCCTGTAAATGTAAACAAACCTATTTGTCTGAGTGATTGGCTGAACAAGAAGGAGGACTGAGTGGACTTGTAGGCTCTAAAGTTTGGCACTGTTTTGTTTTTGAGTGCAGTTATGTAACAAAAAAAATTACATTTGTAAGTTGCACTTTCATGATAAAGAGATTGCACTACGGTACTTGAATGAGGTGAATTGAAAAATAGTATTTCTTTTGTTTATCGTTTTTACAGTGCAAATATTTGTAATAAAAATAATACAAAGTGAGCACTGTACACTGTGTATTCTGTGTTGTAATTGAAATCAATATATTTGAAAATGTAGAAAATATCCAAAAACATTTAATAAATTTCAATTGGTATTCTATTGTTTAACAGTGTGATTAAAACTGTGACACCCTAATAAAGATGTATCTCAGAGGGAGTGTGTTTGGCCAGCCGAGGGGGCAGTGGAAAATCCCGCCGCTGACTGAGCTGCGTCCATTGTCACAGGCATACATGTCTTCTCGTAGAGTCTGCCAGGTGCTATTACCGTTCTTTGTCGACAATAAACCTGGCCGGGTGCCTTTGCTGAAACCTGAGTCTGTGGATGTATTGGGCAGTTTATTTGAGGTCTGCTATCTCCGCTACCCGCACAGAGCTGGGACAGCATGCTGAACGAACACACACGCAGCCAACATCTGACTACATCATGGTCTCTCTTTGTTCCTTCTCTAACCCTAACAGTCAGAGCCTTTCCCCTCTCTCCTCACACACCGATCTTTCCACGTCTGTATTCATTTCCTGTTTCTGGATGCCTTCTATTTCTGGCATTTCTCTTCTGAGGTGGCTTTCCACAGCAGAACACAGTATTCAAGGTGTGAGAGTCTCATCCCTGTATACAGCTGTGTTTATAGTGATGTCAGTATTATATACTGTGATTTATATAGCCTGACACTTCACTTGCTTTTTAGACGGCTTATGCGCATTGAGCCAAGGTTTTCACTGAGCTCTCCGTAACGATGCCCAGCAGTTGCAGTTAATGTAAAGCCCAGCAATGTGTATAGGAAGGAATAATTTAAAGCTTCCCAATTCCAGGAATAGGGTGAATCATAACACAACAAAGGTAATTCCTCCCCAGATGGTTGGGCAATGAATCAGTAGCTATTTTTCTCACCATAAAGCTGCCATTGTGTGTCTATACTAAATAATGTTCCCTGCTAAAGCATGAAGCTGCATAAGATTAACCATTTGTCAGTGACTTGCATAATATAAAGACTAATAAACAAATACAACTCTTAGCAGCAGTAGCTTCAGCATAAGGAAATGGCATTTATTAATCTAGGCTGCCTTAGTTCTGGGAAATATTCAAAAGCGCTGTATTCTGGAAACACATTGTGGATGAGTTGTTGCTGCTAGAGAGAGGATAACAAACCCCCTGATCCAAACACCGAAGTCTGCCTGGGTTCCAAAAGCCAATTCAGTTCTCTATTTCATGGCTCAGGCCCATCTATGGCTGTTGCTTTCTCATGACAAAAAAATAGAATCCTATTTGACTTTGTTCTCAGAGTTCTTACTCTGGTTATTGCAATGACATTGATTCAACAGTGAGGTTGTAAAGTGTCAGGAAACGGAAAAGTCAAGGCTTTCATAGGCACTATAAGGACCATCTCATGGATCTCCGTGTTCGTACTAAGGATCTAAAGTGTGGAGATGTAGTAGGCAGCTGGTCGGTTAATTTTTGTCTCTACAAACTAGCAGGTTGTGATCCTAAGAGAGGATATGTTCAATTAGAGCTTATATTGCCAGGGTTATCGGGTGATCCAGGCTTATTGCTAAAATGTCCCGGGCAGTTGATAACTAGGACTAAAGTGTCCCGAGCTGTCTTCGAACCTATTTAGGACCGGATTGTGCCTGTAGACCCAGCCCTGAAAAAGGGATGGTGCATAAGAGGCATGGCTCCGGGGCAGCATTGTGACTATGATCGGCCAGACTGGCCAGAAAACAAGAATTCTGTTTCGTGGAAAATGTCAACGTTTCTCACTGGAATTAAACCAAGACCTTTCAAAGCTCCCTGGTAGAATAACCAATAGCTCAGTGCTCGGGCACTCACCTGGGCTGTGAGAGACCCATGTTCCAGTCCCTGCTCTGACTCTGCCTTATGCACTGGGCTATTGGCTATTTTGGGGCTTCTCTTTCTCCAACTTCGAGTCACAATTCGCCTGCTCCAGGGAGGCAGTAACGGGCTTCTGACCTCTGTGAGCAGCCTGTGAGAACACAGCCCCTGCGCCGGCTCTGCTCAGCCCCACAGAGCCAGTGCCGAGGGTTCAGGGGTGTTCTTACTCTTCTGCACAAGCAGTGGTGGATTAACACACAGGGCCTGTGACCAGGGGCCCTGGCCAATCTGGGGTCCCCCTTTGGAGCACTGGAACCTGTGTAGAAGTGGGGGGGGGCGTTGGCATCGGCACTGGGGCCCCACCCCCTGCCTCATTCCTGGTGAGGTTCTTGCCCAAGCAAGTTATTCTGAATAGTGCTCTCTAGAAATCCAAGGCGGGGGAGAGAAGGGTGAAGTGAGAATGCTGAGATACTGGATGTCCCAAGAGAGTGGGGGGGCAAAGAGAGGAAGCCTTTAAGCTTCTGGCTCACTAGTCAAATCCAGGCCGCGTCGGTAGCGATTAAGGATGGGTTTCCCAGTTCTGGTTAAAGCAAGACCCCTCCGGAATTGTGCTGCTCTGAGAGTAGACGAGGCCTGAGTGAAGATTCAGGGAGTCACAGTTTGGTCTCTGTCCCCCTTGGGGAACATGGGGGCGGTGGGGGAATCGGCACAAGCACCACACCTGGCCCGTGTGTCGAGGAGGGGAAGCAGGGCTCTGCCGGTCCCTGCTGCCTGCACAGGAGGGGGAGTAGCAGCCCCCACAGACCGTCTGGTCCTCCCCACCCCTGTAGGAGAGAGGGGGGCACCTGGTGCCCCATCACTCCCTGTACAGGTATGTACTGGGGCCACAGGCTTTGCAGGCTGAGAAGGGTCTTGTGGCTATGGCATGGCTCAGAGTGTCAGGAGACCCTGATTCAGCTACAGCCCCTCTAGGTGATCTTGAAGGAGGGGCTGAATTTCAATGTGCCAAATGACAGTATCCGCCTCTGTGAAATGGGGACTGTGTCCCCCTCCCTCGCAGGGGAGTTGTGGGATGCGACTCCCTGAGAACTGTGAGCTGAACGTGGATCGTAGCAAGGTCCGGGGACAGGCTCTCTGAGAAATTCCCCCTCTTCTTACCTTTGTTGGCCGGGTGTGGTGGCCTCTCCTAGTGGGCCGTGAGGCTGCTGTTGGCATTGCCCTCTGCCCAGCGCTGGTGCCCTGGTGTACAGCAGTGCACGCTGGAATCCCCGGAGCTCCTTCCTCCTGGCAGGCTGCACAGCCGTGGCCTTCACAGACTGCCCCCCAAGAAGCTGACGGTACAAGGGGTTTCAGACAGAGCTATGTCGCACACAACGCCGCATGGCCATGCCGCGTTATCTCCAACAAGGCCACTGGAGCCCACACATGACAACAATTCTAGACACAGTTTGTTTGGAGGAAGAATGGGGATGAAAGAAGTGGAAAAACTATGAGCTGGGGGTATACCAGAGTGGGGGTTAGGTCAAAGGGACTGTTCCAGTCCAGCAGGGTTTGTGCGGTTTGTCGCACTCCAGTTCTCTGTTTATAAGAACATAAGAGCGGCCCTACTGGGTCAGACCAAAGGTCCAGCTAGCCTGGTATCCTGTCTTCTGAAAGTGACCAATTCCAGGTGCCCCAGAGGGAATGAACAGAACAGGGAATCATCAAGTGATCCATCCCCTGTCATCTATTCCCAGCTTCTGGCAAATAGAGGCTAGGGACACCATCCCTGCCCCTTCTGGCTAATAGCCATTGATGGACCTATCTTCCATGAACTTATCTAGATCTTTTTTGAACCCTGTTATAGTCTTGGCCTTCACAACATCCTCTGGCAAGGAGTTCCATAGACTGACTGTGCGTTGTGTGAAGAAGTACTTCCTTTTGTTTGTTTTAAACCTGCTGCCTATTAATTTCATTTGGTGACCCCTAGTTCTTGTGTTATGAGAAGGAATAAATAACATTTCCTTATCTACTTTCTCCAAACCAGTCATGATTTTATAGACCTCTACCATATCTCCCCTTAGTTGTCTCTTTTCCAAGCTGAAAAGTCCCAGTCTTCTTATATGCTAACATTGGCTAATAGGTTTATGATTTGGCCCAAATGGGATGGGACAGATTGACCCTCTGTGAAGTTTAAAATGGAAAGATTAGCAACACTGCACAAACAGGAGCCTGTGACCTTTATTCATTGTGTCGCTTCCAGCATTAGCGGAATAAAGAATAGTATTTGCTCCACTTAAATTTAAAATGACACTAAACCATGAATCAAACTTACAGTGACATTTATCCAGTTAGCTGATGTTTGCTAGAGGTTGAAGGGACTCATAAATATAGTTGTCTTCATCTCTCAGACACATTTCTCAGTATATCTTGACAGTTCATAAATACATTACTTTTTCTGATGCTAATTTCTATGTAGTACTTATGAAAAATGCATTTTTCAGGGGGCTGACACTTGGCAAGTATTTTGATGGCAATAAATTGAAGTAGGAACCGAGTTTCAGTTGCCATGGTTTTCTGTTCCTGCGCTTTACACTGGTATGTGAAATAATGGTGTTTTCATTCAAACACTAATCCCTTGTTTGTTCTGCTGTTTTTAGCACAATAAAAAATCATCCCAATTGTATTAAATTATTCTCCCCCCCCCTTTACAAAATTGCCTTGCTGCTGTTTGACTTTCAAATCCTTCTCCCCACCAGTCACTGCCTTGCTTCTCTCACAGCCACTGGCCCAGCACCACGGGGAGTCCCTGTGCAGGCCAGGCTGAGTGAAATGGTGCAGCATTCCCCAGCCTCAATCTGCATCCAATGGGATCTTGAGTCTGAAACAGGGCCAGCTCTGCAACTGCAGCCACGCAGCAGACCCTGGTGTCAGTGCAGGGCTCGGATGAGGGTCCACCCACACATATGGGTTGCAAGCAGTAGCTCTTCCCCCCGGCCTGTTTCTGGCCCCAGAATGACTGGGCGCAGCATCTCCCCAAGAGCACTGATGGCGGCACATCACGAGGTGCTTTCAGCTGTCCTTTAAAGGACAGGGATACGATTCCTGCTTGTTCCAGCTGGGGCTTTGCTGCAAGGCATGCCCAGATTGTCATAGCAACAACCATGTTGTCGATGTACTTTAATCTGTTGCTTGATTGAGGCTAAAAGCAAAATGATTGATCTGGAAAAATATGGGGGCCGGTTGCGCTCCGTTGGAGATTTGGCATTATGTATTTTCTTTTAAGGTGCCTCAAGGCTTCTGGGCAAGGGCACCATTAAATGACACAGGACTGATTGAGTTTGTACCCTAAGCCCAGAGTGAATCAAGGCATGGCTAATGGCCCTGATTGTGCAGCACCAGTATGTTCGCTCTGGAACGTTTGTCCCTGGCCTCTGGCGAGTTGGGGCCTAGCAGTGGTGTTTCCAAAACGAAGCATGTGGGGTGGCAGTGAACGTGTGGATGGCTGTGTGCAGGCAGTGCCCATCCCCGACCCCCTCCAGACGCTGTTTTGTGCCTTTCAACGTTGCATGTTTGTCACCACTTTTCTGGAATTCCTATGTAAGTGCCCTAATGTTGACTTCATGCTCATGGGGTCACAGGGTCAGAGGCATGTAAACTCTAGGCAGTAGTGCATAGGGACCACACACATAAGAACGGCCATACTGGGTCAGACCAAAGGTCCACCTAGCCCAGTATCCTGTCTACCGACAGTGGCCAATGCCAGGTGCCCCAGAGGGAATGAACAGAACAGGGAATCATCAAGTGATCCATCCCCTGTCGCCCATTCCCAGCTTCTGGCAAACAGAGACTAGGGACACCATCCCTGCCCCTCCTGGCTAATAGCCATTGATGGACCTATCCTCCATGAATTTATCTAGTTCTTTTTTGAACCCTGTTATAGTCCTGGCCTTCACAACATCCTCTGGCACAGGTTGACTGTGTGTTGTGTGAAGAAATACTTCCTTTTATTTGTTTTAAACCTGCTGCCTATTAATTTCATTTAGTGACCCCTAGTTCTTGTGTTATGAGAAGGAATAAATAACACTTCCTTATTTACTTTCTCCACACCAGTCATGATTTTATAGCCCTCTATCATATCCCCCTTTAGTCGTCTCTTTTCCAAACTGAAAAGTTCCAGGCTTCTTAAACTCTCCTCAGACGGCAGCTGTTCCATACCTCTAATCATTTTTGTTGCCCTTTTCTGTACCTTTTCCAATTCCAATATATCTTTTTTGAGATGGGGCGATCACATCTGCACGCAGTATTCAAGATGTGGGCTTACCATGGATTTATAGAGAGGCAATATGATATTTTCTGTCTTTTATCTATCCCTTTCTTAATGATGCCCAACATTCTGTTCGCCTTTTTGACTGCCGCTGCTCATTGAGTGGATGTGTTCAGAGAAATATCCACAATGACTCCAAGATCTCTTTCTTGAGTGGTAACAGCTAATTTAGACCTATCATTTTATATGTACAGTTGGGATTATGTTTTCCAATGTGCATTACTTTGCATTTATCAACATTGATTTTCATCTGCCATTTTGTTGCCCAGCCACCCAGTTTTGTGAGATCCTTTTGTGGCTCTTTGCAGTCTGCCTGGGACTTAACTGTTTTGAGTACATAAGAACATAAGAATGGGTCAGACCAAAGGTCCATCAAGCCCAGTACCCTGTCTTCCGACAGTGGCCAGTGCCAGGTGCCCCAGAGGGAATGAACAGAACAGGGAATCACCAAGTGATCCATCCCCTGTCGCCTATTCCCAGCTTCTGGCAAACAGAGGCTAGGGACACCAATCCTGCCCATCATGGCTAATAGCCATTGATGGACCTATCCTCCATGAACTTATCTAGTTATTTTTTGAACCCTGTTATAGTCTTGGCCTTCACAACATCCTCTGGCAAAGGTTAACTGTGCATTGTGTGAAGAAATACTTCCTTTTATTTGTGTTAAACCTGCTGCCTATTAAGTAATTTTGTATCATCTGTAAATTTTGCCACCTCACTGTTTACCCCTTTTTCCAGATCATTTATGAATATGTTGAATAGGACTGGTCCCAGTACAGACTCCTGGGGGACACCATTATTTACCTCTCTCCATTCTGAAAACTGGCCATTTATTCCTACCACTTTTTCCCTAGCTTTTAACCAGTTACTGACCCATGAGGGCACCTTCCCTCTTATTGCAGGACCGTTTACTTTACTTAAGAGCCTTTGGTGAGGGATCTTGTCAAAGTCTTTAATAAAATCTAAGTACACTATATCCACTGGATCCCCTTGTCCAAAAACTTGTTGACCCCCTTTAAATAATTCTAGTAGATTGGTGAGGCATGATTTCCCCTTCTGAAAACCATGTTGAGTCTTTCCCAATAAATTATGTTCATCTGTGTGTCTGAGAATTCTGTTCTTTCCTATAGTTTCAACCAGTTTGCCCAGTACTGAAGTCAGGCTTACCGGACTGTAATTGCTGAGATCACCTCTGGAGCCCTTTTTAAAAATTGGCGTCCCATTAGCTATCCTCCAGTCACTTGGTATACTGGAGGAGGACCTGGCCACACTCTTCAGGGAAAAGGTTGGGCCAAGTGCATTGAGGCAAAAAACAAACCATCCCATGTCCTATGTGCAGGCGCTTCTTGTGGGCGGAGCGAATTCTCCAATGCCATTTCCCACAGCAATCCCCCCTATTCATGACCCCACTGCTAGGTCTGGGCAGGGCTCTGCAGAGTTGCTCCTGCATTGAAGTAATACTTCTAATGAAGAGGAATGTGTCTCTGGTTGTTTTGCTTCTGATATTTTTTTGGGGGGTTCGGGGGAAGTTCCTGTGGAGAAAGCCAGTCTGCGTCTCTCCACCTTCATTCCCTTATTTATGGATATTACCAGGAGAATATCAGCTTTTTTGGCCCATGGCAAACAAACTTTCTTTTTCTTTTTTTCTTTTTTCTTTCCACTGAATCAGCTGCAGTACCTTTGGAGAGGTCGGTCACCTTACTCCTGCAGTTACCTTAATGGCAACGATTGATTTAGGGTTCTTTTTTAAAGAACCCAGGAACTGAGCTATACACTACAATTCAGGATTATTGCTTTCTAACGCTGCCATCCTGTGTAAGGAGCCCAGAACAGGGGCTCTGATAACTGTGGAAGCAGCAGAGTGGAACGGAGCTGAAAGAGACTCCATGTGGACCCTGTTCCACAGCACATCCGGAGAGCTGGAAAATGCTTACTAATCAGCGCCCCTCACCTCACAGCAGGCCAATGGAGGCCAGAGACTCCCAAGGGGGGAGGAGCTACCTGGTGTCCCTCAGCAGGTGTCTCCCTACGTAGCTGTTGGGATTGTCCCCATCAAATCCCCCCATCCATTGAGGCAGATGGTAGCATCCCTATAATTTCCCAAGCCTGAAGTCTATCTTCAGAAATAAAGGCTTATTTCTATGGGAACTCAGTGTTATTTGATGGACATTCCCTGTAGGCCAGGTGGAATGTTAAGTCTCCAGGGCTGGAGGCCTTCCTTCCGAGCACTGACGCTGGTTAGCCTGTAAGTTTGGACAGGACCCTGGCACAGCTATGGTCTGGAAGAAGAGCCCGGCAATATCCTAAACCTGGCCATCTAAAATCAGAGGCCTGGAGTCTTGATCCAATTCTCAGTGAAGTAATTGGAAGTTCTTCTTTTAGGTCAAATGACTGGGTGAATAGCAACCAATTTCCATCCTCTCCCCTCAACTCCCCTTTCTGCTGCAGATTACAGGTGGCTGTCACTGTGCTAAACTAATGTGGGATTTTTTTCTACTGAAATCTCTTCCGTGAAGGGAAGTAAAATCTACACTAACATAGACAGTGTTAAGAAATCTGTATGTGCGTAACTTTTGCTGAAAATCTGGCTGTTAATGTAAACTAGCTCATCCAAGAATAATGGAACAAACGCAGCTTCACAGAAGTTTGTTGCATTCAGGAAAAAACCACTCTAGAAATGGATAGAACGACTGACCAAGTTTGTACTGAGTTTGCCTCTCAATTGGACTTGCGATTGCTTTTAGCTGTGCTGGGAAGACTGGAGAAACTTTTGTTTGTCCCTTGAAGGAAAGGGGGTAAATTGACTTTAGATTTAGTTTTAAATTTCTAGCTGGAAACAAGTGAGATAATGTCTTTTTGTTGCTGTATAGAACAGCCTTTTTTATTAAAGGCTCTTTCTGTTTTAATTAAAAGCTGGACAAAAAAAGTTCAGAAAAAGAGAGATTTCTAGGTTTTCTTCTCTATGTTTCTTTGAAAAGTGCCCCAGTTTTAACTTCTGTCATTCAAAAGGGTTTGAAGAGTTTTCAGCCTATCTGAAGCAGTTGTTAAATATTTCTTTTTGGAAAACCAGAATGTAAAAGTACCAAGTCCAGAATTACACTGACCAAAAAAATCTTTTTTTTTTTTCGTATTGACACACTGGTAGAACTTACCCCGTTGAACAATGAAAATAGATGGTATCGCTAAGTTTCAAAGCTTTAGATTTAATTTTAGCCACACGGCAGAGAAGCATTTCTGAAAGCCAGTATTTGATAACTGCTGCTATGTGCACAGGGCAGACAATCAAATGATGCTACTTGTTGTTTACGCGGAGCCAGATTCGGATCCCTTTACACATGCTGAGCAGGGCCTTACTGTCTGAGCAGTCCCACTGAAATCAATGAACTACTCCGCATGAGTGAGAATGGCAGAGTCTGGCCCTGAACCAATGAGAAAATGCCCCCGGCCTCAATGAGTTCATCATTTAAGGACTTGATCTTGAGAATTCCATGGGGGTTGACGCTCCTCAGCACCTCTCAGGATCGGGCCCACACACTAGATCGCCATCATCCGGCAATCGGGAAAGCCAAGGATGCTATCTGCCTAGATCCCCACATAGCATCCCCTGCTCTTGCTGGGATAATCACAAAGCATCACCAGGCCCCTGATCTCACCACGGCTCCAGGAGCAAGTACAGAATCCTGTTTACATCTGGAGCCAGCACCTGTTTGCTGCTGCACCCTCCTGTCTGCCATTGGCTAACCCTGTAATGTCAAATGCACTCGTCATTCCCAATACGCCCTCCAGTCAGCAGCATTATTTGGGAGCCATGGTACAGGGGCACATTGTTATTTACACTGGGCGAGACTGTGCCTCGCCCGAAGCCAAGTTAGGATTGCTCGGGGACTCTGCCCGGGAGAGCTGGCTCACAGCTCCTGCTCCCCAGGGCAGTGCAGGGGCTGGCCTGGAGTCCCTCCCCCTGGGCGTAGGCAGAACTGACTCCCACCATCTGCTGCACGCCGGGAAAGGGTGTCCTAAAGGACTCCCCCCACACTGGAGCAGAAACTCCCCAGAGGAATAGACTGTTCTTGAGGCACATGGCCTCCCGGCACCTGCCCTTGGGGAGTGGAGGCTGTGCCTAAAGCACAGTCTAGCCCTACACCATCATCATTGCATTTCATTTGCTTATTCGTTTTGCATCATGTCCGGCACTTTACAGAACAAAAGGCAAGCCATGGGCCCTGCCCTGGCAGGCCGATGTGTGCATTGCTGGTGAATTGCACTTTAAGGGCATTTTTTTTAAAAAAAGATCAAAAATCCAGTCGCTGTGGCAACTGCTTAACGTGCTGCTGCTCTGCCCAGGAAAACCAAGTCTGAATGTAAATATTGGTCACTCAGGTTTCCAGCCTGCACCAGGGCCTCACCTTTGTTGCTGCTTTCAAAACCAACACTATGCGGTGAAAGTGACAATTAGTGTCCCTGGCCTGGTCCGTGAACTTGCTCTGTCTTGCGCTTCCCTTCCGCTCTAACAGCAGTGATGGGCACATCCACAACCAGCTGCTTCTCTCAGACTAATGCTTTCAGCACGTCTCTGACCCGGTCCGATTAGCGCCTCTGAGGGTCATTCCTGCCGTGTATGAGCACCCCGAGCTCCCACGGAAGTCAGTGCAGATCATCGGGGCCCAATCCAAAGCCCTCTGAAGTCAATAGGCATCTTTCTGTTGATGTCAGAGCACTCTGGGTCAGGTCCTTGATACCCCAAAATGCTGTAACGTACCAGTGGCTATTAATATTATCCGTGTTACAGTCGCTGACAGCTGTGCTGTGTGATGAATATGAGCGCATAGGGTTTGATTCTACACTCAGGGGTAAAACTCCCATTGACGTGAATGGTGACAGTTCAGAGCCACAGTGAGACACAGCCTCTAGCCCAATGGGTCTGCGATCAAAATGTACAAGATGGACAAAGGGCAGGGAAATGAGATACAAGGTAAAAGCAAAGTGATCAGACATGCATGGCGGTTAATCTATTTTCTATGTATATTTGTTGCCATCTTCTTAAATTTAGTTCCGACTTGCTCTTCCCTGTTCTAACATTCCTTTCTTTAAAAACAAAAATGATGGCAGTAATGGCTTGCATATTTGGTTTTATTTTGTAGCAGCCATTTTATATTGTGCAAGTAACAAATAACGTTCCAGTTCCTTCCTGCAAAACAATTAACTTTTTCTCCACACTCAACTGCAACCCTGTCTCCCTCCCTGTTTTTCCCCAATGAGCTATTTTTTATTCAAATGTGACCTTTTTCTTAGTACAATTAATTCCCTCGGTACCATGCCATTTTCTAGGGATTGTGCTCAAACAAATTTTAAATTGCTCTGACTCAAGAATTTCAGAATAGTCTTAGCAAAAATAACATAGCAACTTCATTTGCATCGAAGTAGCTGAGGTTTCTGCATATTTTCATGATAAAATTCTATTTTCAGCAGGATTTATATTGGCGGGACAACATATATTGGCATGGACATTTCCAGGTTGCAGGACTGAATTTATTTTTAGAAACTGGGTCAAAGAAATTGGTTAGGGTGGAACAACTCTAAAATGGCTCCATCTCAAAACAGAAATGTTGACAGTGGCTCATTAGTCTACGACAATCCAGGGCCCTTCTCTGTTTCCAAAACTAGGAATAAAAAACTCCCATTAGCTGAGTGAGTTATTTAAAGTTAATATATGTGGGGAATAAATAAACAAGAATTCTTTAAAAGTCAAAAGCAGTGGACAAATTAATGAACAGATTGACAGAATGTGTTCTTCACGGAGTATTCTAAGGGCAGGTCTACACTAACCCCCCAAGTCGAACTAAGGTACGCAACTTCAGCTACGTGAATAATGTAGCTGAAGTTCGAAGTACCTTAGTTCGAACTTACCTCGGTCCACACGTGGCAGGCAGGCTCCCCCGTCGACTCCGCGGTACTCCTCTCGCCGAGCAGGAGTACCGCAGTCGACGGCGATCACTTCCTGGTTCGACTTATCGCGTCCAGACAAGACGCGATAAGTCGAACCCAGAAGTTCGATCGCTCGCCGCCGAACTACCGGGTAAGTGTAGACCTACCCTAAGTCTTCTGTGCATTTAACTTGTTGGTGACTGCATTTCTCAAACTTTCTGTACATTTAAAACTGTTCAGTAACTAAATAATGGCCCTGGCCCATGCAGGGCAGGCCCTCACGCTCACGTGAAGTCCCACTGTAGTCAGCGGACTCTGCCAGGGCACAAGCGGCCATCTTGAAGATCTGTTGGGAGGATCAGGACCTAAAACGAATAAATAAACAGTGTAAAATAAACGAAGGCACTAGTGCTGGCTCCTCGGAATCCCTTTTTTCGGTGCCTGGCTCTCCCCAGGGCTTGTATAGTCAGCCTGGGAGCCTAACTTGAAGTTGTGAATTCCACGAGGTAGCAGGACACCTAAGAGTTCCCCTTGTGACTCAAGCCCCGTGTGTTTCCTGTGCTATGCCGCATACTACGTGACACACTGTCCCACACCCAGGACGTTTTTAGAACGCATAATGACAACCAATCTGTGATTTCAGGGCTGCTTCTATAGCAACAATTAACCAACGCTCTGCCCCCTCCCCACGCCCCACCAGACCCGGGCTGAAAAGCAAGGAAATAAACTAAATGAGGGCCTTCAAAACACAGTGGGGAATCAATCGGCCACTGCCAGCTAGGAACAGAATGTTCGCGAAGCTTAAAAACAAAATAGTGAGTAACCAATAGTGCATCCTTGTGCTACAATTGAGAGTGAACATATAGCCTCCTGCTATGTGACTCTAACTCTGAATTCTGCATTATAGAACTCACTTTCTGTGTGAGGGAAGGCTGGCAAAAGTGTATAGATGTGTGTGTAAACGTGGCAGTGTCCTTTTAACTGCCCTATCCGTTACGGCAATTGCTTTTCCCTCATGGGTTAGCCTCTTTGCCCCTGCAGCAGTACCTGTCGTTTTTCTTTCTCGTACGTATTTAGTCCTGCACACCTTCCTCTGTTGCTCTGGGAATTTGAGGTGCTACCTACTGCTGCTGGTCTCCTCTGATTCTTAGTTCCCTTTCCGCATGAGCTAGGGACGGACTCTGACTCTTGCTACATGCTTATGCAGGGCCTAAGGGGACCTAAGAAACCCTGTACTCGCCACCCATCTCACAGCTGGCTGCTCGGGGGAAAGCCAGCACTGCCAGGCCACTACTTCCCCCCTGCCTGCCCCTCTCTGCACCCTGGCTAGCAGAGTGGAGCTAGCCTGGAGGGGGAAGAAATCTGTAGCAGGAAAAGGACGTGTGCAGATTCACTCCCCATATGGAGCTGGGAAACGGAGTCTGAATTGTGGCAGGTGGCTGGGTTGTAATTTGGGGTTGATAGCCACCTGACCCAAGATGATAAAGAAATGAAATACTCAGCGTGTGGCCAGCACTAGCATTATGGGGCTAAGAAGTTCTCAAGGAGCGTTTTTCTTACTTTGCCTCTCTATAAATGTAGGTTATTACTGATGGCAATGTTTTTTGTTGGTTTGTGTGTATGTTGAAACCAACGTTTATCGACATTTACTGATAAAAAGCCAATCCTTCCATCTCTGTGTATATGTGTGTGTGTGTGTGTGTGTGTATATATATATATATAAATTAAAATCAGGCATAAGACGCACCCATGTCCAGTGGGCTGAATTGACTGAAGTAAATAACCTTCCTGGATCATATAAAATAATGATTAGCTCAAATGGATCAGAAAGTGTACGTTAAACAATAGGAAAAGGAAATACACAGTAGTAACTGGTAGCTTCTTATTTTGGGTTGTTAAATCTCTATTGTAGAGTTGCCATATACATTTTATGAAAAATTTGACAAGTATTTAAGAGAGACAATCAATGAGAAGGTAAGGATTGTTGTTTCCCTTCTGTAATATTTCTTTATTAAAAGAGAAAACTAAGAATAATATTAAAAACCAAAATATCAGCACTTAACATTTTGTCTAGGTATTGCTTCTCTATAATAGTTCATTTTTACACAAAATTTGCTTTGCCTTTTTCTGTAAAAAGAAATTACATGCTTTATTCTACATTTCATTCTAATGGAGAATTAGTTCAGCATATTGGCCCTGATCCACAGCCTGCTGAAATCAATAGAAAGACACCTATTGATTTCAGTGGCTTTTGGGTCAGGCCCCTTGTGTTTTACAAGTTCTTCAGTAGATGAATTCAATACTGACTCAGTGTTCTGTCAGGCTGCTAACCATGCTCAGCTGTGTGTGTGTGTGTGTGTTTGTGTGTGTGTGTGTGTGTTGTGGGGTGAGTGGAGGCAAAGGGGAGAGACAGAAGTTGTATTTCATACATTAGAAATGTTTAATTATATGGAAAAAATGAATTGTAGCTGGTGGGCAGTGTTACTGTACCTAAAGGTTTATCAGGATGCTGATGACTATACTTGGAACTTTTTAACTACAGGGTGAAAACTGCCAGCCTCTTTAAAATTTGATGTAACATGACACTTGTGTCACTTTTTATCTGGCTACATTGGTTTATGTTATATCAAGTGATGCAATGTAATCAGACATAACCTAGTATTTAGTGATGTGCAAAACAGGCATTATTTTCTTCCATTGCAAAAAATATCACAAAAAAAGCAAAATATTCTCTAATGTGACCTTGGCATTTTCTTATAAGTGGTAGCAAATCTAGGCTTATGCAATGAGGTACCCAGGCTGGAGCCAGTATTCAGGTACGTAACACTGTGCAAATGAGCCCGCACCTGAGCTTCATCTTTATAAAAGACAGCGAAGTGCAGGATGTCTATTGCTTTACATTGGCAGCAATCAATCATCGCAACCCTTTCAAAGTGGTCAATGGTATTTTCTCTCAGTTGCTGGTGTTTTGGGTTTTCTCGTGAGGCATAAAGCTAGTCCATTCAAACGGTCGTCCTAGCACACCGAGGACTTTTCAGCTTAGCAAGAGTGGAAAGCCACCATTCGCGGGGAGCTGTTGTCAAAGGCAAAATAACACAGACCCTCAGCAATAAGTGTAGCTAGGGTGGAAGAGCAGTGGATCAAGCCGAGCCAGCATTTTGCTAATGGTGAATGTCCTACTCTCCACGTCAGTATTGCCTGCTGGGACTCAGTAGAGACCTGTTGGATTTTGCTTTTGGAAAGTGTTGGTTGAATTCATCCTCAGTTTGATGCTCATCTTGGAAGCTGCAGTTCACCATGTCAGCATGGTTGTTAGTGCAGCCCACTGGCTATTGTATTTAATTTAGAAGGAATAGCAGGGCCCAAAGATGTTTCCATAACGCCGTCACTGTCCAACATTCAGTGGTGTTTGGTACACAGAGAAGGAATGGTATTAAAGATGGCCATACCTGTCCTTCTGGGGAAAAGAGAAGAAGTTAACAAAGAGGGGCTGATGATGTAGCTGTTTAAAGTCTGAACCTGTTTCCTAGAAGACAAAACAAGGTGAACGCACACACAAGGGGAGAGAAAAGAACAGCGAAGATAGGAAATGCAGCTTCTGTCTCTGGTGTTGACTGTCATGTGCAACCTCCCTGCTGAAAAGCACAGGCCAAGCACATGGTCTTATCAGCCACTCTGAGACCTGGCAACCTGGTACCAGCGTCGGGCTGTCTAGGGCGCAGCGTTTAGCTGCCTTTTAGCTGCCTTTTCACAGGCTTACAGCACTGTTGCAAAATATACAGTTTTGGTCAGCTAAGCCAGACTCTCATCGGACAGAAGGAAAAAGGAGAAAAATAGGAAAGAAACAAGTAAAGTAAGGAAGGAAAAGGACACAAGGGTGGGCAGGAAGAGACTGGGAGGGAGACAATTGCATCCCAATTGGTGTTCAGGTTTCAGCTGATGGAGGTGGCGATGTCGTCTGGGTCCCTGTCTCTTTGGCCTGGTCTGCTCAGGGCATCTCTCAGGATTAGGACATGGAAGGTCTGGGGTCCCAGGAGGCTGTGGGCATGGCAGCCATGATGGTGAAACTCATTCTAGTAGCCAGTTTCCCCCACAAAGTCTCTTGAAGGACCCACAAAGGAAATGATGGGTGGAATGGCCCATCCCTTCATTATTTTGTCCAACAATTAGGCCTAATTTCTGATACACCAATTTTGGTTCACTGATTTCTGGTTCCACGCTTCTCTTATTTACCAGTCGTGATCTTAACACAGTACTTGAGGTAGTTCAGGAGGCCTTCTTGTTTGGACTAATGCCGTCTGTCTCCTTTTTGTACCTTTTCCCATCAATATTTATTGTTATGGTTTATTCTGACATTTTATGAATTTACACTGACTTAAGAATTGAACTCGCAATTAGGATAAATTTGTAGGTCCAGTGCTGACCCTTTTTGCATCACCAAAGCTACTTCAAAAATACTGAGTGAAATCGTAGAACCATAGAAATGTAGGACTGGAAGGGACCTCAAGAGGTCATCTTGTCCAGTTCCCTGCACAGAGGCAGGGCTAAGTATTATCTAGACCATCCGTGAAAGGTGTTTGTTTCCAGGTTTTTAAGAACAGGTTAGATTCCACAACCTCCCTAGGCAATTTATTCCAGTGCTTAACCACCCTGACAGTTAGAAAGTTTTTCCTAATGTCCAACCTAAACCTCCCTTGCCGCAATTAAGCCCATTGCTTCCTGTCCTGTCCTTAGTGGACTAAGAGAACAATGTATCACCCTCATTTTAACAACAATCTTTTATGTCAGCAGTTCTCAAACTGTGGGTTGGGACCCCGAAGTGGGTCACGACCCCCTTTGAACGGGGTCGCCGGGGCTGGCTTAGACTTGCTGGGGCCCGAGGCTGAAGCCCGGGGTGGCAGGACTCAGGTTACCGGCCCCCTGCCTGGGGCTGAAGACCTTGAGCTTCAGCTTTGGCCCCCCTGCCCCAAGAAGGGGGGCTCAGGCTTCGGCCCCCCCCACCCGGGGCAGTGGGGCTCAGGCTTCGGGCTCCCCCTCTGGGAGTCGTGTAGTAATTTTTGTTGTTAGAAGGGGGCCGCAGTACAATGAAGTTTGAGAACCCCTGTTTTATGTACTTGAAGGCTTTTATGCCCCCCCCCTCAGGCTTCTCTTCTCAATACTAAACAAACTCACTTTTTTCAATCTTTCCTTGTAGATCAAGTTTTCAGACCTTTAATCATTTTTGTTGCTCTTCTCTGGACTTTCTCCAGTTTGTCCACATCTTTCCCGAAGTGCGATGTCAAGAAGTGGTCACAGTACTCCAGTTGAGGCCTTATCAGTAATGACTTTTCATGTCTTGCCTACAGCATTCCTGCTAATACATCGCAGAATAACATTCGCTTTCTTTTCCACAGTGCTACACTTTGACTTACTTTAGTTTGTGATCCACTCTGACCCCCAGATCCTTTTCTTCAGTACTCCTTTCCAGGCAGTCATTTCCCATTTTGTATTTGTGCAACTGACTGTTCCTTCTTAAGTGTAGTACTTTGCATTTGTCCTTATTGAATTTCATTCTAATTATTTCACACCATTTTTAATTCTAATTCTGTCCTCCAAAGTGCTTGCAGCCCCTCCCGCCTTAATATCGTCTGCAAACTTTTTAAGTGTACACTATCAAAATTGTTTGTGAAGATATTGAACAGAACTGGACCCAGGACAGATCCTTGTGGGACCCCACTTGATATATCCTTCCAGCTTGACTGTGAACCATTCATAACTACTCTCTGAGTGTGGTTTTCCAACCAGTTGTGCACTCACCTTATAGTAGGTTCATCTAAGCTATATTTCCCTAGTTTATTTATGAGGAGGTCATGGATATCAAGGATAGTTCTCATTTAAATTGATCTGTATTGTTGTCATAGGAATTCTCCTGAACATGTTCATCTGCTAAACATCTGGTCTACTTTCATAAATACTAAATTATACTCTCCTGGTCTAATCATGGGTATCTGATCAATGGGAGGTTTTTATAATTGATTTTATGAACCAACAAGTGAGGAATATTATTTTCTGACTTCCCTGGCCTTTTCATGTACAGACAGCTTCATGAGTCGAGCTCCAAATGTGTCATTACATTTAATCCAATGACAAGAGAAAGACATAGATCTAATTATCTCCTGACAAGACAAATGTGCAATTCACAGTGCTGAGGACTGATCTTGCAACCTTTGTTTTCTTAATTAAATTTTAGTTAAATAAGTAGTCTCATGGATGTACTGAGGAAAATTGTGCAAGTAATATTTTCTCCTATGAGTAAAGATTTGCAGGATCAGGTCATTGTTACCAAGGGCCCAATCCTACTCCCACTAATGTCAATGGAGACATACCTATTGACTTCAAAAGCAGTCTGATCAGCCCCAAGTGTATGTTACATTCTGAAAGATGCTACGGAGTGCCTCAGTTCCCATTGACTTATCACTACAATACTGTAGCCATGTTCTGACCCAGTAAGCCAGCATTGACAATAAACAGTAATAAAACTGACAATAAAAAGACCATATCGCAATACCGTACAGTTATCTTTGGATAAAAGTTTTCAGCTACTGGCATGTCTTTATATACATAACAAATTATGAAATCTTATTTATACTAAGACTCTTGCATTTCTATTTCCAATTAGAAACCCTGGAGGATTTTTCTTTCAAAGTTCATTAAATGATCTATATAATGGCTATAGATCAATAGTAATATAAACAAATGCCATAAGAAAAGCCACCCACCATTCTGTGCTATGTGTACTGTAGTTGGGGCCACAGTTCGGTCACCGGTGGCCCTCATCCGCACTTTTAGGGAGCTTCCATCACCCCTGTCTAAAACTGAGGTAAGAAACAGAACAAAACAGCAAGGGACTGTTACGAACAGTTGGGTTGGATTTTAGTGATATGTAAAGACTTTTGTAACTTGTAAAATCATACTATAAATACTACTAGCTGAAGTGCATATTTTTGAAGCACATCTTCTGTGTAAGGTGAACGTGCTGTGAGATAAGAATTGCTCCCTGGAAGGCGGGGGCATGCATGTCTCCTTGTTGTCTTTGTGCTGCTTTGTCTTTAGGGAATAAATTTGGCTAAATTCAATTATTTGGTCTCTTGAACATTTTTAAGAATGAACCGGGAGTGTAGTGAAACAATTGGCTACACATTTTAGTTAATAAGTAGACGTTAATGATTAATTTTTATGTATCTGTCATTATTTTTGTCAACTTACAAGTATCGTTACAAGAGCTGTTATGATGACATTTAATTAGTCAGAAGTAAGGAACTGCACCAGTTTTAGTGTAAGAGTCAAACTGCTTAACATTTCAAGAGAAGTTTCATTATCCTCAGGGCTCAGCGGTTTTCAACAGACTTTTCTTTTCTCCAGAGGCAGATTTTCGTCCCTAATGTCCTTACAGTTCTGCCCAACTCAACAGTTTGTGATGTCTTGCTCAGGTCATCCAGAAGCGAGAGTCACTCTGTTACCAGTTCCTTGACACACTGGCTTGTCTGCCTTGCCAGCAAACTCCTCAGGACTCTACCAGTCTGAACCTTGCCTGGCAGTTATTTATCAGTGAGCCCCAATTCCCGAGTTCCCCAGTGGTGGCTTTCTGCAGTGTCCAGTCCCTCTCACTGGATAGTCACAGAAGTTAAGTTTGCTGTCTCCAAAGAGGCAGAGCTCTCCCGTTGACTTAATTACTTCACCGCCACTCGTGGCGGTAGCTATGTCAATGGGAGAAGCTCTCCTGACAACATAGCACCAGCGCATAGGCCGGTGTAACTTATGTTGCTTGGGGGGTGGCTTATACACACCCCTGAGTGACATAACTTATACAGATGTATGCTGTGGTGTGTACAAAGCCTAAATCTTTGTCTAAACAGGTTTCTCACCTATAGTCGATTCCTAAGTTTTCAGGCCAAGAGGACCCACTTTTCATGAACTCAAAGGGCTCTGTTCACCCATTGTCCCCTAGATGATGAATGCCAAAATGGCTGCCCGCCTTTGCTCAAATCTCCCAAAGTCTATGATCTCTGTTTCAAGAACCAGGAAGGCTTCCTTGGGGTGCAGGCTCCACCCCTTGTCATCATCATTACACAGTCTTCCCCCCCTCCACTTGTTTAGCTTGATGGCTTTGTTTACCTTATATGTAGATGTACTTTTCATTGTCCTCTGCGGCGATACCGGGCTCAATGTACATGGGAGACACAGGAAAACAAGTGAAACAACATTTGCTTTTCTAGAACAGGCTGGGCTTATGTACAGCTTACAAAACGCCTTTTAAGAAGATGCTTTCAGCACACATTTATAATTCCTGATACACTGCCCGTACATACATCATGCATTAATATTAATGACCAGCGAGACACTGGATTGCATATGATACCTGACGTGACATCTTTTAGATACAGGTTATGACAACAGTGTGTTGGGGCAATTAGTGTGTTATGATATGGTGTACCCTGTGCCAGATGGCACTACGGGCTCCCTGGGTCTCAGTCCTGTACAAATACCTTCCTAAATCCTGCAATATTACCATGGGGAGCTGATTGAGCAGTTTGGCACGTTACATTTTCTAATCACTGAGAAATGGTCACCTTTTCAAGATGGCTGCATAAGCAAATAAAGATCATATCTTTATGAAGGGGTTGGTTTTAGCGCATGGCTTAAGGCAACATTTTGAAATTGTAAGCAGTGAGCTTTGCTGGGAACGAAAACAAGAAAAGTATAATGGTTTAAATGCTCAATTAAGTTTATTTAGCAACTTTTTGCTAAGTATGGCACAACTGTTCTGACCAGACAGGCCATGTCTTAAGATTGGATATTTACAGATGTGTGTGCCCCCCTCCCCACGCCTGTGTCCTTGGGAGATTAGCAGTCAGCAAAGCAGCTAATGAAGTCAAATCTGCAGAGCCACTTTGTCAAAGATCAAGGTCTAGTTTTTATGATGTTGAAATGCGCTCTTTTAAAGAAAGTGGCAGAGTACTTCTCGCAAACACCATTTCCCATTAGGGTTAATTTACATGGCAGGTCAGCTTCCATTTTTGGATGCTCCAGAGATAAACAAAGCACAAAAGCAAAGCAGATCCATGTTGGAGCCTGCTCCCATTGACATTAATTTCTTGTTTATATATTTATGAAATCAGTTGTAATAAGTGCACATTTATAAGTGTTAGATTTCCCCCAGTGAATCTAATACTTGGAACTGAAAAGTTATCTAAATTAAACCCACAAGGCAAGGAAAAGTTGCCAGCCTATAACACAGTGATTGCCATTAAGAGTCAGAATTTAACAGCAGTTACCCCTGGAGCTATTGCAATTATTTCCTATTTTAAATAAAATAAAACTGCAGAATTTCAAAAGACACTGAGTGCTAATTGTGGGCAAATGTTGCTTTTTCAATGGCCACCACTCTGCCTGCATATTGCAGCCAAAAGGACGTATACTGTGCAATCACACGCTCTTCTGAAACCCTTGCAAAGCCTCTGTACAGTAATAGAAGTGCTCATGAGGAACTTTGCATGTAATACAATAGCACCTGAACTATTAGCCTTTCATTATACTCAACATTGTTATTCATGTGGATAAAAGAACTATAAGAAAAACCTTGGGAACCATGCGGACGGCCCATTGTCAACTGTGATTGACCCTCAGGAGCCCTGGTTACACAGTCCTCCTTTAAAATTTGAACTTGGAATCCATCAGCCTCCATCCTTAGCACCAGCATGAAGCCTCTGAACAGAACTGTTGTCTTCACTCTACTTCAAGACAGCGACTGGGCTCCTCTGGGATGAAGAAATAAAGAGAAATGAAGAGCGGAGCAGTTGAAACAAACCAATATGCTTTAAGTTTTAATTGAATTTGAGAGAACATACCTCAAGTCAACATAAATCACATGAGCGAGAAACTTCCATCTCATCAGGGACAAGATGGGCATTCTAAATATCCGAAATGAAAAGACCAGAGACCAGAGTCACTCCCTGGGTTGCACTAGAGCCGCAGAGAGTGCTGACAGAGACATGGGGGTCCTGCACCCCCCCTCAGGAGTCTTGCAAACTCAGTTCTCCCCCTGGTTGCCAAAAGCATCTTATACTTCCTTGTAACAAATACCCCAACCTATCTCCTTTCCAGGTTCCAAACTGAAAGTGCTGTCACCTCATCCTTCCTGGAATTACAACATCTTCCCCAAAAATAACCTCATTGCCCCCCTTAGATACTGATTGCAACTTTCAGCATTATTACAGCTAGCCACTTGCCCTTTGTCTGCTCAGTCATCTCAGTGTAGCTGGTCTTGAGAATAGAGGTTGAAGCTGCCATCTCAGATTTGAACCTGGAACTGGATGTGTGTTTTGGAACCTTGGTTTTGGTTTTGGTTCAGACCAGCTCTGATTGTTGATCGTGGAATATGAATGCACTAGGTTGATTGCATGAAATGCGTGCTCATGCATGTGTTTATCTGTGTTTGGGGTCATTGCTGAGGGTGAATTTGAATGCACTTAGGTTGAGATTTTCCAAGCTCAGTGATTTAGACACATGTGTATAGCTAAGAGCTTTCAAGTGCATGTTTGTCTTATAATTAAAGATGTCCCAAACCGTTCAACTCAGATCTAGTTCTAGATTCAAATTTGGGGCTGCTGCTCCAAAACATCTTTTGAATGAGTTGAGTCCAAATACCATGAAATCTGTGGAATTTTAATTCTGATTTTGTGAGTGTTTTGCCTGGAAATCTTTGTTTTAAGATCCATCACTGCTTATGGCTGGAATAACATGGATAACTCTAATGTAATCTGTGTGTCTACATCCCTTAGACTGCTTTGAAAACCCATCTTGCGTATCATGCACTCGTCTGAGAAGTTCTTGACTTCTTTGCTCACAACTGTCGATGTTTTACAAACTTTTCCCCATCATTTTCCTTTGTACTGAACTTGCCAATATGAGCAATTTTCCCTTCAGCCTGTCGGTAGAAAACTGGGAAATTCTTCAGTCCACTATATTTTCCTCACTGCTTCTCACTTCTTCTCTATGTATGGTATTGAGGTGCTGGTTCTTGACTACTAACATGGAGAAACCAAGAGGCTTCATATAGAGATCAGGCAGCCAGCCATGATTTGGCCAACAGAGTTATTCCCAGTATGTAGAGCAGTGCCAGTTGCAAGGGATCAGATGCACTAATTCTTCACTTTAATTACGGATTTCCTAACTTTTTTCCCAACACTGTGCCTCTGTAGGGAGATGAGTGAGAAGCGTGTCCTGCAGTTTGGTTTTTGTCAGCACTATCGAAAAGATTGTTCCATCATCCCAAAATAGCTTTTTTTGTTTTGTTTTAGCTCCATGACTCATTACTTAGGAATATGAACAATAATTCCCCTGCAACTGAATCTTGCAGTTATCTGACTATCTTTGCTCACCAGAAATGATGGGCTATTAATCAGAAAGCATAACTTGAGTCCCAGAGGCTTAAATTGAGCCCAAGTACTGTAAGTATCAGAAATATACTTTTACTAGTGAACTGAATAACTATGCACAGGCAACCACAAAGGGCAAGAATAAAAGAAATAGTAACTAGGCAGTTCGTTAGGTATTTTATGTCTGGTATTTTGTTTCCATTATTCTCTCTCTAGTAGGTAGACACAACAGAATGGGTATGGTGAATGGATGTAACGGGGAACAGACTTTGGCCCACAATATAAAAGAGAGATGCAATGGTGCCCAGTTCAAAGCATACCGGTTAAGCACAGGCAAGTGATGATATTTGGTGGCTTATGTGAAATGAATGTTTTGGTCTTTAGCCGTGATTCCTAGTAGGCAACTTGTCCCTATTGCCTTATAGTAAGAGACTCAAAGGGTATGTCTGCACTGCAAAGAAAAACCCATGGCACTGACTCTCAGAGCCAAGGTCAGTTGACTCAGGCTCCTGGGGCTAAAAACAGCAGTGTAGCTGTTCTCTCTCAGGCTGGAGCCCGGGGTCTGAAACCCAGCTGGTGGGGAGGGGGTCTTGGAGCCTAGGCTCCAGCCCAACTGGGAATGTCTACACTGCAGCCCAACCCCCCACGAGCCCGAATCAATTGACATGGGCACTTTGACTTGGCACTCTGGGGTTTTCTTTGCAGCGAGCCAAAGAGCTCAGTCTGTTTAGCTTATCAAAGAGAAGGTTAAGGGGTGACTTGATCACAGACTATAAGTACCCACATGGGGAACAAAAATTTGGTAATAACAGAGGGCTCTTCAGTCTAGCAGACAAAGGTAAACCAAGATCCAACAGCTAGAAGTTGAAGCTAGAGAAGTTCAAACTAGAACTAAGGTGTAAATTTTTAACAGTGAGGGTAATTAGTACATTGGAACAACTTACCAAAGACTGTGGTGGCTTCTCCATCATGGAAAATTTTTAAATCAATATAGGTGTCTTTCAAATTTTGCTCTGGTTCATACAGGAATTAATTCAGGGAAGTTCTCTGGCCTGTGTTATATAGGAAGTCAGACTAGATGATCACAATGGTCCCTTCTGCTCTTAAAATCTATGAATCAAAATGGTACCACCATGAACATGAGGAAAATTAATGAATAATGTCTTTTCCTTGGTTGTTCGTTCATTTCCTCTGACCCAGCTGTTATATTACAAGTAAGTCTCATGCACTAATAGCTTTTGTAATTGTTTCACATGAAGGGATGACAGACCAGCATTCCACCAATAATGATCCAATTCCTGGCATTGCTGTGCCCAAGCAGGAAGGCAAGAATGTACTTTTCAAGTGTTTGCAGGGGGGATTCAGAAAGAGTCTTAGGTGATTATGAAACTGGGAGGGAAAACAGGCACCCGCTGGAGCATAGTGTTAAATACATCATGACCTGGAAAGGCTAGAGAGAAGGACTGAGAACAAAGGGCAGGGAATCAACATGGTGAGTGATGAAAAACACACGTCTAACATGAGGGGTACCACTGACCAAGCAGATATTCTACTTCTGTTTCTGAAAAATTGGCTGTGTGTGCAATCAGATGTTACAGCCAGAGTCACATTCACTGTTGACATAAGCTATACTGACTACATGTGTCTCTAAAAAGCATTAATGTTGGGGAGGTATCTTCAGAAATGTGAGGGATTGATTCCTCTTTGGCTAGCACTGCTAAGACTATAACGGGTACTGTTAAATCTGAAAACAACTGAGGGGAGGTGAAAAGAACTGAATACATATAGCACCTTCTCAAGAATATAAGACTTAAGGTAGACATCCCTTTCTGAAAGTACTTACCAGAAGACGGAATAGATTCTTCTCTGCAGTAATGAGGATTAGGCACAGTCTAAAGCCAAGAAATATAGGGTAATTAAAAAAAATTAAGGCGTCTGTTTAGTTGGACAATTAAAACAGACTCGTCCATTTCACTTTTGTCTATCATCACCTGGGGGGAGGGATAGCTCAGTGGTTTGAGCATTGGCCTGCTAAACCCAGGGTTATTGAGCTCAATCCTTGAGGTGGCCACTTAGGGATGGGAGGGGGAAAAAAAAAAAACCAACAACAAACTGTTAGGGACAGTACTTAGTCCTGCTAGTGAAGGCAGGGGACTGGACTCAATGACTTTTCAAGGTCCCTTCCAGTTCTATGAGATAGGTATATCTCCATCTCCGTTTAGTTGATGAGGAGGATTTATTATTGCAGTCCCTAGGAACCTCATTTGAGGACCAAGGCCCCATTGCGCGAGGTGCAGAACCAACAAGTAGCTTGGTTCCAATCTACTGACTCTCACTGAAGAGTAGGAAGCTGCTCCAGAGAATATTACTTGGTTAAAAACTATAGGCACAATCCTGCAACCCTCCCCTGCTTCCTTGTGGCTGCTAGTAAGAAAAGAATGAGTAACCTGAGCAAAGTTTGCAGGATTGCGCCAGAACCGTTTTCAATGACTTTTTTCAGAGAATCGTTTCTGAAAAACTTGAGGCCTAAATTAACCTGACAACATCCTTTTAAAATAGTAAGAACATTTAGACAATTAAACCATCTGCCAAGGGATATTGTAAGATTGCTGTAATTGGCCACAATGATAATCCTGTGTTGGCGATGCTTTGGGAATAAGAAATCAATGAGACAGGGGACTGAAATGACCCTTAAAAACTCTCCAGCTCCAGTGATTCAGTCACATAATGTATTTATGGGAAAATCCATTTCATTTCCTTTCATTTCACTTAGCATTGTATATGCATTAAAAAACTACTAGAGGCCCAAAGAAGAACCTGCCCAAATGAGTTTTCTGATGTTACTTTTATTTGCTTATCATAATAAATTTCAGCCGGTTTTTCTCCTTTCTCTTCCATGTATGACATTAAAGTATTTTTAAAACAAATGTCACATTAAGCCTGAGCATTTTTTTCTGGCCATTCTTGATCGGTTAATTAGAAAGAGATTAAAATACAAATATGTAATTAACTAACTGTGAGAACAATTAAAGCCAAGTTTGCAAGTGGTTCATCTGAAAGTTGATGGGTGCCTGGAGTAGCAACAAAGAAAAAAAATCCCTTTCGTTGAGATGCATTTACGTTTCCCTTTCTTCTTCTGTACAAAGAAGAACCTTTTTGATCCTGAACTTTTGTAAAGTGAATCTCAGTCAGGTTATATATAAAGATCCCTGTCAGAAAGCACTTGGTTTTGACAAGCCTGACAGAGTCCCCTGTTGCTTGCAACATGACAGAGGTTGGCACAGAAATGAACAGGGCTGGGATAATGAATAAAGCATATTTTAGTGACCCGAATCATAACTAATACAAAGGCGGGGCTGGCAACGTCTGTACTGATTACAGACGCGCTGGGAAGTTGTCGTCGTCATGGACATGATTCGCTGTGTCTTGCTAAATGTGTGGGCATCACGAATGAGCCTGACTCTTCAGAATGCAAACGTCTGTCTGCCCCACTGAAGCCAATGGGCGCTGCAGTCAGCTCTGCGGGTTTGAAATGCAGAAATTTATTAAGATGCGTAAATATGGACCTTGCAGCCTAACTTTAGGCAACGATTTGTGAAATTCTTGGCCACTCCTGTTTTCCACTGGTGTAAGACGAGGCCAGGATAATGCACGATGTGCCCCATAGCAGGGGTTCAAGTGTCTCCGCATACTGGGTTGTTCCCTAGTCATACTTTATAACTTCACGTTCTCTGCCCTGGAGCTCAGCAGGATATAACTGGGAAGGTGAATCAGGCAGTTTTCAAACCAAGTCCTGGGTGCTGGGTTCAGGCAACAGCTATGGGCAGTGATTCATTTTACCTTCATTTTATTTAAAGTGGGGGTTTGCATGGTTGTTTTCCAGTGTTGGCAAAGATTTTCTTGTCCATTCCCTGTCCTTGTCTGTTCCTTGTTCTGTCACTGTTCAGAGTTAGGGGTTTCCTTTCTTTACGCTGCTAAAAATGAAAGGCTTTGTAGCCGCCCTTAGACTGCTTTCTGGACATACAGCATGGCACATCTGTGGGTGCACAGAGCCGATCTCCAGAGGAACATTCTGTCAAGTGAAACAAGCTTACAAATAAGTATGTTTGGTTCAGGTGCTGTGCTGATGAATGACACGCTGCCGGGAAACAGAACGTCACACTCGGTAATGTGTACACATAAAATACATACGTGTTTTCATGAATATTAACTGAATTCACTTTTCTTTTGGTCATCGCTGGAGGCTGTAACCATGACAGCAGTCAGAAAGTTAATGACATTCATCCGGCAAGGAGAACGCTGAACAAACACGTAAGTATGATTTCTGAACCATTTCGCTTCCTAGAGTATAATCTCCAGTAATAAAACACTGAGTAAAGACAGAAGGAAAGTTGTATTACGTGGTGGCTGCCCTTTCTAATCACAAAACGACTGAGATAATGAAAATAATGTTTCGTTTGGAATTATTCCCAAAGTGAAACTCCCGCTAACCTTTGTTGCACAATAACCAAGTTCTGGGTTATCGAGAAAGATATATTTTTTCAAACAAAATTGTTTTAATAATATGAAGCAAATCCTAATGGGTTTCATATGAGTGCCTCCTTCGTTTTGGCCTGAATTCTCATTTACACTAAAGCCCTTTAGGCCACTAAAAATAAATCACTTTCAGTCCCTTTACATTGCCAGAGTGAGGCCTTAATGTACAGCCTGTCCACTTGTCTCACTCACTCGGGGCTGGAGAGTGAATCCTTTTCTCACATGAGCAGTCCTATTGCACCCAGTGCGTTTCCTTGCATGAGTAACTGCTCAACAATGGGACTAAGGGGTTCACAGCATGGCCATGGTTTATATGTATTGCCTACACCTGGCATCTTTATCTTTTAAATAAAGCAGAATATGTTGGTCTTTATACTGTGAGTGCAAAGCCAGTGCTGTACATGGCAAAACCATGCCCGCTATGTACATGTCAAAGGAAAATAAAGCTGAAATCAACTGCCAGGACATAGTTCATCTATACTTCCTGGCATATTTCAAGCATGTGAGCACAAAAGGCTGCATTACTGGTGGCTTGATGCCTTGAACAATGCAAATGTCCCTGTATGTTGGAATGGATATTTGCATCCTTGGCAATTACCAAGTTTATAACTATACCACCAGGCTACACACTTAAAATATCCCGGGTAATAAAGAGTAACTGACTGTAATTCCCAGCCAGCTTCGTGTGACTGAATATTCCTGGGCTTCATCAAAGGTGCAACTGAAACTTTTACATCATCATCAATAATACTAATGTGTAGTGCTTACTGTATTGGTAGATGTGTGGGTGCAAATTTGCAGGCATTGAATTTGCATCCACAAAATTGGAAAAAAACGTTCAGGCCTCTTGGGCTAGACCCCTGGCCACGCTAAGTCCTCTTTGCTTTGCTGCCATGGGTCAAAGGGCAAAAGCGGCAACTGGGAATTACCTTGTTGTAAAGGAACCCTCTGGTGATGTAAGGACAGCATAGCCCTCTTGACACTGTGTGCTCTTCTCAGACGTCCGGGGGCTGGACAAAGCACGTCCAGAATGGACATAGGGAACCATGACAGTGGCTGCAAGTTAGAGTAGTTTTATGGGTGCTGTGTCTGGCACCAGGAGCTAGTTTGGCCCCATCCAGTCCTAGGATAAAAAATGCAGAAAGGTGGCTTTGAGCTGCCTTTGCCTCCCACTCCATCAGTTGCACTGAACTCTGGATGTAGCCCTGTATTTATACGCAATTGTGTTGTTTTTAATACAAAAGGAACTAAAGGGAAGCTCGAGCTAGGAATGCTCCTCATGGCCTGTTTCCTTTTCTACATCATGCTTTGACCATGAAACACTCAGTGACAAGAAGGAGAAGACCCGGAAAATGGCTCAAAGGGCAGTGGAGGCCTGGAAATAACATAGAATTGAGAAAACCATTCCGGGGCCATTATGGGAATGTAAAATATCAGAGCATGCTAGTAGCATGTGTACAAAATGGATTCTGCTAGTGCCTCACTATTGACTTTCCGTCTAGAGGCATCAAACTCCTGTGGAAGGATAATCAATCCATTTTCCATGGTCCACAATTCACTATGTTCTCCTATGAAAAAATTGCCTTCGTTGCAATATTCGGACATGCTGGGCCTGGCTTGTCTCTCGCTTACCGTGGTATTAACGAAGTGTAACTTGGAATTACTCTTGTTTGATACCAACCAAAGACTTCATTTGCTTACGGCAGCATAGAAAGTTTCCTGTTAAACCCAGTAATTTGTATTGACGTGATGGCTAGGCCCTTATGCACAAAAAAAAAAAAAAAAAAAAGGACTCTAACTGCAAGCTTTCCTCTTGCTGAACACAGGACTAGCTGCTCATGATTCCAACAGGAATTGCTGCAAGTTTGTATCCAATGGACTCTAATAGAAAAAACTTCATATCTATTAGAGTCGCATCATTGCTGTGATTTCTCCCATCCAGGAGCCAAGCTAGGTATCTGATAGGAAGCTAGGTTGGTGTATATGATACTTTTAAAAGATTGGATGACAGAGAAGTCGGACGAAGAAGCAAAGTTTCCAGTTATCACTTGTAGCCATAGTACGCCAACTCCCTCGTAGTTAATACAATGAGTATTATAGACTCGGTGACACGAACAACATGTGTTTTGGGGGGCTGATTGCAAGGTTTTTGAGAGTTCAGTCATGGGAGAAGCATAGGGTCAATTCTTTGCAATGAAAAAAATCAGATAAACACCCATAATATCTCACTGACATGTGTGACGGTGCCCCGCATAAGGCTTTATGGAAATGTGCTTATGAATGTATATATGACATAACTAGAATGTTTTATGCTGCATACGCCATGTAACATATCTCTGTAAAGGTTATGATCTACTGAATCTATTCATCCTATTTGTATGTACGTATCATTTTTGTATTTGAAGTTATGAATACTGGCTGTGTACTGGCCTGATTTTTTAAGTAGCCTTTTGTAAAGCATTTGGTCAACTTCTTGAGAAAGGAATGTGAAAATTAAGTGCCCAATCAAGAAGTACTTAAGGGACAATGGATCTTGGGAGGCTCCAATCCACATAAAAAGTCTATATTAATTAATTAATTAATGGAGATATCCTATGTCCTAGAACTGGAAGGGACCTTGAAAGGTCATCGAGTCCAGCCCCCTGCCTTCACTAGCAGGATCAAGTACTGATTTTTGCCCCAGATCCCTAAGTGGCCCCCTCAAGGATTGAACTCCCAACCCTGGGTTTAGCAGGCCAATGCTCAAACCACTGAGCTATTACAGGACGTTCAAGGTAGTAGGTAAGCAATGGCTACTGCCTGTAAAAACGGAGTCATGCATGGACATGTGACTTGCCCATGTGACTCCAAAACTCCATCTTGGAGCTGGACTTTGCATAGGAGAGAGGAGGGGGTCTCCACCCACAAGAGAAAGTCTACTTAAACCCCTGGGAGACCCCTCCATTTTGTCTTCAGCTGGCTAAAGAGAGAGCCTCTCTGCCCCCAAGGATACCTGAAAGAGACTGGAACAAAGAACAGTAACTACAGGGGGTGTGAGTGATTGCTGGACCCAGACTAGAAGGAGACTAGTCTGTAAAAGGAAGCTTACTGGAACTAGACCCGTTGGGAATTGAGCATCTGAGTGTTAAAGGCAGGAACACTTCTGTAAGTTGCTTTCAGTTAAGTCTGCAGCTTTGGGGCACGTGGTTCAGACCCTGGGTCTGTGTTGGAGCAGACTGGCATGTCTGGCTCAAGTAGACAGGGTGCTGGGGTCCCAGGCTGGCAGGGAAAGCAGAGGCAGAAGTCGTCTTGGCACATCAGTTGGCAATTCCCAAGGAGGTTTCTGTGATCCAACCCGTCACAACATGCAAACTTCATAGATTTTATTTTACTTATTGTTTGAGAAGTTTTACAAACTGCACACAAAAAATAGCAGTGAAAACAGAAAATATTGTTTTAATCAATGGGCGGAGGAGCCAGGCTTTCATCCTGCTGGCCTGATCCTGAACGGATGTTACAGAACACTATAGCATCTGGTTAGTGCCTTATGGAAAAACAACTAATACTGTCAGGTACTGAAATAACATAAGCAACTGTCTGCCATCACAGAACAGCAGGAGTGCTGAAATAGACAGAAAAGACAGAATTCTCCAACGGCCCTACATGGGGGGGAGAGGGAGGAGGAGGGGGAACCTTTGACAGGTACTAGGAGCCTAGAAGCCATTATTTGTCTTAATCCTTCTCTTATATTGTTAAGCTTCTAACGAAAGCCGCACGTATCAAACACCCTTCCTGTTCTAGGACACTATTTGCACTTGACATTTGCTGAAAGTGCTACATCAAACAGTCCTTTATTTCTCTAATGAAAGGCTATAATTAGGGCTTTGATATTTGCATTTTTTTCAAGCTCAGATGATTCTTAGGAGTTCAGGTAAATGTAAAGCTGCTCGGAGACCTGCACTACACTTAGAAAATCCTCCCCAAAGCCTTTCAGGATACCAATAAAAACAACCTCCTGGACACAGAGCCCTGTTAGTGTATTCCCAGCATTTATCACGAGCTGGTCTATTGTACACGGAGTAAAAACTTCCAGGCCGGGCACACCACTCTGTGTGTGTTCGACTTTGCCCAAGAGATTGGAGCAGACATTCACTTAAATATTCACAAAGAAATGTCAGTGCACAGATGAGGGGCACACTGGGGGTTGTGTGGAGGTAGGTTCAGCATAAATCATTCATGGCTGTGAGGCGCCACTTAGTATTCTGGTCACATCCTTCACAACAATATTTGTTTATGAACGAGGTTCACATTGCTTCTCTAATAGTAACCTGCTCATGGAACTAGCAGTTCCACAGTTCATGATTCTAAGAATTAAGTAGACCCAAGAGAGGGGAGTGTTCCTGGCCTCGCAAGTGCTGATAAAGTTTGTCTTCAGAAGATGAACAGCTTTACTGAGATTGCGGATCGGATCCTAACCTGCTACTAAGATTGTTTTTCCTTGTTTCCATGGCACAAAGCAGCCTTGAAGCTGTCTTAATTTGTTGCCAGGGGATGCCCCTGTTGTAATGGCCTTGGGCAAGGGGGCATGTTGGAGTTACTGGGTAGAGCACTGCTGTGTGCTGATCCCTGGCTGATAAAATCTCTCTTTGCAAGCTGTTGCAGTTGGCCACAACTTAGAGCAAACTTGAGGCTGCTCAAAATTACACCCAGGAAACCAGCTCCCTGCCAGCCCCCGGATCAGGGAGGGTGCATTGCTACATAGTCTCCATTTCCTTAGCTGCCATCACCACAGCTGAATACCAGGCCCACAATTGTGAAAGAGCAACCCTGTAGACCACAACAGAGAACAGCTACTGGTCTGAAGGATTGAGAGATGTTCTCATCTGCCATCCTGTTGTTCCATCACTACTGAATCACAAGCATATCCAGGGAAAGCTCTGGGGGTTTCACACTAGCATTGTTGGACAAACCTCAAAAGGGTCAGAGCTCAGATGCCTTTTAGATAAGCCCCTAGCATTCCAAGGTTGAGCTAAATTATCTGAACCCTGGAATCAATGACATTGGCCCGGAAGCTCTCATCCGGCCATCGCCCCCAGCACTGTTACTTTTGGGTGCAGACAGAAACTTCAACAAGTTGTCCTTCGCTTTTTTTTAACAAGATGTCACATAAAGCAGCCAGACACCAATAGCAATAAGCCATGCTGGGGTACGCATCCCAGAGAACGTAGCCAGTTCCCAGGTAACCGAAGGCATTGTGTCACAGCTGCCGTCTGCTAATGCACATCTGGCTGTGGGTTCTTTCCTAGGCAGTGTAAGAACTAGCGATGGGCTCACCCGGTGAAGTTCAGACCTGGCTGCAGGCCTGAACCCAAACAACGTTCAGGCAGCAGGTTCAAATCAGGCTGAGCCCATCTTTAGCGCTTCTGTGCTATTCTTCTTCATCTACAGTACAATGGGCTGGAAGCTGTCTTACAGGTGAGCGGAGGTGTAATTCCATCCAGTTAATCAGTGTCTATTACTTGGAAGTCAGTGGGGCTTCCATTTAATGCCGTGGGTGATGACTCTTTTGAAGATCAAGGGCCAGATACTGTGGGCCTTCGTGACTTTAAGAAACCCATTGATGCCAATGGGAGTTTTGCTTGTACCTGGCCCTGCATCAGCTCACAAGTAGAAAGGAGTTTGCTGGTCTAATCCTCATGGCCACTGGGCGGGGCCTTGGCCTACCTTTGCGCCAGCTTCTCAAAGGCATTTACATGCCTCATGGGATTGATAAACCTGCCGAAGTACGTTAGGCGCCTGGAGGCCCTTGATGTCACTGAGACGCAGGTGCCTAACCTGCTCAGGTGCGCTGTAGATCCCTCTAGGTGCCTCACTGTATCTTTGGGTGGCTAAATAGATTTGAAAATCCTGCCCCCTGCTCCTATTGCAGTCAGTGGTACAATTCCCATTCAGTTCACTGGGAGCAGAGTTAGACCAACACCAAGAGCTTCTGAAACCCCGCCGCTTATCTTCCCCGAAACCAGGACCTGGTTCAGCAGGAAAACCCCCGAAGAGCAAAGCCCTGGTCACCCCTTCCCACTCTGGTGCCATCTGCAGCACCCAGATATTTAAAAGGCCACATGTACACAATCATTTCCAACCCCCCCCCCCCACACACACACACAATGTAAATATTCTGAGCGGGGGCATGGGAACAGCCCCTCAGCTCAACCTAAATGAGAAGGATCACTTGGAAAAGGACGGTGAATCTGATGACTTGAACATACAGGTCCATATCCCTCCTTGGTGCATTTCGGTTGCCTTCAACACAGCTGAACCGAGGGAAGAATTGTCCCTTTCCCTTGAATTGAAAATATTCAAAACTGTGCAGAGCAGCGTTGCAGCACCAATTTCATTCATCTCCATGGCATCTGCACAATATTTATCATTGCGAGAGAACCCTCTGAAGAGTTGACTGAGGCGCTGTTAAACTCTCAGCAGGTCAGAGGTTTGTCTCAACTGCTTGAGTTTGGAAATGTTAAAAGCTCTTTCTCCCTTTTGAGATTTCAGTCACTTGCCAGTTGTTTTCAGATTCAAATTTCTGAGACTGGAGCCTCTCCCTCGGTGTTCTGATGCCTCTAACTCCTGGTCAGAACTAATAAATAGAAAAACAACAAGGGAAAAAAGAAGCGAGCTGAACTTGACCTGAGTCTCCAAAACCAGGTTTGAGTCGTTGATTGCTTTGGGGATGAAGAGTTGTTTGTTTTTATTTTATCCAAATTGCTTTTCCCGTCTCAAATATTTATACCACAGAACAGTGTTTGGGGATTTGATCTGATTCATTTTATTTGCCATTTTAGAATAAATCCTTTATTATGGAAAGGTCACCCTTTGTCTCAGCTACAGGCGCAGTACCACAAACATAGAGACACAAAGGGATCTATGGCCTCACCTCCTTCGGTGTTAACAAAACTGCTGGAAACGATTAAATAGCAGGCAGATAATACAGGTGGAGCGTAACCTTCCTCTCTGGTCTTCTGACAGAATAGTTTCAATCTGAGGGGTATCACTTGTGAGATACTGTAGCTAAAGGTAAGATGCCAGGGAAGTTGGGTTTTCAAGTTTTAAAGACGCTATTATTCCACACCACGTCTGCATAATGGTGGTGTCCTGGCACACCACCCCCCCAAGAGCGCTTGGAGGGCAAGTTGCTCCCCTAACGCAACCGCATTTTGATGAAAGTGGACGAGTGTGTGTTTGTGAAATGCCATTTCAGAGTTTCGCAGAGGGGAAGGTGCCAATTGGGCTGTGCAGTGCTCTCGCTCTGAATTGCCACCAGTGCAGGACTTGTCCTGGTGTCTGTGTCAAAGGGCAGGTCACTAACCAGCTGCCTATCTCAGAGGAGGAACGGTCGGGGCTGATGGTAGACACCTCCATCAGTTAGATTTTTTATTTGTAAATATCCTGCCTCTATGCCTGAAGATCACATGAACAAAAAAATGGAATGGATGATTTGGGACTTGATTAATAAAGAATTAAAAGAAAGTAATATAATTAATGGCAATCAACATGGGTTTATGGAAAAAAGATCTTGTCTAACTAATTTGATAATTTTTTTTTGATGAACTTACAAGAGTTGTTGGTAAAGGTAATTGTGTTGATTTAATATACTTAGACTTCTATAAGGCATTTGACCTGGTACTGCACAAAACTTTGATTAAGAAACTGGATCTATACAAAACCAATGCAGCACATTAAATGGATTAGAAACTGGCTAGCAATAGGTCTCACTATGTAATTGCAAACAAGGAATCATCATCAAGTGGGTCTGTTTCCAGCGGGTTCTTGGCCAGATTGGTTCTTGGCCCTACGCTATTTAACATTGTTATCAGTAATGTGGAAGAAAACCTAAAATCATCACGGATGAAGTTTGCACATAACACCAGAGGTTGCGGGAGAGCTAAATAATGAAGAGGACAGTTCACTGACAGAGATCTGGGCTGGTAAATTGGGCACAAGCAAACAATATATGTTTCAGCATGGCCAAATATCAAGGAACAAAGACTGTAGGCCATCTTACGGGATGGGGAATGCTATCTTCGGAAGCAGTGACTATAAAAAAGACTTGGATGTCCGGGTGGATAATCAGCTGAACATGAGGTCCCAGTGCAAGTATGTGGCCAAAAGGGCTAATGTGATCCTTGGATGTATAAACAGGGAGATCTTGAGTAGGAGTAGGGAGGTTATAGTACCTCTGTTTCTCCGTTACTCCCTCCACCATTGCTGGCTGTAGTAAAACTGGGGCGATAGGCACCAAGCTACGTGTGAATCTTGACTTCAAGCATAGTGACAGGCTGCTATTAAAGCCTTCTGGAGGAGGTATTCTCCGTTCAAGGCTGGCTTGCTGTACATTTGCTTTGCTTTTTGCAGCTTCTTTAAATAAAGTCTTAGCAAATTGTAACTGCCAATTCAGCTTTGCCCTTTGACTGGCTGTGGTATGGTGCTGATGTGATCTGACTGAATTCCCAATCCCAGGTAACCTTCCCAAGCTCTCTGCAAGTCAACTGGGGTCTGAAACGACACTGCTGAAAGGCTTCATTGCTTCATCTGGGCTGGTGACTGTGGTAGTGTCTGACAGTTCAGCTAATTCCCAGAAGTCTACAATCATGAGGTAGTTTGCTATGAAAAGACCTAGTCCTACTTTGCCCCACGGTCTCTTGGGGATCCCGTGTCTTTTCACTGTCCCCTTTTGCTGTTTAGTCTGCATTTCCCATGTGTATTACCAGCTTACCAGATTGCTGATATCCTTGGTCATGTTTTGCCAGTGTACAGGGTCTCTAGCATTATGGAGACAGGCTTCTATTCCAGAATGGCTCCAAGGTATGCTTGACAGAATTTCTGTTCTCAGTGATCTGGGTTTTATGGTTAACTATATATATATATGATGCTATCTTGTACACTCATCTCATCTCAATAGTTCCTGTATTCTTGGGTGGCAGGTGGGACTTCTCCCCTGCTGTCTGGCCTTTCTGATAGAATGGTGGATGTGAATACCTGATAATGTCTGCATGGTTTATTCTCAAATATTCTCAAGCCTCTGCCTTAAAACTGTCACATTCCTGGCTTGGTTGATGCTTTCTATCAAGTTGAAGATCCCTTATTCCTGTTCAGTTTCTCTATTTTCACAGGGTCAGAAGCCAGCTGTGTACATGTCAGTCCCTTCCTTGTATTGTACGTCTAAAGTTGTAACACTGCATTTTCAGTAGCATACACTGAAGGCGTTTTGGGGGCACTAGCAGTACCTTTTTGAAAATGCTCTTTAGTGGTTTATGGTCCCTTTCAACCCGGGTGGTTTCCCATCCTTGAATATACCAGTCAAACTGTTCACACATGAACACTATTGCCAGACATTCCCCGTCAATTTGGATGTATGTTTGCTCCATTGGCGATAGAGATCTTGATGTGAAAGCTAGCGTCTATCTCTTCTGTAGGAAAGATGCCCCAAGCCCCATCTCACTATATGGTTGCCTCTTTGTTCGCATTGTAGTTTTTCAGGCTGGGATAGTTGGTCACCAGCTTCTTGATACAGGTGATGACGGCTGCATCATGTTGAGGGAACAATGTCTTTTTTGTTCAATATCTTCATTAATGATCTGGAGGATGGCGTGGACTGCACTCTCAGCAAGTTTGCAGATGACACTAAACTGGGAGGAGTGGTAGATACGCTGGAGGGCAGGGATAGGATACAGAGGGACCTAGACAAATTAGAAGACTGGGCCAAAAGAAATCTGATGAGGTTCAACAAGGACAAGTGCAGAGTCCTGCACTTAGGACAGAAGAATCCCATGCACTGCTACAGACTAGGGACCGAGTAGCTAGGCAGCAGTTCTGCAGAAAAGGACCTGGGGGTTACAGTGGATGAGAAGCTGGATATGAGTCAGTGTGCCCTTGTTGCCAAGAAAGCTAATGGTATTTTGGGCTGCATAAGAAGGGGCATTGCCAGCAGATCGAGGGACGTGATCATTCCCCCTATTCAATATTGGTGAGGCCTCATCTGAAGTACTGTGTCCAGTTTTGGGCCCCACACTACAAGAAGGATGTGGAAAAATTGGAAAGAGTCCAGCAGACGGCAACAAAAATGATTAGGGGTCTGGAGCACATGACTTATGAGGAAAGGCTGAGGGAACTGGGATTGTTTAATCTGCAGAAGAGAAGAATGAGGGGGGATTTGATAGCTGCTTTCAACTACCTGAAAGGGGGTTCCAAAGAGGATGGATCTAGACTGTTCTCAGTGGTACCAGATGACAGAACAAGGAGTAATGGTCTCAAGTTGCAGTGGGGGAGGTTTAGGTTGGATATTAGGAAACACTATTTCACTAGGAGGGTGGTGAAGCACTGGAATGGGTTACCTAGGGAGATGGTGGAATTTCCTCCCTTAAAGGATTTTAAGGCCCGGCTTGACAAAGCCCTGGCTGGGATGATTTAGTTGGGGATTGGTCCTGCTTTGAGCAGGGGGTTGGACTAGATGACCTCCTAAGGTCCCTTCCAACCCTGATATTCTATGATTCGATGTGCCGCTGCTTTGTCTTGGCATCGGGTGGTAGGCTGAGCTTTGCAAACCCTTTATTTTTGCTGTTTTGCTCCACATTAATGTCATATACAGGCAAAAAGTTCATCCTCCAAGTCTCAAAGTGGTGCATTTTTTCTTTGCTTTTCTTGGCTGCAAGCTTTGACGTAATGACTTCTCTTGCCACAATTATTGCAGATATCCTGATATGCACAGCATTTTCCATTGTCATGTTTTTCTCCACAGTACCCACAGATCTTCCTCTGTATTTTATCTCCTCTGCTTTGTATTTTTGTCTTTTACTTTTACACAAATTTTGGTGTAATTTGCCTTATATTTTCATGCTTCCCCTGTGCTACTTGGGAAATGATCTCTGTATCCCAGTTATGCGCTGCATTTAGCTGTGAACTTGTTTATTAGCTTTTCATATGGCTATAGCTCTTGGTATAGTTGGTGTGGGGTCCCTGTGAATTTTCATTTGCGCTCCTGCATCTTTTGTTCCTCGAACAGATTTATCACAAATTAGTTAATCTTAGGGTATGTCTACACTACGAGAGTAGTTCGATTTTAGTTAAATCGAATATGTGCAATCGATATTAGAAAGTCGAACGTGTGTGTCTACACTAAGGACAGTAATTCGACTTTGTCAGTCCACACTACCAGGGAAAGCGTCGACATTGGAAGCAGTGCACTGTGGGCAGCTATCCCACAGTTCCCGCAGTCCCCGCTGCCCAGTGGAATTCTGGGTCGAGCCCCCAATGGCTTCTGGGTAAAAAATTGTGGCGAGGGTGCTTTTGGGTAACTGTCGTCATCCGTCAGTCACTACCGCCCTGCCTCCCTCCCTGAAAGCGCCGGCGGGAAATCAGTTCGCGCACTTTTTGATCAGTGACAGCGCGGACGCCACAGCACTGCGATCATGGATCCCGCTGCGACCATCGCTGCAGTTGTGGCCGTTCTCAACGCCTCGCACCTTATCATACACCTTTCCCAGAGGCAGATGCAGAGAAATCAGGCGAGGAGGCTACGGCAGCGGAGTGAGGGCCTGAAGTCGGAGAGTAGCACAGAGCTGTCAGAAACCACGACACCCAGCGCCGAGGACATCACGTTTGCAATGGGGCATGTGGATTTTGTTGAACGGCGATTCTGGGCCCGGGAAACAAGCACGGACTGGTGGGACCGCATAGTGCTTCAGGTCTGGGATGAATCCCAGTGGCTGCGAAACTTTCGCATGCGGAAGGGGACTTTCCTGGAACTTTGTGAGTTGCTGTCCCCTGCCCTGAAGCGCAAGGACACCCGCATGCGAGCAGCCCTGACTGTCCAGAAGCGAGTGGCCATAGCCCTCTGGAAGCTTGCAACGCCGGACAGCTACCGGTCAGTCGCGAACCACTTTGGCGTGGGCAAATCTACCGTGGGGGTTGTTGTCATGCAAGTAGCCAAGGCAATCGTCAAGGTACTGCTGTCAAAGGTAGTGACCCTGGGAAACGCGCAGGCCATCATAGATGGCTTCGCTGCGATGGGATTCCCAAACTGCGGTGGGGCTATAGATGGGACTCACATCCCTATCCTGGGACCGGGCCACCAGGCCAGCCAGTACATCAATAGAAAGGGGTACTTTTCAATGGTGCTGCAAGCACTGGTGGACCATCGGGGACGGTTTACAAACATCTACGTCGGATGGCCGGGCAAGGTTCATGACGCTCGCGTGTTCAGGAACTCTGGTCTGTTTAGACGGCTGCAGGAAGGTATTTACTTCCCGGACCACAAGATAACTGTTGGGGATGTGGAGATGCCTACAGTGATCCTCGGGGACCCAGCCTACCCGCTAATGCCCTGGCTCATGAAGCCCTATACTGGCGCCCTGGACACAGAAAAAGAACTGTTCAACTACCGGCTGAGCAAGTGCAGAATGGTAGTGGAGTGTGCTTTTGGCCGTCTCAAGGGGAGATGGAGAAGCTTACTCACTCGCTGTGATCTCAGCGAAACCAATATCCCCATCGTTATTGCAGCTTGCTGTGTGCTCCACAATCTGTGTGAGAGCAAGGGGGAGACCTTTATGGCGGGGTGGGAGGTTGAGGCAAATAGCCTGGCTGCTGATTACGCCCAGCCAGACAGCCGGGCGATTAGAAGAGCCCAGCGGGACGCGCTGTGCATCCGGGAGGCTTTGAAAGCCAGTTTCAAGGCTGAGCAGGGTACCCATTGACTTTTAAGTTTGTGGACACAGAAGCTGAACTTGCCCCCGTTTCTTTACCCAGTTGCCGTCGACTATCCTCTCCAATTACATACCCCCTTCACCCCCTTCCCAAAAAATAAAATCTGTTCTGTTTTGTTCATGGACACCGTTGTCTTTATTACTGTTTTCACGGGAATGTTTTAAACCTGGGACGCAGACTGTGGCGGGGAGCGGGTTTAGGGTTGTGATGCAAATGATGCTTCTAAACTCCAGGAATGACAGGCTCCGCGATGGTGGACTGGTTGTTTCAACGGAGCCTGCCAGCCCTCCTGGCCGGGACTGCGTGTATGTGTCGGCTATGTGACTGTCTTGCAGGGGGAGGAGGGTTACAGATCCCCTGCTGCGCGGCTCTGTGATCCAGGGTAAGGACCGCTGCATAAGATCTGTAACTGCCCTCCCCCGCCACCAAGTCACAGAGCAACACCACCGCCCCCACCACACAGAACATGAAAACCACCTCCCAGACTGACCAGGATAACTAGTCACTGCACTGTATATGTGCCCTGCTGCTGCACCTGCCCCCTGCTAAAGGTGACTGTCCTGTCCAATGACCAAGGCCCTTCCCCCCCCTCCAGACAGACTCCCCTCCAAAAGAAGAGGATGGAAACAGAAATGAACAGAAACGTATTCTTTATTAACAACCGCACATGGAACGGGGGGGTGAAACTTGGACGGGGTCTTGTGTGAGGCGGGTAGGAAAGGACTTTTCAAATTTTGGGGAATGAGAGCCTTCTAGTGGTAGAGCAGTCCGCAGGGGTGGAGTGAAATTTTTCCCGGCCCCTTCCACCCCTCCGTGTTTGGACTTTGGGTGAGGGGGGTATGGGACTTGGTGGCGGGGCAGGGCAGTTACAGAGAGACTGCAGCGGGGCTCTCTCCTCCTGCCTCCGGTCCTGCAGAACATCCACAAGGCGGCGGAGCGTGTCCGTTTGCTCCCTCATTAGTCCAAGCAGCGTTTGAGTAGCCTGCCTGTCCTCCTGTCGCCACCTCTCCTCCCGTTCAATGTTTGCCCGGTGCATTTGGGACAAGTTCTCCCTCCACTGTGTCTGCTGGGCTGCCTGTGCTCGGGAGCATTCCATTAGTTCAGCAAACATGTCTTCCCGTGTCCTCTTCTTCCTCCTCCTAATGTGCGCTAGCCTCTGGGCAGATGTGGCTGTGGGAATTGGAAAAAGGGAGTGAATTCCTGAGACAGAGCAATGTATCTGTGAACAGAGAACATAGTCTTTCTCTGTGAACAAGACCATGCAGAGCACCTATCACACGCGCACTGAGGACAAGGTCGAATTTTCGGCCCTCGCCTACAGTGCCTGCGGTCTTGCTGTGGCGAGCTGAGGAGCAGGGCAGGACACCGGACTTTGTCTAGATGGCAAACATGGTAAGCCGTAGACTTGTGGCCGCTTAAAACTTTAAGAGTGGCACTGGCCTCCTTTCACATAGAAAGCAATGCGAGTCTCTGCTGGCAGCAATCCTGCAAGCATGAACTCTGGCCCTGTCCCAGCCCCTCGCGGCTGTAAACCGCGTGGCTGTAAACCGGCGGTTGCAGTTCTGTAAAGGGACGGGCAAGCAGTCCCAATACTAACTTTCCCCTACCTAATTCACAGCAGGGAGTCATGCCTGACATCACCCTCCTGAAGGTCTCCGAGAGCCAGAAGGAGAAGATGCTCCGGGACAGCCTGCAGAAACCGGGGCCATTTGCTGCACTGCTGTGCAAGGCCATGATCCCGGAGTACCTGCTGGCGTTGTGGCAGGGAAACGTGTCCTACCACGGGGGGCCTAATAAGCTGTCCCTGCCCAGGAACCTGCTGATGAGGCTTGAAAAACACCTGCAGGAGGTGTATGAGGAGTTCTCCCCGGAGGATGTCGCCTCGATCCCCGGTTACATTGACCAGTTCTTGGCTTAGGTGCCCTTGGAGGGACAAATGACTGCAGGGTTTTGGGCACTATAATCATGAAGCGGACATTGTGAGATTTTTTTAAAATGGTTCGGACTATATATTGAGGCGCCCAAAGACGGAGTAATCATGATACACTTTGCACTGATTCCCCTTTTGTTTGACTTTCCTGTTTACATGTTTTGAAGCACTTTACCCACTGTTAATATTTTCAATCTTCCTGTTTTGTTGCAAATAAATGTTTACATGTTTTAAAGCACTTTAGCTACTGTTAATATTTTAAATATGCCAGTTATGTTGTAAATAAATGTTTGGATATTTAAAACACTTACTGCTTGATCCTTCCCCTGAATCTGTGTCTGGGGTAACGGCTGGGGAGGGTTGGTAGGGGATCTCTGTCAGGGTGATGAAGAGCTCCTGGCTGTCGGGCAAATCAGCGTTGTAAGCGCTGTCTACTGCCTCGTCCTCCTCATCTCCTTCCTCCTCTTCCCCGTCCGCTGAGGAACCGGCCGCGGACAATATCCCATCCTCAGAGTCCACGGTCAGGGGTGGGGTAGTGGTGGCGGCCGCACCTAGGATGGAATGCAGTGCCTCGTAGAAACGGGATGTGTGAGGCTGGGATCCGGAGCGTCCGTTTGCCTCTTTGGTCTTCTGGTAGCCTTGTCTCAGCTCCTTGATTTTCACGCGGCACTGCGTTGCATCCCGGCTGTAGCCTCTCTCTGCCATGGCTTTAGAGATCTTCTCATAGATCTTTGCATTCCGTCTTTTGGAGCGCAGCTCGGAAAGCACGGACTCATCTCCCCACACAGCGATGAGATCCAAGACTTCCCGATCCGTCCATGCTGGGGCCCTCTTTCTATTGGATTGCACGGCCATCTCTGCTGGAGAGCTCTGCATCGTTGCCACTGCTGCCACTGCTGCTGAGCTCGCCACGGTGTCCAAACAGAAACTGCGCTTCAAACTGCCCAGACAGGAAAAGGAATTCAAATTTTCCCGGGGTGTGGCTGGTCAGAGCATCCGAGCTCGGACTGCTGTCCAGAGCGTCAACAGAGTGGTGCACTGTGGGATAGCTCCCGGAGCTATTACCGTCGATTTCCATCCACACCTAGCCTAATTCGATATGGCCATTTCGAATTTAGCGCTACTCCTCTCGTTGTGGAGGATTACAGAAATCGATTTAAGGAGGGCTCTATGTCGAACTAAATGGCTTCGTGGTGTGGACGGGTGCAGGGTTAATTCGATATAACGGCGCTAAATTCGACATAAAAGCCTAGTGTAGACCAGGCCTAAGATTTGATAATCACACGAGCCAGCCCTTTTGTGCAGCCTGGCACCATACTGATCTATGATTTTGGCAGATCCTTAATGACCTTTATTGAAAAGATACCTTTTTATACAACAGTTTTTGTGGGATGCAAATGCTTTTGGAGCGTTTTCTAGGCTTTTACATGGGTCTTGCAGTCTGCTGCTGACATAGCCAGATGCATTTGGAGCATGTGGCAGGCTTTGCCCATTAGAAGTAATAGCATCTTTGCTTTTATTTTGTTTTTCTATTTCCAGCCCCATTGTAATTTCATAGTTTTCCCATTGTGGTCCAGTTGCTAAGGGACATGTTCCCTTGCATGTCCATCTGCTCAGGGACAGAAATCTGGTCTGCTGCCAGGATTGTCGTTTGTGCTTTGTTTTTAGTTTGTCTGTTTTTGCAAGCGTCCTAATTTCGGTCTCACTTCTGACACCATAGACCATGTTTGACCAGGAGAAGAGACAGAGCAACATGCAGGCTTTATTCCTTCCTCTACATGGCTCTCAACATGCCTGCAAGTCGAGTTCTCTAAGTGTGCTCTAGCATCCTCTGTTGGGAAACTATTGTAACATGAAAAACAATGCTACCCTCTGGGACATCAGGGAAGACTTTAAACTCCATTGAAACAGCAGCTCATAGGAAGAGGTTTGAAAAATCAATACTGTACTCGGGAAGATCATAAAGAGAAGTCTTTCAAAATGGGTTGCATAAAAGCAGCCCCTTCGATCTGTGTCACTGTCAGATAGGGCAAGAGAGGCTGTTTCTCTGCTTGGGTGAGAGATAAACCATATACTAGAGAGATGTAACTGAGCCTCAGGTGAAGTGTTTGGGTGTGATAGGGCTAAGGGAAGAGTCTGGTATGGAGGAAAAAGGGAACAGAAACAGGATACAGAATGTTGGCTGTTGAACATGGCCCCCAAACATGGGCTTGCCAAACCACTTAACCACATCCCAGCATCCAATCTGAACTCCAGACCCTCGCCCCAACTTAATGGGGACTGGGAGATCCAGACACTGTCTCCTTAGATTGTCTCTGCACAGAATGTGATGTCTTCTCATATGCCATCCATCTCCCACCGGTCATGGGAAATTTGGTGGCGACTCAAAGGTAGAAAGGGAAACAGAGATCTAGTTCTGGCAGAAGAAATGATTGTGTCACGTCAAAACATTGGTCTGACAACCAGACTCTCTTTCTCCCTTCTGAAATATGCAAGAGTGGTTCACCAATGTAAAATTATATCACCTGCTTTTAAAAATAGATCTGTTCTATTAATGTCCTGATCCATCTGCAGCATAGCTCAACCGCAACAGCAGGTGCTTTTATTAGCGTGGTTTGAAAGGTTATTGCATTCGGGTCCAATTCTGCTCACAGAGAATTGTGAGCAATGACCCATGTGCATTATTCGCATGTGCTTAGCATTGGACTGATTTTGCTCCCTTTGACATCAGTGGTAAAACTCCCATTGATTTCAGTGGGAACAGGTAGGCCAATCTTGAGTGCTTTTGAAAATTCCACCCACAAGCGTCTATAGTTTCTTTTCGCACTAGTGTTTTTACAGAGCTGGTCAAATAATGACAGTCTTTCAGGATAACGAATCTGACAATGAATACAAGGGCAAAATTCAGCAGGAAAATTGGTGACAAAGAAAAATGTGAGCAGTGTTAGGGTTGCAATGTAAAAAAGGAGCTCATTTGTTATAGGAACCAGCATGGAACTCAGAGGGAGGAGCACAGGTTGCAGGAGGGAAGAGTATGGAGAGGCACCAGGAAGCCAGTCTGTGTGCACATGGCTGGAATGCTTGCTGCAGCCAGTTTAGTTTTAGAAACACGGAGGCCTCTCATGTTATTACCCAACGCACAGTACGCAAAACACTCATCATGGGGCTGATTCAAAGGCAGTTAAGTCCATTAAAAGACTTTTGACTTTAGGCGGTTTTGGCTCAGGCCCTAGCAGGATTTCTCAGGCCTTTTACAGTTCTAGCAACAAGCTGCCATGGGATGGGAAAACTCTTAACAGTGCAGAAATGTATTTGTACTTCTTTATCTCCAGTGGCCAACGTCAGCTCAAATGTCGACCGCATAAACGACCTCCTTGATTCCGTCTGTGATATTCACTGCCATAGAAGTGTAAGCAGAGTCAGGATGAGCTCTAGCCTGACATCTGGTGGTGAATTATGGCGAGTGTGGAAAAGAACTCCAGGGGCTGGTCTTGTTTGCATAGGCACACCCACCTGGCATGAAACAACAGCAACTGAAAGTGGTTACTTTGGCTGGTGTGGGATCTGTTATTGGGGCAGGAAGAATAAAGTTTTGTTACCCTGATTCTGTGAATCAAGGCCAGTGGAACTGTTGTATGACAGAAGGACTCACCATTACCTAAGTAGCACTTGCTTGACAAGGGGCATGGGTTACAAAACCCAGTGAATTGAGAAAAGATGGGGACAGGTATTTGTACCTGATGGTATGGCCACCCCCACCCCTTTGAGGGCTTGAAACACCAATTGCACCACCTCCTCTCTCCACTGTTGAATGTCAGAACTAACTTTGATTCCATTAGGAGTCTAGTTACAGGCTGCTGAGCTGAATTCACTTTGGGCCAATGGTGCACCAGCACTGGGGCTCCCCTACTATGAGCTGAAATCACTAAGAGCTGAAATCACAAAAGCGCTAAAGTTATTAAGAGCTGAGATCATTGAGTGCTGTGTTAACTAGCGGGGGAGCCTGAAGCTATATTGCTAAGCAGCTGGCGGAGCAATTTGCGGGGATGACTGGAGGAGCAGCGAGCGGTGCGGAGCCTTGCGGGGATGGTTGGAGCGGCCCAGGGAACGGCGAGCGGAGCTGTTTGCGGGGACGGCTGGAGCAGCTCACAGGTCGGTGAGTGGAGCGGAGCAGCTTGTAGAGCAGAGCAGTTCGTGGGACGGCAGGAAGTGGACTGGCTCGTGGTGAAGGCTGCGGTGGAACCCCACGGAGAGACGGCCGGCCGGCCTTGGATCACGTAAGGTGCCCCTTAACACCATGCGTGCCCCCGTTACTCTGGGGCTGCACTGACCAGGGACAGAGACTTTGGGGGTTATTGGACTTTTGGGACTTTGGGTGGTTGCTGGACCCAAGAGACTTTGGGGGTGTTGGACTTTGGGGACTCTGGGTGATTTTTGGGTTGCTGGATTCAAGAACCAAAGGGAAAGGACACAGCCCAATTTGCTGGGGTGGGTCTTTTGCTCATGGTTTGTGTTATGAATCCTGTTTGTGGTGTTTTTCCAATTTAATGCTGATGTCGTTTACCTCATGTTATTAAACATTTTCTGCTACACTCAGACTCCGTGCTTGCGAGTGGGGAAGTATTGCCTCTTAGAGGTACCCAGGGGGTGGTATGTAATTGTCCCAGGTCACTGGGTGGGGGCTCGAGCCGGTTTTGCATTGCGTTATTGAAACGGAACCCCTAGATACAGAACCCGGCCCTTGTTGCTGCCAACTTAGATGGGCAGAAGGGTTACAGAAGTATTATGTTGTTGGGTAACATCATAAACTGGCGAAGCCACGTATCATTAAGAAAGAAATTTGATCTTGATTGCATTGGGTTTATCTATCTGACTAATAAAACATCTAGAATCAGTGCCAACATCCACAACAATACTTTGAAATTTTGTAATACCCAAATTATTATATCATGTGGAGAGGCATTAAATTATGCAAGTGTTCTGCAAGCTATACGGAAATCAGCCATGGATTAGATTTCAAAAGGCTCATAAAAAGAGTCATGTGAGAACATTAGCCTTGAAATATTTTATAACCAAGCAAGCCATTAATAGTCTTGAACTAATCATTGGCTGGTGTAGCAGTGCCAGTATGCTTGGCATTTTTTATGGAGTGAAACCTTTAAAATAGTCTAATGAATACATCGCTCTAAAAATATTCTCAGATCACTGCAGCTGTGAGGCCTCATTCTGTTTTAAGAACTGTTTGGATTCCATGCTATACAAATTACATGCATTTTTTTTTTTACTGTACCTGGTTGTTTCTGGTGAAATTCACTCGAATGGTGAATCCCCACAGCTCCCTCCCCTGCCAGTTCTTGGCAGCAGCAGCAACCGCTGCCTCCCTGGAGACCGACTGCCAGGTGGGGATGGGGGTTGGTGCTTTGGCCCTGACAGACTGCAGCTCTGGAGTCTCCACTGACCCACAGGCACTGCAGTGCACGGCCAAGCCTCTCACCTGAGCTCCTGCGCAAGGGGCAACTCAGAGATGCCGCCTCTTCCCACCCGGGCCAAACCGGTCCCCGAAACTGGAAGCACTTCCACCGCCCCGCAGCGAGGAGCCAGGCCTCTCGGCCCAGCCCTGGGATGGGGGATGGGAGAAGGTGATTTAGGGCCACACCATGTGCTTGCTAGGGTTGCAGAGAGGAGATGTGAGCTTGCACGGTTCTGTCCTGTGCAGTAGACACAAGATTGCTGCGTGCTTGTGTGTATGCACCATTCACCGGGCTCCATAAACCCCAGAAGCATGTCATTGCAAATCCTGGGCCACGTCAGACACGGCGTTCAGCCATTCAGTATGGGGAGAGGGCCTGGCTCTGAGGCCAACAATACTGCTGCCCTGCTTATGGAGCTTCTACTGGAGATGGGGCCGGGCCCTGGGCTCCAATACATTGACTTACCCATAGACCGCTGGTGTATAAATAACCCACGGTGAGGCCTGCGGTGAACCGGTGTGCTCCCCTTCCCTGAATGTCCCCCACATTATAACGACTGGGGCCCTACACATTTACCCTAACAGTGAACGCAGCTGTGGGAAGTGAGTGAAAGTTCACCAACCGTTACCATGAACCTTGATAGAAGGGCACGAAAAGGGAGGCCGATAGATTGCTTAGCCCAAACAACAAGGGCTCATGATGCAACCCCAGGGTGTAGGGTCCTGACTGATGAACAAAGGGAGGCTAGAATAGGAGAGCAACAGACCAAAACTAGTATGTCGGAAAGTAGGCCAAACTTGGGACTGCAATAATGAGGGGAGTGGGGCTGTTTCACCCCCCCGCCCCGCTTTTTGGCGCTATACAAAGAGTGATTGGGGGGGGTGGACCTCTGGGATTCTCTGGGCCAAGGCTGCCGGGCCTCAGCGTTGTTCCAGAGACTGTCATTCATTGGTGACCCTTGATCATCGGGACGTTCAGACCAGCACAGCAGTGAGGGCATGTGACCAGAGAGGACTCCCCCACCCCCCCAAGGTGATACGGCACCTCTCCTTCAGCTGTCCCTTTCCATCCACTGCTATCTTCCTTCTGTTCCCCCCACTCTTTTCTCGGCTTTTTCACCTGATCCTGAGACCAGCTGCACCATGCGCTGAGATGGCACACCCAGCTCTGCACAGCCTGAGAGGGCCTCATGAAGGATGGGGACCTGGCCAGGCAAGCCAGCTGGTGTCCCAGACTGCAGAGGTGAGCCAGGACCCAGAGCAAAAGCTGTCGTGGCCGACCTGCCAGCCTGGAGCGTCTATCTGTGACTGACCAGCCACCTTGTGGCCTGAATACATCACCGAAAGCCGTATTTCCCCACCTTTACTGCCCTGCCTCTTCTCTCCCTTTGGGTCTGCCTGGCTTATCAAAAGCAGGGAAAGTAACCAGGGAAAGTCACAGGCTTAGGTTTTGTTTTGCAGAAACATTCAGTTTCCACAAAAACAACGAGGAGTCCTTGTGGCACCTTAGAGACTAACAAATTTATTTGAGCGTAAGCTTTCATGGGCTACAGCCCACTTCATCGGATGCAGTCTCTAAGGTGCCACAAGTACTCCTGTTCTTTTTGCGGATACAGACTAACACGGCTGCTACTCTGAAACCTATCATTCAGTTTCCAGTTCAAGATGCTTCATGTTTTGTTTTTGAATCTCTCTCTCTTGTGTCTCCTGGCTAATAAACCTGCCAACGTCACCTGAATTTTCCTGGTGTGTTTGCCGTAGGACTAAGCAAGTCGAAGTCTCTGTGGTCACAATGTGTCTGTGGTGCTTCCAAAATGGTTCTCCTGAGTTGGGAGCCCGGGGTGCCTCGCCCTGTGTGTACAAGGTTGCAGAGGGCAGCAGGGAACCTAGGCAGCGTTCTTGGGTGTCGCAGGGAACATGCCGTGTATATAAAGCAGTTGTCCCCTGAATCCTCTCCTTGTGTCACATGCCCCTTGTGTCACGGGTTACAGGGAACACATGCAGAGGGGCTTCTGGTGGTGTTGAAACCACTGCTGGGCTCCCGTCCCTCCCCCATCCCCGTAGACCATCCCACCATTTGCACCTACTTAGCATACTGAACTTGTTCCATGGCACACAGCTGGGAGGCATTTATGGCCCTTTCCTACTAGTCCTGGTCATAACTTTCTGCTCTAGGTGCACTACGGAATGGTACAGCCTGGTTTGATGCAGCAAGCACCTCCCTCGCTCAACATGGATGAGGGAAGATGTTGTTTCCCATGCGTCATCTGCCCTGTGCTAGGAAATCGTGCTGCCAATTCACAAGTATTTCTTCAGAGTTGCTTTTATTCTGTTGGCAAAGCTGAGTGAGACGTGGCATTCAAGGCCCCATGTGCTAATGTCTCATGTACTTTATACACAGGGGCTTTAAAAGGTGGCTTAGTGGCATGTTTTCCAGGCTCTCTTTAGTTGTGATGATGGCATTTTGTATACATGTACGTTTCTGTGAGGAAAAGGAGCTTGGTTTTATTTATACTATGGCTTCTGCAGTGTCAAAGTAGATTATCCTGCCAAGGAAGTGATCTGACATTCTTGTCTACATCGTTTTACAGAGCTTTGCTGTGTATCATCATCCAGCGTAAATTTCAGCTGTGGAAACTAGAAGTTTAATGGTGGAAGTGCAAATCCGATTTTCCTGTTGGCCACTCTTAGCACGGAAAGTGTGTGCTGCTTGCTGACTGTTTAGAGGACAAGATTCAGCACCAGTGATAACAGCTATGAAAATATACTTCTATCCAGGGCAATGTTACCAACTATCTACATGTCCATTTTTTTTTCTGGAGATGCTGAATGCTGTAGCAGAAGAATTTTTCTTGCAGAGAAAGAGAACTTCCTGTTCTCTGATCAGCAAGCTCAGTAGCTTCTCTGAAGAGAAAGACAGGCTGATGGCATCACACCTGCTTCTATCAGCATCACTGGATGCCGTCTAGCAAACGAAGATTCAGATCGGGGGTTACTCAAGAAGAGGGGAGGTTGCAATGGGTTTCCCCATGCTGGCATCTCTGTACAGGACCAATTTGCAATTGCAGTCCTAGGGTTTCCTGAGGGCAAGGACTGCATGAATAATAGCACCGACCACAGCACTCGCATCCCAAAAAGGGGCAGAGTGAAGGTGAAGTCCTGGCCCTTCCCATTCGCACACCAGCTAACAGAGCTGGGCGGATAGCATAGGGCCTGCTGGCTGGTCTTTCCCCAGTGGTTGTGAGGGCATTACACCTAGGTCAGTCTCGGTGTCTCCAGAAGCTTCTGCGGAGGCAATGCATCTCCACCCACCCCAACCACAGGCAGGCTGTAGCTTGATGACTGTATTAAAATGTCAATCTGAGTCATTGCAGCTGCAGTACGCTAGGTTTTGTAAACAATTCTTGAAATCCTCAGCCTATTTCGGAAGTCTGTGTGGTTTAGTTTTAAATAAGGACATAATGAATTCCAGTCACTGCCTGTACCACTCATTGTTTCAAGGTATATTCCATCACTTAATATCACACAGGGGATTTATGTTAGTGCAAGAATTTCACTAGCAGTAGCAACCTATGAAGGCCATTACCGCTGGCTACAGTAGCTGTAAAAGCAAATGAGGCTAGCCCTCCTTTGGTACCAAGTAATGACTTTGAAAGCCTGCCTTGCCGCCCATAATTCTCTTCCAGATGTCAGGTGTTAGTGAAATGTGCCAGGGTTTCGAAGGAGTAATCGCATCAATCTGAGCACAGAACAAGCTGTCATATTTCACTGTAGTAATGAAAATTATGATGACATCAAGACAGGCTTCCTTGCAATCCTAATCATCTCACACCACCGTGGCATAAAGCTATTAAAGAATCATGTCCTTGGTAGAGTAGACAAAAGCAATAAACAGCTTCCAAAGGTGATTAAACACCACAGCAATAGTTTGTCGTTCTAGATGAGTGTGCGGAAATTTGTTGCTGTTGCTCCACAAATACTTCCTTGGTGTAAACGGGGGGGTGTGAACTCAGGGTGCATGACACTAAACTTACTCATTGTGGCTTGAAAGTTTGACTCAAAAGTCATGTGGGGAAAAAAGGAGCAAACAGAAAAGAATCTAATGAAAAAGAGACGTGGGTATAAGTAACTGACTTGTACGAGCCTATCCTTAATATCTACAATTGTCTTGCTGCTAGCTACAATAAATATTGTTTAAATGTAATCACTCTGGAGCGGGGAAAAATACCCGTAAGGTAATAAGGGAAATCAGCACGAATTTAAAATAGTTTTTACAAGCCCCTAAAAAGTAGTTCATGAGATTTGCACAACCTCAAACTCCATCCCTAGCGGTAATTCTTGAAACAGAATTTAAAAGGAGCACGAACAACAGTAAATTCAAGGAATAGACACGGCATTAAGAGACTGAAGCACAATCAAGCTGAATGTGAAAGTGAAGAGCTGAAAGGAGAATCTGGAGAGGAAAAGCAAAAGCAAGGAGGTTGGAGGGAATTGGAGACAGAGAAGTGGGCCGGTGAGCAGCCTTTTCAAGGGTCATTAAATGTTTCTATTGCTTTATTTGAAGCCATGGCTTTCAAAGGAAACGTAACTTTGAAAAAGTATTTCTAACTAGCCATGGGAGCCTGTGCTGGGCCAACAAGAAAGATTCCAGTTTAAAGAAATTCCTTCCTGGCTCATAGGGGATGGCAGGGGAATAACAGACTTGAAAAATGCATTCGCTCATCCCTTGCATTTTTCCACAGTCAAACAAAACTCAAATCTCTACGGTGTCTATGTTGTGTGCGGCTACAGTGTGTCACTGGTACGAATGAGCTGCACTTCGAAATGCTGCGAAACGACCGTTTGGGGTTCAGTTCAGACCCAGCCTCTTCCACAGGAGAAACACACGGTGCTCTGAGATGGAGCGAAGGGGTAAGTGGAGTCTCACCAATTTGCACCAGCCGAGGCTCTGGCTGAGCGAGGGTCAGTTCCCGGGTAGGGTCTGACTGTGACCAAACGAATTCTCCCATCTGCACAAAGACAATAAGGAGACAGGACACAGGAAAAATCCATCATGTGGGGGCGGAAGAGGATGATTCTGCTTCTCTGGACTGACATAGAAAAACATAAGGCCAGGCCCATGGAGAGCAGCAGGGTAATGGAACCTGGGCTGGGAGATAACAACCGAGCAATGAATGTGAGGAAGGGCCGCAGCGAGGTGCACGGGGCGGGAGCCTGGGGATGAGAAGAGACTCTGACATTTCCAAAAGGTGAGGGATATCCTGAGCACGGAGCACGGTAGCCTTGGCCTGCACATTCCCTGACTGGCAGCTGGCCTTCAGTCTCTGCCAGTTGGAAAGGCTAGCGTTCACATGCAATATTGTTGACTATCCAAGAGGATTTTTTGTGAGGCAGAGAGAGAGAGAAAAAAGCAAACCTGTGCAGCAGAGGAAGGAGCCTCCTGGCTTAGAAAGACTGCAGCTCAGCTAATATCTGGGCTTATTTCTTACCCAAACGGACAAATTTCAACCCTCCCACTACAACCAGCCCTACTACAATGGTACTGCTTCTTGTGCCCACACAATCTGTGTCTCACAAATGGTGCTAACGCTTAGTACAATAAAGGTTTGGAATCCTAGAACATATGGATTCTTCCTTTTGTTCCACAGCATACACATTCATCTCATTCCCACCCCGCTGAATAGATGATTTTGCTTTCTATTGATCCAGAATTATGTTTCCCTGCTTGGGAGTTTTAAACCTTTCATTCAGCTAGGCTGAAACATCTATATCTGATTCCGCTGCAAAGGGGCATTTAATTGTTAACAAAAGGTGCTTTGTTGTTACATCAGATCCTCCCTAACTATCAGTTTCTAGCAATGCACCTGTATGCCTAGGAATTGAATTGGGATGGCAGTAAGAAAGAATCCGTACTATCCTCTGGTTCAGTTCTATTCAGCGGGGCCAGGAGGAATACCAGCTCCAGGACTGAAATGCGTTCTGTCAGTGCTAGATTGGTTGGCCACAGGGAAAAGCTTGCCAACCTGTTTGAGATTTTTGGAAGGAAAAATTAGTCAAGTTTCAGTGCATGCAGACAGGCGCTGGCTGAACTGTTGGAATCTGACGGATGCAGGGGGTCTGTGCTCTGAAAAGTGGGCACGTTTCTTTTCTTTGTAAAGTGCCCGGCAGCACAACTCATGAAATAAGACAAATGGGAAACTTTGCAAACTGGTCAAGACAGCTGGACTAGCCCCAGACGCACGATGACTCGCCGCTCGCATCCAAAAAGCAAGGCTGCAACGCGGCGCAGGCTTAATAAAATCCACGAAGATTCATCCTCAAAATGCTAAATCATTAAATTTTACATAGTCCATTGTACTGTGAAACCTGGATGGTTTCCAGGTGCAAGTGATTTGAAAGTAAAAATGGGTCTGTTCAATAAAATGAAATGACTTGAAGAAGTCTGAGTTTATTGCTCTATAAGTCTTAATTGGCTTTGCAAGTATCAGAGGTGACCTTGGCCTTCTCAGCCTAGCTATTATGGCTGTGTGCTGGGTTATTACAAGATAATGACAGTGCTGTGTTAATCATAGCGCTTTCAGCAGTGCAGAAAAAAATGGACACAGAAGAAATCAGCACTAGCCGTGGAGAAGAGGAGACATTCACTAGAATAGCTGTCTCTGCTTCTGAAAGGAAATGGGGAAATGTTCCAGTGAGATGCAAAGATAGAAACCTTCCACGCTCCCAGCCCTGAGCCGGACCCCCCAGGCCCCCACCCGAGCCCCGCACTCACTGCTCCCCTTTTCGCTGTGGATGTCTCACTTTGTCAGATGTGCCTCGCAACATCACTGGGGATAGTCACATTTTCTCTCTCCCACAAGGCCTTTCTGTCTCACAATGGGGATGCAGTAAGTCCTGGGAGGCTGGTCCCTCTGCTGCAGCTTCCCAGTCTCTTTACATTCTCAGCCCCACTTTTCCGATCTAGTTTCTGGCCCGCACCCAAAATCACCTTTTCTAAGCCACCAGTTTGCAGCCTTTGTCCCCTGCGCCTCTCCCATCTCCTGCTTCTCTGTCACTGCACCCCTCTCGCTTAGCAGCTGAGTACTGCCCCGGGACTCTACAAGCTGGCAGGAGGCTCATTCTCTTTCGCCATCCTGCTCCGTTAGTGCCTCCATGTCTTAGCCATCACGCCCACTCTTTCTCCTCGCTCGCTGCCTGATGTTCATGCTCTGTCACCCAGGCCCCTAGCTCTGCTCCTCTTGCTCAGTCACCAGGACAGCGGTGTGAAACGTGGAGGTTTCTGTTTGCAGGGGTTCTCAGACAAACCCCAGCAGTAATATCAAAATTCAGCCAGAAAAAGGCAAGATTTGCCTAATTAGGGGGCCAAAGTCGTAAGTCCTTCCCTGTTCACCTGTGAATCATCCCAGGTTTGCCTGTGGCATAGCCTGGGTTCACCGAAGGACAGCCAAACATTTTGCTAAACTTGCCCTATACTTAGTTTCTACTGAGCTCTAACACTAATCAACCTGACCTGCTACCATAGCATGCTCATATCTGCTAAGTTCCCAACTGTGTCAGTTCTCTGCTCTCATTCCTGGAACACTGCAGATTTTGGTAAATCCATTTGAGATGAGTTTGTAAGAACTACGAAGTATAAAGTTGTGGTGGTGGAGCAGTGATTTTAAATTGATTTCCATTACTGGCCCTGTTAGCTTGCTGTATACAGGAGATCTGCAAAGATTTGATTATTTCAAACGTGCAAGAAATGAAAACACTAATGCAAAATATTTTATCTAAAAAATAGACAACTACATATAAGAAAAAGGTAATTGCAGACAGAAAAAGAGTGCACCATTTAAATGATCATGTTAAGCAGAGCACAAATGAAACACATCTCTATGGATTTCAACCCTCAAGCATGTAATCTAAAAATCAATGATTTTACTCACTAACTGTACAGAGACATCAGGGTTAAGTATCCAAAGGAATTACTCTCTTTCCACAAGTGCACATAGGAAGAGAATCAACATCAGATGTTTGTAGTAAATTGGCCAACACAGGTAGTCCATAAAGGTACGGTGATCTCGTAATGCTATTTTATAATAAAATAATGAGCCAAGTTAGATGTACATGGCCCAACACTCCCCTTCATTTCAAGAATTCATGCAGGAGAATAGAAAAGTCCAGAACCTTCATGGCAGCATTCTCTGAAATGCTTTCAGTTCCACACGCAGGGCCAGTTAGGCAGAACTGCAGATTCTCAATGAATGGATGAGCCAATGGTGTAGTGAGGAGGATTTTAGGTTGATTATAAACTGGGGAACCTTTTGGGAAAGGAGGAGCCTGTACAGGAAGGATGGGCTCCACCTAAACCAAAACAGAACCAGATTGCTGGCTTGTAAAATTAAAAAGGTTGTAGAGTTTTTAAACTAAGGGCAGGGGAAAGCCGACAGCTACAGAGAAGCACGTGGTGTGGACTGAGACAGTGGAGGAGGATCTATTAATCAGGGTTCTCTATAACCTAGTAAAGAGGAGAAGATAGAAGTTGATAAAGTACAAGCAGGAACTGAAGAGAAACAGTCAAATGAAAGAGTTTCATTCAATTACATCGCATGAAGGCAGACAACTACAAAGTGACAAATTTTATAAGTGCTTGTAAACAAATGCTAGAAGGCTAAATACTAAGATGGGTGATTTTTGTGCCAGTTATTAAATGAGGACATGGATATAACAGGCATCACTGAAACTTGGTGGAATGATGACAATCAATGGAACACTAATCTCAGAGCGCAAATTATAGAGGAATGACAGAATAGGTTGTGTTAGTGGGAAGTGGCACTATGTGTGCAAGAAAGCATAGAGACAAATATAGTAAAAATCTTAAATGAATCAAACTGTACCATGGAATCTCTATGGATAGGAATTCCCTGCTTGAATAATAAGAGTAAAGCAATAGGGATGTACTACTGACCACCTGGCCAGGATGGTGATGGTGACTGTGAAATGCTCAGGGAGATTAGAGAGGCTATAAAAATAAAAAAACTCAATAATAATGGGGGATTTCAACTATTGTCACCTCAGGACAGGATGCAGAGATAAAGTTTCTAGACACCATTAATGACAGCTTCTTGGAACAGCTTGTCCTGGAACCCGCAGGGGGGAGGGGCAATTCTAGATTTAGACCTAAGTGGAGCACAGGATCTGGTCCAAGAGGTGAATCTGGCTGAACTGCTCAGTAATAGCAATCATAATGTAACTAAATTTAACCTCCTGGCCAGGGGCGAGAGGGGGAGAATACCAAAGAAGCCCACCACAGTAGCATTTAATTTCAGCAAGGGGAACTACTAAAACATAAGGAATCTAGTTTAACGGAAATTAAAAGGAACAGTCACAAGCATGAAATACCTGCAAGCTGCATGGAAAGAAACACCATAATAGAGTCGCAAATTCAAATATACCCCAACGTAAAAAGAATCGTTCGAGAACCAAAAAATGCCCCCATGGCTACATAACAAAGTAAAAGAAGCAGCTGGAGGGAAAAAGGCATCCTTTAAACATGGGAAGTCAAATCCTACTGAGGAAAATAGAAAGGAACAGAAACTCTGGCAAGTATAATTTGGCAGGCCAAAAATGAATTTGAAAAGCAACTAGCAAAAGATTTAAAAACGAACAGCAATTTTTTTTAAGAAGCAGGACACCTGCCAAACAAGCAGCGGGGCCACTGGACGATCGAGGTGCTAAAGGAGCATTCAAGGCACACAAGGCTTCAATGTGAAGCAGCATTTGTCCCCTTGAGACATTGCCCTGGGTCTCAGACAGACACAGACATTTTATTTGCAAAGTAAGGCGCAAATTCATCACAGTAAGAGAACCTTGGTTCTGTTTCCCAATAGCGGCAGCTCAGCTCAAGCAAGCTATGTGCTCTACAGAGTTACCCAGCTACCCACTACTGGTGACTGGGCAGCTGTTATGGTGCAGAAACCTTCTGGCTCCCAGTTAACACTGACGTGAGAGTTTTAAACCTGTTTTCATGTTTCCATCGGTACCACTCTGTCTAGGTTCTTACGACGGTGCCTTGCTTTTGATTTGAAGCAAGTCCCTGTTCTGCAATGGTCAGGCACTAGATGTCAGCGTACCATGCATGGAGCACTTGCAGGATCAGAGCCCAAAACAGCAAAGCGGACGTGCTCCCTTCAGACACATGTTAGCAGCGCTTAAAAAGCGAGAGCTATGCTACCTATAGCCACAAAAATTCACTTCTTGACTTCTGCACATTGGAAGAGTGTTCCGCGCCTGTCAGTGATTGTCATCTACTGTGTGCTGACAGGCCAGCTTTCCCACCCAGACTAGAGCATCTCTTAGACTTGGAAGAAACACTCCACTAAGTTTACAGATGAGGCCAATCCCAAGGCATCATCACTACTAGAGCAAGTGACATGAACATGTGACGTGTTTGACTTCCAGTGCAGTTGGCTCAAGAATGATTTCCTGCACCACCGTCCAATAAAACCATGCTAAAGGGTTCTATTGTGCTAGCCTGCAAGAAACGTAGGCAGGGAAATACTGTCAGAGGCTGATGGGTAACTGTTAACAGCCTCCAGACACATTCACCTGTTATTAGGCGCTTTGTTTCTCTGAATAAAGACTATTATTTAGCAGTGTATTCCTACTGAGCATTGGTAGAGAGCTGTGGAGCCCAAATACCCATTTCCTTTACATTTCACAAGAAATATTCAAATCACTCAAACAATTCTTTGCAAATAAGCAAAAACTCTGACCAGCTCTTGTATGTGTGCACAGTGACTGCACAAAAGGGGATGGGTTCCTCTAACAGCACAGGCGTTAGCAGATTTTACAGGCACCAACCGTTATTTCTTTACGTTGGGAACAAGCTGAGTCCCTCTTTTGTCCTCAACAGAGTGCTCAGAGCTGCAGTTCATGTCCAAACTCCCCCACTTCCTAGGGTCTGGCTGTATTGGTGATTCAAAACCAAATCCGCAGGCTAAGTCTCAGCCTGAGTTTGGCTGTTCCTAGGGGTTTCCCTTCTACGCCCCCTCCCACTCCCTTATAGCTATGGTGGCGATAACAGGTTGTTCCTGGCACACTGGGGCTAAAATCCTGCCCCCTAAAATCATAGCCTGTTACTGCATCACAAACAGAGTTTGCTGTATGTGCCCTGAGCTGTTCCAAGAAAATGCCCTGACGGATTTAGCCTGCAGATGTCCTATGCCTGCACTGCAGCTAGATTGACACTGTATTAAGGTTCATTGGCTCAGTGAGCCAGATATTAATAGTACCCTAAGTATCCCTTGACATGGCAGGCTGTGCTGTCTCTGAAGGAGCTGTTACAGTCCCCTATGGCAAGACCATCTATAATTATCTGCAGGTCTGCAATAATCCTACAGGTTATTGATCCATAAACCAAAATCTGTCCCGGTAGGTCTTGGCAGGACAGCCCCTCTCTGGTGTGGAAAGGCCCCGAGTATTGTTTATTCCAGCATGAAATTTTGGATGAATAACAACTGAAGAACTAATAGAGAGGCAGGCTCTGCACAGACACCCCACACTGTTCACTTGTGCTTGTGACGTGAATAAGTCCCCATGAGGGCTAAGCCTGGGACAATCCAAACTGATTTTCCTTTGTGACTTACCAGCAAACAGAGCCTGGCAATCCAGGAGGGGGGAAACTACAGAAATGGGTTAAAACCCTGCTCCCAGTCTAAGCAATTTGGCCGTGTGCTGGGGAACTCCCTGGGAAGCAATCAGTCCCCAACCCCAGGGCATGCAGCGGTACTCCAGCTGTTACGCTGGTTTAATAACTACAGTAGCCTCCCAGGCCCTTATGCTGATCTCTACAGAGGAGACGGACTGGAGAATGTCCATCCCAACCCATGGCCAAAGAGCCATTGTGTGATGACCACCCTTCTGGCCAAGACGAGGCAATAAATGATCCAGGGACCTCCAGAGGGGCAGGCATGAGCCTCTACAGAGTTACCATCGTATTTGGACAGCTGAAGATGCTGATAGGTGGCCAATGGACTTTCCAAAAGCACGTAAGCAGCTTAAGTATCTAACTCCCATTGAGTCCTACAGATGTCATCCCATCCAAACTGCGCACTTACCTTATCTGGTCAACATTGCTGCATGGACGCAACAGGCCTCTTCTATGCAGCTCTGCTGCCCCTGAAATATTGAACCAGATTCTGCCCTTGTTTACACTGGTGTAAATCCAGAGTCACTCCAGTCACATGATTTCCATTGAGGTACTGTGACAGCCACCTCCCTTCCCCCTTCTCCCTCACCTTCCTGACAACCCACAACCGTCCCTACATAGTGGGATCTTCTTGGAAGGGAAGGCAAGTGGCCTGCTAGCCTGCCTTGGTGTCTTTGGCAGATGGCAAGCCCTGTTCCTTGCCTAGTGTCTTTGGGAACTTATCTCCTCCAAACAGGGCTGACAAAACAAGTTAAAAAAAAAAAAAAAAAAGGCTTTGCTGACCCGCCGGAATGTGCAAAAGCACAATGCTGTTCCAGCCATGTCCTGTGGCACTACAAATGACTTTCATTTGCTTTAATGCAACAGTAGCAATAGCATTTTGCTAGGCTCTGGGAGCACACAACCACCTGGAAAGAAATGAAGATTTTTTTTTTTTGCTTGAACTTTCATGTCTTCACCTTTGTACAGCTCTAGGCATAAATCTCCAATGGAAACATTGGTAATTAATAGCAGCCCAGGGTGATTTGGGTCAATGCCAAAACATTATCTCGTGATAACTAGTGTCACTTCTCTATCATGTATTTATTGCTTTATCAGGGTAAACATTATAGACTGCCTCAAGTGCCTTTATGTTTTTCACTTCCTATTAACCTGCGGCGTGGATGGAAGAGGCCTCTGTTTGTCTTTTAACCGCAGTCCTGTGACGTGTACCTCTCTGAAGTATGATAGAATCATTCTCAGGTTCATCTCAACATAGGCTGTAACTTTTCATGAGCAAAGATGGATGCTGTGAGCAAAACCCAGGCACTGGCAACATTTATCTCAATTTAGCCTGGTCAGAAAAAGTAACTGAGGATGCCATGCTGAAAGCAAAGCACACTGCTTGAATGAATTTACAACTAGTAATAAAATACAGTAGGGGAGAGAATTTACTGCACTGGAATGCGATAAGGTAGGTGTCACTAATTTCCTTAAAAACTATGCTATTAAGTGAGTACAAAGATAATTATCATCTTCTTTGTGAATTACAATTACATTTATAAACCAACTGGCCACGGTCATCTGACACTGAACAAAGCCCGTTTTCAATTTCTTTCACATGAAACTAATTATGACGCATGGCATGTGCAAGGATTGGGCTTGAAAGCCGCTTTCTAGCTTTGAAGAGGAACTGTACCCCTCTGGATATGCTCATGGCCAAGACAGGGGTGCAGACAAATAGCTCCATCATTGGCAATCCTATGGCAACAGCACGGATTTGTGAGGGCATAAGACAACTTCAGCCATTCCATCCTGCCCCTGACACACACCCCCCCGCCAGCCCAACCCACAGAGCTCCTGGACCTGTTGCCAGTTCTCTCTGCAGCTCTCCCCAGGAGGCCCATGCAGCCAGGGCCGGCTCTGGATTTTTGGCCGCCCCAAGCAAAAAAATAAAAACGGGGCGGCCAGAACGGCAAAGCAAAAAAAAAAAACCTGCGGCGCGGCCGGAGCACGGGTGCAGGGGGACCGGCTGGGAGGGGGAGGGGAAGGGAGCAGGCGGGAGAGAGAGAGAAGGGGGCGGCCAGGGCTACAGCAGGGGCGCTGCCACGCGGCCCCTCCCACTGCGCCGCCTCCTGCCGCCTGCCGCGAGGGCTCCGCTCCCGTCGGCGGGGAGGGAAGGAAGAGGACGGCCCTGCAGGGCGCTCTGGTTCTCCGCGCCGCCGCCCCCTACAGGGCGGCCGGAGCGGAACAAGAACAAACAAACAACAAAAAGCGTCCGTGCCGCCCTAGGATTGGGCGGAACGCCGCCTCCAACAATCTGCCGCCCCGAGCACCAGCTTGCTCAGCTGGTGCCTGGAGCCGGCCCTGCATGCAGCTGCTCTGAGACCCCTTTCTGACAGCACATGGTGCAAGCTACAGAGGCGCCCCTGGGGAACTGTGAATTGAGTCTCCTATGCTTTTTTCAGCTTTGGCACTTCGTCTCTTACCCCAGTAAGAACACACCAGCTATAGGACAGCAATAAAGCCCTTGGTGTTCTGTTGTTTTTCTTTACAGACCTGTAAGATGGCTGCTGTTATCACCTGCTTTAGACCGTTAAGTGAACTCTTCTAAACAAAGCCACACAGAACTCCAACACGTCTAAGAGAAAAACAACAATCGGAAGTCAAAACAGCCAGTGGAAATACAAAATCAAGCTCTTGTTAATGAGTCTGAGCCAGTTACAAGTTACTTTAGGGGTTGATAATCTGCAGAGGATAGTAGGCTCCACCCCCCAAAAATGAGAGCATTGGAGGTAGCAAAATCTGCTTCTCACTCAAAATGTGCAGTTTATTTATCCCCAAAAGGCTCAGGAGACTAATATGTTGTTTACCAATTATTAAATTAAATCTTGTCCTTGAAATGGACAATGAGCCAAATTCCTTCCTGGTGGAATTCCAGTGAAGTCAAGGAAGACGCATCTGGGACCAGCCTTTCAATCTGTACAGCCTGTTCACGTCTCCTGGGCGGGCTAAGGAATTCTTCGCCTCAGCACCCAGCCTGACTGACTGACAGCTGGAGAAGGAATTATGTTCCCCAGGCCCCGGAGCAGAAACAGAGCACCTCCACATGGCTTGACCTCCCGAGAGCTAGTGCCACACCACCTTCCTTCAGAGGCCCTGCCCCAGCCCCAGCCTGCCTTCCCCTTTCCTTCTGCAACAGAACTGCGTGACTTCCACTGCCCAGGTGCAGCCCGAGAGGAAAGGGCAGGATTGGCCCTTAGAGAAGGAACAGAAAGCGAGACGTGCCCTGGGGCCTGGTTCTCCATAGTTCTGCGTCTCAGGCAGCCATTTGCACCATGCAAAGTGAGTGCACAATGCACCAGCTCTCGTGCGAGTTTGGCATATTTGGATTTGGCTCTACTGGATACGTTTCAAACCAGAATCTTTCCAGTCCGGGGCCTGAGCTCTGCATCCTCACTAGTGAGAAGAGCTTATCTATGGACCGGACGCTTCTCACCTCACAGAAGCAAAACTCCCTTGATTTCAATGGGCCCATTCCCTGATGACTGCAACATTGGGCTCAGCAATCCATAAGTGTCTCTAACACAGCGTTCATTTAGTGCAGTTGGTTTTAACAGTGTTAACAGTAGCTGCTTTCGGTCTCCATCAGGGACTGAGCAGAGTTCAGAGCCAGGAAATTAATTGCACAGAATGCAAGAGCCAAAATCTGAGCCAATCCTTTGAGCCTTTCCAGCTATAGGACTGAATCTCCACTAAGCTGACCTAAAAGAAAACACATCATCTGAGGGAAGAGTTCTCCCTATTTATTATGTGCCATTATACGCCGCTCTAACGCGGATACATGCATGCATTTTAAATAGGTATTTTCAAACACTAGGTATGCTAATTAGAGTTCATTTCTGAATGTGGTTTTCAGGGCTATTAACTATGTAAACCACAGCTGAATTATGGCTAGGCTACCAATGGTAGCTAGAGCGATATATCTCCCGTTCCACCTCAAGGTCTAGCTCTTGTGAATATTTTATAGTTGTGTGGGTTTGCAGCACGGCTGGTCTGACATAATGGTGCTCTCAGCTCCACTGGAGTAGATCCAGAGTGACTGCATTAGAATCAATGAAGTCACTAGAGAAAATGAAAGCAGAAATTGGCTCCAAGAGTCTTTTCAGGAGAGGAGAGGGGGAACTGGGAAAGGGAGATCATAGAGCACATCAAAGTGAGGTGTAAGGAGAGAAATGAAGGCAGGATCTGTCCCTGAGAGAAGGATGGGGAGAGAAAGGAGGCCACTTGAGGTCTGAGGAAGGGAGAATCAAGAAAATCTTCTGCGACCATTCAATTTTATTCCATCTCTTGACCCTTCACGCCAGTCTAGCCTTGGAATTATTTCCATCCCCAAAGGGGGAGATGCAGCAGGAGGGTTAACGTCTTAAAAGAAACTATTTGGTGACCTAGTCAGAAGAAACCTTGAAGTGGGTGATGCAGCAATAGAAACAGCTTCTTAAAGCCTAGTGGCAAAAACTCTACCCCAGGAAGCATGCTGGTACCCCACCGCAGGCCAATGGAGTATCAGGACGAGTTCCTTAGCAAATAACTGTCCATCTTTCCTACGGAGGGGAGTTACAGTGAAAAGGCCCATGTTTATTCCAGTCCAAGAGCAGCTAAAGATACTTTATATTGCCTCAGGCCGTTGCTACTACACCAAACTGAAGAGTTTTTGTAGAAATCAAAATGATGGCCCTGATCGATGGGTTCGACTGAGCTGCCCTCAGTGCAGGCCCCCGGGAGATGGTCAGTGTCTACACAGGGAGAAGATACCTGATAGAGGAGGGCTCTGTAATTGACCGGACAAAGGCAGAACAAGATCCAGTGGCTGGAAGTGGACGCTAGACAAATTCAAATTGGAAATCAAGCCTGTTTTTAGCAGCGAGGGTGATCAGGCACTGGAACGACTTACCCAGAGATGTGGTGGATGCCCCATCCCTCAAAGTCTTTAAATGAAGAGGATGGCTTTCTAAAAGATCTGGTCTAGTGCAACTAGAATTTATGGGCTTAAGGCAGAAATTTCTGGGTAAAATCATATGGCCTTGATTAGGCAGGAAGTCAAATGTGATGATCCCAATGGTCCCTTCTGCCTTTAAACCATGCATCAAATTCATTCCTGATGTAACTCCACTGAGTCAAGAACAACGATGCTGGGAGCTCCAGCTGTGGGTTTATCTTCTGCACAAACCCTATCTTGTGCAGTTAAAAGATGGGACACAAAGAGTAGGAATAAATGGTCAGTTTTCAGAATGGAAAGCGGTAAATAGTCGCGTCCCCCAGGGGTCTGTACTGGGACCAGCACTGTTCAACGTATTCATAAATGATTTGGAAAAAAGGGGTAAACAGTGAGGTGGCAAATTTCAGACAATACGAAATTACTCAAGATAGTTAAGTCCAAAGCAGACTGAGAAGAGCTACAAAAGGATCTCACAAAGCTGGGTGAGTGGAGAACAGGGGATGGATCACTTGATAGCCAGTTTTGTTCATTCCCCCTGAAGCATTGGCATTGGCTACTGTCAGAAGAGAGGATACTTGGCTAAATGGACCATGGGTCTGACCCAATATGGCTGTTCTTATGAAGAGCCAATTTAGCCTAAGGGGTTAATTTTACTTTCCATTGTCCAAATCCAGATGCCACTGAAGTCCATGACAGAATTCCCATTGATTTCAATGGGACTAGCATTCAGACCAATATGTGTTAATAGGGTTTCGAGATCATAATTTAGATTGAAAACAGGGCCCTTCCTGGCTAGGCTAAGCGTTCCCACTGCTCCTGCTCACTCACCCTACGTTCTAATCACTGCTCTTCTGGTTTAACTCTCCCCATCAAAGAGGAAGCATCTTTACTAGATTATTTTAGAAGAAAATTGAATTGCTGATAATTCGTTTAACAACAAAACGGATAATTTGCACATGATCTTTGAAGATGATAAATGTGTTTGTGAATCAGCGAGAGGACAGGAATACCATGGAAACCGGTCCTTGACAGAAGCAACAATACTACAGAGATGTAGTTTACCAGTGTGTTAAAAAGTCCATCATTCAAACTGCCTGCAATGCTGACAGAGAACAAAAGGCCAGTCCGTGGACTGAGAAAGTGGTTTGCTTCAGTTTCAACATCAGCTGTATAAAGATTTCTAACACCGACATCTTGAACTGCATTGAAAGTGGAAAAGCAGGATGTGCTCTCCATAAACCACCCCATACGTCAGAAATAACAATCCGCTCAAAGCTGTTCCCAGAAGAGCATTTACTTCTTTGAAAAAAAATATTGATAACTTACTCCTTTTCCACCCAGTGCTGCTCGCTGCCAACAGCACTAGCTGGAATGCCAGGCACTTACCGTAATGATCCCAGGAAGAAGGTATCACTTCATTCTAGGCGGTGTGGGATGGAGATTTTGTTCCTGGCAGGGTTCAGAGAAACTAGAATGTCTGGCTTCTTGCCTGCCCGCCACATTAGTGACAGGGCACACCACAATACAGCTGAATTCATCTCTAGCTGGATTCCTTCTGAGCGCTACGGGCCAGGGACTACTCGCAGAAGTCAATAGACGGATTCTAATGGATGTCAGTAGGAACTGGGTGCAGGCCTGTAGGATTACAACGCCAGTGCTGCACCAGCAGAAGTGGGCATGCACACAACGCAGGCTGCGGGCCCCCAACAGCAGCAGGTTTTCCTGGAACACTTCCAAGGTGCACACAGCACACGGCCCATGCTCTGCCAAGCGTCAGAAGCTGCCTGGGAGAGACCTTCCAGGGGACAGAGCCAGGCCAGCTGCCAAGTGTGCTGACCCAGCCGCTCTCCCAGGCAGTGGCTGGTCGGCTCCCGTGAAGTAAAGACGCCTGCCCTCCCAAGGGCAACCGCTCTTGCTAGTGCCGCAGGGTGGAGTGAAAGTGTGTTCAACCCTTGGAGCCCAGTGCTGTGATGAGCACATCCTAGGGGGCAGTGATCACCCTCCAATTACCAGTAAGAAGAGCGGGCGCTTAGGGGGTCACTGGCCCATAGTGCTGAGCACTGGGCAGGATCAGGTGCTAGAACGTTCCAGCATCTTCCTCCTGGGGCGGGGCCTGACCCTGCTGCTACTGATTTCCAAGGATGCAGGATGGGGCATGCGGCGCACTCGGAGCTCCATCCTCAGCTGGTGTGAAGCAGTAAAGCGCCTCGCTGTGCCTCTGTGGGTCACAGCTGAGAATACCAGATTCCGGACAAACTGATGAGAAACAGGGCAGACTCACCCCACACTGGGGGTGACTCTGTCATTAGATATACCAAGCCAGTAAACTTCTGTCTTACCACACTGGCTAACAAGAAGTCAAAAATGCATTCCAGCCCTGGTATCCCCACCCAGACACTAGACTTTATGAGGAGTGGTTATTTAAAACCAATTTCATCAAACAAAGGGTCCTACTAATCCCAAGAGATCAGCCACATAGCCAGGCCAATATATAACTCAGATCTTACCCAATAATCACACTGTTGCCAATCCTTTAGTATCCAATATCTAAAGGTTTATTTATAAGAGAAAAGAAAGAGGAGAGAGTTAAAATGGTCAAAGACATCATATACATGCAATCATTGCAAAGTTCTTGGTCAGGTTGGTAGTAGTGATGTTACAGACTGCTGGCTTGTGAAGTCTCTGGAAACTTCCAAAAGATTGGAAGGTCCTCAGTCCATGAGTTGGAACACTCCTTTTAGTGTAAGTCCAGAGATCAGAGCACAAAAGAGGCAAAATGGAGATGCTTCCAGGGTCTTTATGCCTTCACCCATGTGGAGGGGATGCTCTCAGTCTTAGCTTGTGGAAAATTACAGACACAAGATGGAGTCCAAGGTCACATGAGCTAGTCACATGCCCTTGCATGCTTTGATGACTCATAAGAGTAGCCATTACCCATATTCTGGCTAAAGTGTCCAAAGGAAGTCTCACAAATGGGGACAAGCGTCTTCTATATCCACTGTGAGTGCTTTGTTGGCCCATCAACTTGAATAGCTCATTCACAATGTGCTGGCTAGACCGGATGTAAACACTCCATGTTACTCCAGAAGCAAACACATTTGAAATACTGGTACATAGTCAATATTTATAACTTTAGATACAAAGATGATACATGCATACAAACAGGATAATCATATTTGATGGATTGTAACTTTTCCATTGATCCCTTACAGGACAACATACTTGGTATAAGATTTGTTGCAGTTGTCTAACAGTGGCAATATTACTGATATGAATGGCCATGTTACAATCATACAGCATCACAAAACTCCATTAAAGTCAAGCCCACTGCTGAAGCCAGCAGAACCACATGGACTGGCATCAGCTGAGGATCTGGCTCTTCATCTCTTAAATAAAAGATCCAAGTATGCAACCAATCAACCAACCAAACAACCCTTTCCACTCCAGGGGCCTGAGTACCCCTTTGGGGCCCGGCCTGCAGTAAGGGGTGATTCGGCGCCACCCCACCCCCTGCAGAGAGTTGGATGGCCTCCTGGAGCTCCTGGACACACGCTGGCAGGATGCCCACTGCTCACATGCCTCTGGGAGGGTTAGGTTATTACCCCTGCATGGGTAGAGCCATTGGGACCATGATCCTGTTTCCTCCCCACCTGCCCTGGGGTTCCATGTGCCCCAGGGAAGTAGAGATGGAGTCATTTGCACACAGGGCCTGGGATTCCACCTGGCCCTTCTGGGAGCCACAGAAAGAGGAAAGATCCCCTCCACACCTATGTAAAGCTCATGCCTTAGCATGTAGGAGGATGTCACACACAGACACACGCACTGCACTGAATAACAGGCAAAAACGGGTGGGGCGGAGGGAGGAACAAAACAAACTCAGAGATGTCTTTTGGGGCTTTTAAACTAGGAAACAGAAATGCTGTCCCATAATTATCCGTCACGTAGAGGTCTGACTAGCAGCTATAGGAATATCAGGCTTTGTATACATTATATATTTTAATGAGAAGGTCAGTTTATTTTACATGGGATTTGTACTTTAATTGGAGTGGCGTGCATTAAGAGGACACATGAATTAATGGCATTATTTATAATCCATCTCATTATTACCCACAGCTTGACATTTCATACAGTTGCTAATTCTTTTAACCAATTTCCTTTGTTGGAAATAAAACCATAGTGCTTCATCTGTGAGTAGTTAGAAGAGGTTCTGTTTGTCTGTTGTTTGTTTTAATTTTAAAAGCTCCTCTAAAAGAAAGGCTCCATGCTTGCGTGACACGACTCACTTGAATTAGAGTCTTGAATACAAAAATGTTCATGTTGAATCTGATGAATGAACAATGAACAAATTACATGCTTGTTTCATCTGCCTCGTCTTACTTTTGATCTCTAATATTAGATTGTTATAATTGTGTTTGAGCTCCTCGTGCGTATATTATTGTTTATGTTGCTATAGAAAATGTGAAATTTAATGTGTTCGCTCATAGGCTTAAAAGGAAGTTTTCCCTCTTTTCTTATCTCTTTGATGTGTTAATCAAAACCATGTTATAACAAATGTTTAAGTATTATTTTGAAATGGAATGTAACAGGTAGATCTCTCCTTTAAATGCAACTGCAATGTTGTATTATACTTGCCTCCCATATACTTTTCTTTTGAAGGCTACATTGAATTGAAAATAAATTGTTGGCAATGGCCGTAGTGATTGCAGAATCTCTAAAGGTTTTAAATCTGAGCTCTGACTTAAAGGTTTTAAAGTTTCGAAACATTTGAAAACTTTTGTAGAACACTGTTTCATCATAGGGTGAAAACAGAAACACACTAGCTTACAATAAATAAATGACTTTTTTAGTTCTATGTCAGAATTTAATGCCAGAAAGAACCACCAGACCATCTAGTCTGACCACAACTCCCACCACCCCACCCCTCAGCAGCTGCCCACTGAACCCAAAACTGATATTAGACTAAAGTATCACAGCCCACAGGTGACTAGACTATGATGTGCCACTGGCAGAGAACAGAAGGACCGAGGGGCACCAGTGCCCAAAGCCCCTGCAATGGCAGCGAAAGGATTAAGTAAAATATGCCCAGATAATCCTGGCAAGTGCCCCACACCCACAGGCTACAGAGGAAGAGAAAACCCCCCAAGGTCCCTGCCAGTCAAACCTAGGGGAAAATGCCTTCCCAAGCCCACACATGGCATATCATTTGAAGATAACATCTCAGTTTGTAGCTTGGAAAAAACAACAATTTCTTTCTTCCTTGAGCTAATTTGATCTGGAATAAATGCTACCCAGTAACTCTGGAAGCCTGGAGTGCCGTTATTACAGAGTCACTTTCAGAACTGAACCACACTTTAATAAAAAGGAACATTGGGGCAGATTCCCGTGGCGCATTCTTACGGGACTGGAAAGCTGGCATGGTGGGAACATTACAATAGGCTGGAGTGGGAGAAATAGCTTTTCCAGCTCTTGGTACATTGGAGAATGGTGGAAGGAAATCTCCTTTGGGCCTGTTCTCCCTTTCCAGCCACATTAACTACAGCCCGCCAGATTTACTCCATTATTTAGATGCCTATCTGCAACTTTAGGTAGCTAAATAACTTTGCAAATCTGGCTTGGGGCCATTGCAACAGCTGGCGTGCTATGGTGCCATGGCCATCTCCATAGCCCCCTTGCCCTTTACTGGACAGGGAAACTCACTACTCTAGAGGGCCACTGTCTTTACAACCCCTGTATGCCACCACATTGCAACAGAGAATCAGGCCCCCTCTTTATTTCTCACTCCAGTAGCCCAGTTGTCCAAACAGGCCTACAGGACAAACAGGGGTATCAGAGCCTGATATTTCTCATGTAGAAAACAAGCAGATAAAACACCTTACTTGGCTACTTAGGAACAAAGAAATCTACCTCTGAGGCCCTATTTCATATAAGGAAAGAGCACAAACATACAAGATAATGCCTCTTTGCGGACATCTTTGCCATTGTCATCCAGCAGGAGGGGTGTCTTCCTTTTCCTTTTTCTGTGGTGCTGCTATTTACAGAGAGCCAAGTCCTCTGGTAGGTGGGGTTATTGACCTATCTGAAGTTTCTTCAGCCTCTCCCCAGGAGTCATAAAAATAGTATGTAAAGACTTGTGCATGTCTAGATAGTGGCATAGCCGTGTTTGAAATACACCCACATATTGACAAGAATTATCCTGCAACTTTTACTCCTGCGGTGGTGTTCAAATATTTTATCCTGTCAATTTAATACAAGAAGATCTTGGAGTCATTACAGGACAGCGTTGGATACCCCTACGCTTGTTTTGTGCCTTATGTGGCCAGTTGGCTCATTGATTTCAATGGGATTGTTTCAAAGAGTAAGGTACTACTCAAAGCGGGCAAGTGTTTCTGAATCTGCACCTAATTAATTAGGGGGAAGAAACTAATGACCATGTCCAGATATGCAAAGAACAAAGCTGTGTGCAGATGAAAGCTTCCCTTCATCAGTGAGCAAAGAGTTCCCTGCTACTGAGAAAATAAACAAGGGGAATCAATTAGCTCAGAATATAAGTGCAAATGATGTGGCTATGAGATGCTGCAATTGTTTTAGTGGTGCTAATGGAAATGAATTGATTACGACAGATGATAACGCTAATAAAGATCCTTCTCCGGAGGGATCCAGGGGTGGCAAGTGCCATAAACATAACACCCCTTCCCACTCATTAATTTATTTTCCTACTTGAATGAAGGCCAACTCAGCAGTTTGCTTGCCCAAGAAATTATAAGGTGTAGTACCCCGCTGGCTGACACCCTGAGAGCGCAGGGCTACGAGGTCCAGATACACACCCTGATTGTGGGAGCCCTGGGCATGTGGGACCCCCACAATGAGCCGGTCCTGAGAGCGTGTGGAGTCAGGCAACGCTACGCCCGGCTCATGAGACAGCTCATGGTGTTCGACACCATCAGGTGGTCCAGAGACATCTACACGGAACACATCACGGGACACTGTCAATACCACGTTGAGTAATCGAGACCGTCGACCAGGGAAATAACCCACTTCCTTCCCTAATGAACCAAGGGACGCACCCCACCCACGTACTTATTTGCTACACTGATACTGACTTGGTCTCCTAATACATTCCTTGGGTGGCGTACTTTAGCCCACTTATCCACTGATGCTCTAAAAATTCCCGCACCTCAATCTGGGTCTATGCTGGTTATGTGATATGTATGTATCTCGCGATCCTTGTAACCAATACCTGTAATCCCTCACAACTCAAGCCTGACCCCAGATGTATAGGACCTTCCCTCTTAACTTGTGTATATTTAAGTTTAAACATGAACTTTAATAAAAATTTTAAATCTGTTCTTATAAAAAAGAAAGAAAAGGAGCTCAGAGTGGGCCGGATGCCTAGAAAGATGCCCAAAGCAGCGGTGTTCCAGATGAGCTGCATCCAGCGTAGGGGAAAGATGAAAAGCACTTTGAACTACTAGAGCTCACACCATTTTGAAAGACTATGGGAACGACACTCAATTATTTCAAATTAAGTACCAGAGACTCACCCCGCCATGTAGGTTTGTGTTCATTTGTTTTTACTAGATAGGCACACAGTCGCCCGCACTTAGCCTTAGAGCTGTCATTGTAAACCAGAGGGAAGCATGACGTACGTGATGTGTAGCCTCATCGTGTTCACAATAAGCAGAGGTTAAAAAAGACGGATGCCAAGAGGAAGCTTCCATCAGCTGCCTGGAACCTGATTCCCCAGCTCACTACAAAGCCTTATAGTGAAATCTGCTGGCACTGGTCGGTTAAGCCTCAGCAGCCTTCGTTCCTTTTAGAGACACCTCTTTGAGCAGCCTATCGGCGAACTCAGGGGTGCAGCAGAAAAAGGGATCATTATCCATCACTGGATCCATGTACGCTCCACCACCATGAAACCATCAGGTAGTCTATGGTAAGTAGGTGCTAGGGTAAGGGGCTTTAACAACACACTGGGGTGTGATGCTAAAATGTTATGAATTGTTTCAGGTTAATAAATTAAAAGGGCCTGCCACCATCACTTTATTTAAAAAAACAGGAATGGCCAGCATTTCTCTGCATGGTTATTAAGGGTTTAGGTCCAGGTGGGACTTTCTAAAGCTTTTATACTTTCTCTTCCCTTAATCATTCTTTACTGTGTAATCTTTCACATCAATTCAACAAGGGAAGAAGCTGCAGAATATGAACTGATTGCACTTCACTCTAGCCAAAAATAGGTGCTTACTGCTTTACTGGAGGTAAGCCATTTAGACACATTTATCACTCCTCTTCCTCCTTCCTGGAAAAATCATGGAGCAGGTCCTCGAGGAATCCATTTTGAAGCACTTGGTGGAGAGGAAGGTGATCAGGAACAGCCAACATGGATTCAGCAAGGGCAAGTCATGCCTGACCAACCTGATTGCCTTCTATGATGAGATAAATGGCTCTGTGGATATGGGGAAAGCGGTGGATGTGATATACCTTGACTTTAGCAAAACGTTTGATTCGGTCTCCCACAGTATTCTTGCCAGCAAGTTAAAGAAGTATGGGCTGGATGAATGGACTATAAGGTGGATAGAAAGCTGGCTAGATCGTCAGGCTCAACGGGTAGTGATAAACGGCTCAATGTCTAGTTGGCAGCTGGTATCAAGTGGAGTGCCCTAGGGGTCGCTCCTGGGGTCGGTTTTGTTCAACATCTTCATTAATGATCTGGATGATGGGATGGATTGCACCCTCAGCAAGTTCGTAGATGACACTAAGCTGGGGGGAGAGATAGATACGCTGGAGGGTAGGGATAGGGTCCAGAGTGACCTAGACAAATTAGAGGATTGGGCCGAAAGAAATCTGATGAGGTTCAACAAGGACAAGTGCAGAGTTCTGCACTTAGGACGGAAGAATCCCACGCACTGCTACAGGCTGGGGACTGACTGGCTAAGCGGCAGTTCTGCAGAAAAGGACCTGGGGATTATAGTGGACGAGAAGCTGGATATGAGTCAGCAGTGTGCCCTTGTTGCCAAGAAGGCTAACAGCATATTGGGCTGCATTAGTAGGAGCATTGCCAGCAGATCGAGGGAAGTGATTATTCCCCTCTATTCGGCATTGGTGAGGCCACATCTGGAGTATTGCATCCAGTTTTGGGCCCCACACTACAGAAAGGATGTGGACAAATTGAAGAGAGTCCAGCGGAGGGCAATGGAAATGTTTAGAGGGCTGGGGCACGTGACTTACGAGGAGAGGCTGAGGGAACTGGGGTTATTTAGTCTGCAGAAGAGAAGAGTGAGGGGGGATTTGATAGCAGCCTTCATCTACCTGAAGGAGGGTTCCAAAGAGGATGGAGCTCGGCTGCTCTCAGTGGTGGCAGATGACAGAACAAGGACCAATGGTCTCAAGTTGCAGTGGGGGAGGACTAGGTTGGATATAAGGAAAAACTATTTCACTAGGAGGGTGGTGAAGCCCTGGAATGGGTTCCGTAGGGAGGTGGTGGAATCTCCTTCCTTAGAGGTTTTTAAGGCCTGGCTTGACAAAGCCCTGGCTGGGATGATTTAGTTGGGAATTGGTCCTGCTTTGAGCAGGGGGTTAGACTAGATGACCTCCTGAGGTCTCTTCCAACCCTGATCTTCTATAATTCTATGATTCTCATCCAGACAGACCATGCTATCTTCCTGAAAATGTCTCAGTCTCTGATTGTGTGTCTGTCTTCATGACTAAGTATGAAACAGTCTTGGGTATAGTTAAGGAGGTGCTGAGGCCATAACATTTGCTGCCACCATAAGGAAAACCAAAAGGGTTTTTCCCCATGGGTACTTCTGCAGAACACCTTGTTCTTGCTCACAGTTCATGAAAGGGAAGGGAATAAGCAGGTAAAGAACTGAAATGTTTGCTACATGAAAGTACCTGCTGGCAGCTGATGCACCCCCAGGAATGCTGATCATGTCCAAAGTACCGTCACGGCCAGAGGTGAAACCTTTAAATGTCTCCCTGTGCTCAGAGCTACCTGGTTGTTTTAAAAGCATTCACCATCTTAAATAACCTGAATCACAACCCCCTTCTTCCAGGGAAATGTTTGCACTAGATACAAGGTCTCGCAGCTCATGCACAATCTTCACTGGTTTCCTCCCTGGCATTTCCTCTGTGGTAAATAAACAGTTACAGTTAAATACATGTCAAAGAGATTAGTTCTTTGTGCCTACCTTATAGCCCTCCAAACAGACTTATTATCTTGCTCCAAGTAGTGATTACCAGTTGAGAAGCTAATTAGCATGCTGCTATCTCCAAGAGCACAGAGATATACTTGAGGAGAGCCGTAATTTTACATGGCATAAAGGGCCCGGTTGTTAATAATTAAACCCCAAACAACTGCATCCCAATAATGTTAAAGGTCTGACGCCAGTGTAGAGCCCAGGAAATGCAAGGTCAATGCTGAAAACATCTACTCTCCTGTTACACAAACACTACGGAAACACCACTGACGGCAATGGAGCTGCACCTGTTTACATCCGCAGACAACTGGGTCAAATTACACCTTGATTTTACATCCTGTGCGATCCGAACACCTCCATCAGGGTAATAGTTTACCCCAAAGATTACAAACTGGTTGTCTCCAAGCACAGGACTGAGCCTTGGAAGATGTAGATTCGTTTCATGGTTATGTGGGGAATTACCCTGGAAAGTGACTCTGCAAGACAATGGCCCCTCGTGACTGAGAGGATCTGTTCCTAGAGCATTTTCAGATCCCATCCGCTGACGGCCGTGACCAAGGTAAGAGGTGATTCCATACAGAGGCAGCTCAGCAAAGGACTGTGCTAGAATCTCTCCCTTCTTGTGCACAGTCAACATCACTGTTTGCTAGGTTCCCCCCAGCTACACCTGTGCAAGCCTAATGGTGGTGCAGGAAAAGCCTGGCCAGCAGAGTCTTTATTACTGATGATGAGGATACCGGATACGGATGTTTTAAAAATTCCATCATATAAACCAGAGGTCGGCAACCTTTCAGAAGTGGTGTGCCGAGTCTTCATTTATTCACTCTGATTTAAGGTTTCGCATGCCAGTCATACATTTTAACGTTTTTAGAAGGTCTCTTTCTATAAGTCTATAATATATAACTAAACTATTGTTGTATGTAAAATAAATAAGGTTTTAAAAATGTTTAAGAAGCTTCATTTAAAATTAAATTAAAATGCAGAGTCCCCCGGCCAGGACCCGGGCAGTGTGAGCGCCACTGAAAATCAGCTTGCGTGCTGCCTTCGGCACGCGTGCCATAGGTTGCCTACCCCTGATACAAACTAAGAGCCCAGCCCCTGCTTTGCCTAATTTGCTCAGAACCGCCACCCCTCCTCTTGTTGTGTTAGCCTGTCTTTTCCCTGCTCTGCGCCCGAGCCACCCATTGGTCTCATCCCCTCACATAGCATTTCTTCTAGGCTGCACGTTCTGTGGGGCAGGGAGTGCCGTTTGCTAGATGTTTGTACTGCACCTGGCACAACAGGGCCTTGTCCTTCTTCGCCTCTAGGTGCTACTACAATAAATCTGTTAAATAGTAATTAGATGTTTCAGGGTAAACTGCCCCATTTAGTCCCCAGTTCCAGTCTTCCTTCTGGGCACCTGCTTAAGGTTCCTGGTTCCCAGCTGTCACCTCTCTTGGTTGGAGGCCTGCATCTCTCTCCCTTCTGATTGGCCTGCACGGCTCCCTGCCTTACACTGCGATATCCCCAGCAAGCCAGACTGCCTAAAGGCCAGCACCTGTGCTTAGCTTTCTCCCTCTGAGGGCTCTAAACAGGGCATTGCCAGAGGTTACAAGTTACCACCCAGCTCTTTCTAAGCAAACACCTTTATTCGGAAGGTAACGGCATTGCAGAGAAAACATATAACAAACAATAGCAGTTCCCATACGCATGCTAAAAGCTTACCAGAGATCACCCATCAGCCCCATGGGGGCCTAGTAGGCCAAAGTCTTTCCAATCCTTCTGCAGGAGTTGGGGCTCTTGGACAGACAGTCCTGTGGCTTTTAAAGCCATGTCATTCCCCAACAACAGAGACAATGGAATGTCTGCCAACACACCGACAGCCAACACGCCCGACCCTTCCTGGGCCGGTGTAGGAAATCTGGGCTGTAAGCAGAGCGAAGGCTTTCACACCTGGAATTTTAACCCACATTTCACACCCTGGGAGAATTTGATGGGGTTTCACCACATGGGGCTTAACAATCAGCTTAGCAGAGAAGACCATAAAGATTATGGGCCATGTAAAGAAGCTTTGTTGCTAGAGTTGAAATTGACCCGTGAAGCAGATCGGAGAAAGTTTTGGGGAATTCAGAAAAAAGGGGTTATGCACTATGCAGAGGGGTCAGCCCAATTTAGGGGTTACATAAGAAAATGGGGAACTGGGTTGGGGGGGAGGGTAAAACAGTTGATATCGCCTATGAATTAACAGGCATAGAAAAATTCCATTAACTTTGCCACCCTGACCTAAACTCATGGGCTAATAGATAAAGATCCTAGAGATGTAACCATAGCTGGAGAATTGGCAGCATTACGTGGCTAGTTAGCCTGGGTTTGACAGAAAGCCCAACAGGGGTGGAATGACATCAGAGGACAGCATTTGGACCCAAGGCAAGACCCTCACCCAGCAGGGAGGGAAACTGCCTCTGAGAAGCCCCGGGACACATCGTTCTATATGTGGCCAGGTGGGTCACTTGGCCCAGAATTGCCCACTGAGGCCCAGCGCAGTGCTGGAAAGGGCAGCTGCACCCCCAACCTCCCAGAGTTACTCTCTGGAAGGAGGGAATCCAGCGATGACGTATAATGGTCACGCAAAGCCATTCACACTTCTACCCCGCCATCCACGCGTCATGCGGCACCTTCCTGGGTGCAGATCATAAGAACATAAGAATGGCCACACTGGGTATATTTTTCAATTCCTTAATAATTCTTGTGGCTCTTCTCTGAACCCTCTCCCGTTTATCAACATCCTTCTTGAAATGTTAATACCAGAACTGGACACAGTGTTCCAGTAGTGGTCCCAGCAGAGCCAAATACAGGGGTAATCAAAAATGTTTTTAAATCACCCCTGAAATATTTTGTTTCCTGAATACCTATTTTTCACTGCCAAAACACAGTTTTTGGGAAATGATAAATTTATATAATGGATTTAAAAAATAATTTCAATGAAATGTTAGTAAAAAGTAATGTGAAAAAGTGCAAGTGGTACGGGTCTGTTTTGAACCCTGAAAAATTGGAACAATTTTAATTTTTGTACCAGGTCTGACACTAACACATAAATTAGAAGATGGGATTGTTCAAAGTCATTAAAGTCTGTAAAAGAGTTGTTTTCACCCCAGCAAATTCTCCGCACCTTTTAGGATTGTTCCCTAATTGCTGGATGGTTCACCTTTGGAAACTTAACCCTTTTTTTAAACTAATAGGTATGAAATAGCAAAGCAAATCTGTTAGCTAAAAATGGGAAATGGCTGAATTTGTTGGCTATCTGTTTTGGTGCTAGCTGAGATACACAGCCAATATCAGTAAAGTTAAAGTTGTCATCTAAAAATAACTACTGAGGATCTTCCCAGATACATTCTTCATTTCCAAGGTTCTTGATAATCTAAACAAGCAAGTTCAAAACATCATGCTCAGCATTTCTGCATCCAGCTTGTTTGCACCCCTACGATTAACTCAGAAAAAGCACCAGGAATAAGATATGTACAATTATTTTGCTTATTAAGTATAATGATATGCATTGAGCAAAACCAGTAAGCAATTCCTGTTTGCTCAGCTCTGTCTGAAGTTTCCTTGGGCTTAATCCTTGAGGTCTTGTTGTGTTCTGCAGTAAGTCTGGCTAAGGAGGCTGGGATGGAGCGAACTTCAGTGATAATTATAACTCTGTATTTTTCACTCTTTGTCTATGTTCGTAAGCATATTTAGAGGGCACTTAGTAAAAGTGATGACAACCTAACTGAGAATCTACTATTAATGGAAAACAATTAACAGGCTGTGTGGGAAGGTAGTTGTTTAAAATATTATGTGCAGGATAGAACATGGCCTATTTTCCCATTGATGATGATGGAGTGTCCCATTGAGTTTGACAGATGAGCTACAGTCACTTATTGTGGGTCCTAATATAAGACCAAAGACGAATTTAGGACCTCAGCCCTGTCTGCAAGTGCCACAGGTGAAGAAAATTGCAGATGCATGTGCAGTGTTCTTAGCTTTTCACCTTGCATGTCTCTCCTCGACTGCAGCACTCCACAAGCTCTCAAAGTCTTCCAGTCCCAGGTTACAGAGCTGCCACCATCGGATCTTGTCATAGGCTCCCAGGTGTTAAGGTTGACATTGTGAGATTGGCCTTAAGAATGTCTTTATAATGTTTTCTTCGTCTGCCCCTAAAACGAGTTCCAGTCTGCAATTCTCCGTAGAAGACAGCCTTCAGTATTCCATGGCCAGACTTATGAACCACATAAGCCCATCATCTCAGCTCCACTCTCACTATAAAAGTTTCAATGCCTGTGATGTTGCAGCACTCAATGACCTCAGTGCTTGGAACTAAATCTTGCTCCATAATTCCCATTATCTGCTGTAGACATTGTAAGCGGAATTGGTCCAAGTGTTTTATGCACCATCAATAAGTGGTCCTTGTGTTGTAACCATAGAGATGATGCCATGGTAAACATCAATTTTTGTATGCAGCCTGACACCATGTTCATTCCAGGGATGACTCTGATGTTTTCCAAAGACATTGTTGGCTGCACCAATGGGCTTTGTAATGTCATCGGCAATCAGTGCATCTGTGCATCATTCCTGGGGCCAGTTTTGTTTAATATCTTCATTAATGATCTGGAGGATGGTGTGGACTGCACCCTCAGCAAGTTTGCAGTTGACACTAAACTGGGAGGAGTGGTAGATACGCTGGAGGGTAGGGATAGGATACAGAGAGACCTAGACAAATTAGAGGATTGGGCCAAAAGAAACCTGATGAAGTTCAACAAGGACAAGTGCAGAGTCCTGCACTTAGGACGGAAGAATCCCATTCACTGTTACAGACTAGGGACCGAATGGCTAGGCAGCAGTTCTGCAGAAAAGGACCTGGGGGTTACAGTGGACGAGAAGCTGGATATGAGTCAATAGTGTGCCCTTGTTGCCAAGAAGGCTAACGACATTTTGGGCTGTATAAGTAGGGGCATTGCCAGCAGATCAAGGGACATGATCATTCCCCTCTATTCGACATTGGTGAGGCCTCATCTGGAGTACTGTGTCCAGTTTTGGGCCCCACACTACAAGAAGGATGTGGAAAAATTGGAAAGAGTCCAGCGGAGGGCAACAAAAATGATTAGGGGTCTGGAGCACATGACTTATGAGGAGAGGCTGAGGGAACTGGGATTGTTTAGTCTGCAGAAGAGAAGAATGAGGGGGGATTCGATAGCTGCTTTCAACTACCTGAAAGGGGGTTCCAAGGAGGATTGATCTAGACTGTTCTCAGTGGTACCAGATGTCAGAACAAGGAGTAATGGTCTCAAGTTGCAGTGGGGGAGGTTTAGGTTGGATATTAGGAAACACTATTTCACTAGGAGGGTGGTGAAGCACTGGAATGGGTTACCTAGGGAGGTGGTGGAATCTCCTTCCTTAGAGATTTTTAAGGTCAGGCTTGACAAAGCCCTGGCTGGGGTGATTTAGTTGGGGATTGGTCCTGCTTTGAGCAGGTGGTTGGACTAGATGACCTCCTGAGGTCCCTTCCAACCCTGATATTCTATGATTCTATGATTCATGAAATGACACTGCCTCAGTAGCAAAATTTGTCAATGACCTTGAGTGGTACATTGTCAATGGACACAACTGGAGAAGTTGCAGTACTTCCCGGTTGAGGCTGGATCATGACTTCGGTCTTCTTTAGGCTGATCGTTAAGTCAGAAAGTTTTGCTGCACATGCAAAGCAGTCAGAGAGTCCCTGAGGTAACGGGCTAATAAAGCGCAATCATCAGCGAACAGTAATTAATGAATAATTGTCTTAATAACTTTTGTCTTTGCACTTAGGCGATGCAGATTTAAGAAACCTCCACCCATACAGTACTGCATATCAATGCTCTAGTTAATGTCTTTGAATGCATCTATTAGAACAGCTGCAAACTTAAGTATGTCAGAGCAAGAACACAACCTGTTTTACTTCATTGGTGACAACAAAGGGAGCTGAGAAGCAGCCTTGGTGGACACAAACCTGCAATCCTGCATGAAAAGACTGAACAATGTTGACAAACTTATTGGGGCAACCAAGCCTGTGGATCAATAAAAACTACATATAGGTCTTGATTCTGCTCATGACATTTCTCTCTGAATCTGCTGGAGTGCAGATATCATGTCTGAAGTCCCACACCCAGGATGGAAGCCACGTTGGCTTTCAGGCAGTATCTTCTCTGCAAGTTGATCAATTCGCCGGCTTAGCATGACTCAGGTGAGTAGCTTTCCTGCAGTGGCAAGGAGCGAGATGCCACAGTGGTTATCACAAGACGTGCGATTGCCTTTTGCAAAGGTGCATAATTTTGGCTTTAAGTTCCTGTGGCCCAGCCTCCTGTTCCCCAAACCTTTAAGTAGAGGCCAGATCATCACGCGCTGATGCTGACATGCTGCAAGGGCAATGCAGAACCTTACTGTTTCCATTGGGAGCCCCACCACCGGCTTGGGAGGTTCGTGGTATGGTGACCTCCCCGAGAGCCACTCGCCTGGAGTAAGAACTTTCCTTTGAAAGCACCACGGCAGCAGTGCTGCTTTCACAGAGCCCTCTGGGTGGGAGTCACAACACCACCCAGCTGTGGCCTGTCTCTGCTCCCATTGGAGACGCCGACAACAGCCCCTCCCCACCACCCATTAACTCCAACGGGAGCAGAGGGCGGCCAATGCTGAGTACTTTGGGGCGTAATTCTCCTTTGATTCACAAGACCGTAAGTAACCTCGCTGGGGCTGCAGGGGGGGACTTCCAGGCAGAGTCTTGCCCTATGCTTATAATTTTGCTTAAAGCAAATGATTTTTGGCACCTGAGGATTTCTCATGCTCCAAGAGAGTTGCATGTGCCAGCTGTACAGGGTGGGTTGAACTGCCAAAGCTGTCGTGGGGCTGAAAATCTGACTGACTGCTGGCATTGGAATGACTCCTGATTACATCAGCATAAGAGAGATCAGAAGGAGGCCCTACTGGTGTCAGCCATTTTGGATTCTCTTTGAGCCTGGAGGAAGTGGATGTGGTCTCTTTCGTGACTTTTAAACCTTTGGTTTTGCTTGAAAACGCCTGTTTGAGAGTAAGCGCCTACGGAGAAGGGAAATCAGCACTGTGGCTGGGGTCTGGCAGGTTGCTGGAACGCCTCACCATTTCGGTTTGTGGTGTCTCTCTGTGTAAGGACAAACACGAGCAGGAAACAGCGCAGCCAGTATGAAATTAGCTTTAATAATTCATCCTACAAAGAGGGAAGATGAAAGATTTATTCAGGGCTAAACGGCGCTATTAGCAGAACAACTCTTTCTTCCATTTTACCATTTCTAAACATACAATTTACTAGTGTGAAAGTTTTCTCACTGAAAACACTGAGCAATGACGCCCTTCTACTCACTTGGAAACTTCCCGGGTCTCAGACTCCAGGCATGTAGAGCTGCTGCTCCCTCATAGCTCATGGGGGAGGGATAGCTCAGTGGTTTGAGCATTGGCCTGCTAAACCCAGCGTTGGGAGTTCAATCCTTAAGGGGGCCATTTAGGGATCTGGGGCAAAAATCTATCTGGGGATTGGTCCTGCTTTGAGTAGGGGGTGGGACTAGATGACCTCCTGAGGTCCCTTCCAACCCTGATATTCTATGATTACCCTTGTAGCTTCTGGGCCACTTCAAAATGGGGGAATCTCTCCTTAAATTCACTTTCAGGCTGGAACATGGAGCAATTAACCAAACATAAAGCTCCATTTCCATACCTAGCACAGTACCAGCTGTCCTGTTACGACACAGTGGTCGCTCTAAGATTAGTAATCTCAAGCCTGCACATACACCTCTACCCCGATAGAACGCTGTCCTCGGGAGCCAAAAAAATCTTACCGCGTTATAGGTGAAACTGCGTTATATCGAACTTGCTTTGATCTGCCGGAGCGCGCAGCCCCCCCCCCCCCCCCGGGGCACTGCTTTACCGCGTTATATCCGAATTCGTGTTATATCAGGTTGCGTTATATCGGGGGAGAGGTGTACTTACTACAGGTGATACCATTTTCTGTTCTGCCTGCTTTGTTTCAGATCAGTTCTTATACCATGCTCATCCCACTATGGTATCTAAACGCCTTCCCCCAGTGCACTGAGCACCAAATCCATCATTAACATCCGTGACGTACTTGTCCTCTCATCCTCTCCCCGGGGGAGGGCAGCATGCACTGGGATCTCGTGGGTTACAATTCTTTTCACATATGCACACGTTTGCTCTGTGTTTATGTTAGAGAAGCCAAGGCCAAAGGAACACGCCTTGCACTGGGAGTGGAAGGTGAAGTGGTTTGGGATAGGCCCTTGCTCCTGTGGGATTTCATTCACACAGTCTCAGACTTGCCCCAGAGGAAGTTCTGTCTCCTGCACTGATGAACCCTTCCCTTCTTGTAGACAGTTCCGTTGTGCCAGCGGCCTGGCTTTGTGCCAGGAGCCACGTACTCCAATGAACAGCCCTACTGGGGTGGAGGATGCATGGAGTAAGGTGCTTCTCAACATGAGCAAAGGGAGCAGCGTCAAGTGAATGCAGGACTGGGTCCTTAGACTGGGCGGTTTTCACCCCTGGGACTGCCTAGAAGGAACTCATCCTATGCATGGCTGAATGCAGGGAGGGCAATTTTCCCCAGGCCTAGCATAGACTGCATGGAGGAGGGATGGGGAAGAGGTAGGCAGAAGCCTGTTTGTGCCCTCTTCCCAGTGGCCAGGTCAGAAGTGTGTTTTAAAGGGGCTACACAAGCACCCTTTTGGCAGATGGGGTCCATTACTTGTTTTCTGCAATAAGTCTAAGTTCCACGTACTACATTTAGCCTCTGGAACACACTGCCACATGATGTAACTGTGGCCAAGAGCTTGGCAGGATTGTATATTTATATGGATAATGAGAAGGTGTAGTTATAATAGTAAGGATAAAAGAAGGGAGAGTTTTGGAATGGATCTAACCTCTTATCTTCAGCAAATAAGACAACCTCTAACTGTCTAAGTATTCTGGGTTAGAAATATTCTCTGTGGACAGGCTATTCCACCACTGCCTACTGCACTGTATCTCACACTTTCCTCTCTTACTGGCCAGGGTCAGAGACAGAATATTTGACCAAATGGGCTCCTGGTCTGATGTGGTCTGGCGATCCCTATATGTCTAGATCCCAGAGCTTTTAAAAACATACGAACATAAGCATGGCCATACTGGGTCAGACCAAAGGTCCATCCAGCCCTGTATCCTGTCTACTGACAGTGGCCAATGCCAGGTGCCACAAAGGGAGTGAACCTAACAGGTAATCATCAAGTGATCTCTCGCCTGCTATCCATCTCCACCCTCTGACAAACAGAGGCTAGGGACACCATTCCTTACCCATCCTGGCTAATAGCCATTGATGGACTTAATCTCCATTAATTTATCCAGTTCTCTTTTAACCGCTGTTCTAGTCCTGGCCTTCACAACCTCCTCAGGCAAGGAGTTCCACAGGTTGACTGTGCGCTGTGTGAAGAAGAACGTCCTTGTATTTGTTTTAAACCTGCTGCCTATTAATTTCATTTGGTGGCCCCTAGTTCTTATATCATGGGAACACGTAAATAACTTTTCCTTATTCACTTTCTCCACACCACTCATGATTGTATAGACCTCGATCATCTTTTCACACTTTTGTGCCCCAGGATTATGACATGTGTAAACAGGTTTGGTGGCTGTTAATTGCAGTGGGGGAAACCTTTCCTCAGTGTCCTTCCGATAATGCTTAATTTGTGGCATCAAGTTACTCAATCAGTTCTGCACCACAGCGTTTGCCATTCAATCACACCAGCAGGATTAAAAAAAAGGAGTCAAAGTTCAAACAAGAATGACCATGTGGAATTCAAATGGCTATTGAAAAGTCTTTTCCCAGGGAGATAAGCAAAGGTACCAGTGTTACGCAATAGCCACTCAGCTAGTGTTACAGCTACTGGGGCTATGATGTGCTGAATAGGTCAACAGAACTCAGCTGGCAAACCAGGGTGATTTCTGGATTGGAAGTAAGCATTGGGTTTGAAGCCTGGAGATTGGCTTCTTCACACATCGAAGCATTCAGATGGACGGCTTGATAGCTTGTTGGGCAGCATACTTTTCCAAGCATCCATCTTAGCACATTGTATCATGGTACAGTGGGTGATTTCAGATTCGCTTATGTCACATCTTATCAAGTCACATTAATCACATTAAAAAAGAATGTGCTGCCGTGCTGGGAGAGCAGACACGCGACCGACATTTTACAAGGAACCCTGCTGGATTTGACTAAAGCAGGGGTCTGTCTGCTCTTGCACCAGCCTGGTAAAAAATGAGAGAAAATGTGCTCTCCCTGCATCTTCCGGGCCAGACGAGTGGCGCATAGAACCCAGCAGTCCTATAGAATTAGGGACTCAGAATATCACAGTGTAACATCTGGTGCCTAAAGGCACATTCTTCCAATAAATAAACAACATAAGGCGAGGCTGAGTTTCTGGGTCAGGGCTGTTTTGGGGTAATTTTCATAATTGTTCATTGTTCACCTAGATGGTCAGGATGTGGCTCCCATTTCATCACATTAAAAATTTAAACATCATCTGTATTTGTCGTCTTTTTTTTTCTGGGGTTACTTACAGATAGTCAAACTGAAAACAAAGTGTTGGGTCATCTCATAATCCCACCCTATCTTAACTTGTGACACTGCCATGTTTTGTATCAGGAATGTTCAACTTAAAGAGCAAAAGTCCATCCTCCATTACATGAACAAAACCTCCATTGTTCTCAGTAGGATTTGCACTGCGCCCGTCTAAAGGAGAGCAGGATTTGGCCCATAAGTTCTTCAAGGCTCTGAACACACACTGTAAAATGCAACTAGAGGCTAACATCTGCTGTGAATTACAAATCTTTGAAGACACCCTGCAAAAGCTGCACAGTCAGGAAATGCCAGATTGCTAGCCTAACAACTTGGAAGAATTTGCACCACCAAAGACACAAAGTGCCAGATTCTCTTCTCGCGTTGGGTGCAGCTACACTGCACTCGTGGAGCTCTGGTAGAGTCACTGGCCAAAGGACGAGGAGAAATGGACACACAGATTTTGTCAAAGGAGTATTTCAGGACTACTTCAGCAACAATGGGAATTTTCCTGATACACAGATTAGCTGCTGGCCTCGCCTATTTGCCTGTGATATTTTGACTATCTAAACTTGATAGTTATTTATCAGGCTACGTCCTCACTACGGGGGGGGGGGGGGCGATTTAAGATACGCAAATTCAGCTATGTGAATAGCGTAGCTGAATTCGACATATCGGAGCCGACTTACCCCGCTGTGAGGACGGCGGCAAATTGACCTCCGCGGCTCCCCCGTCGATGGCGCTTACTCCTACCTCTGCTGGTGGAGTAGAAGCGTCGATTCGGGGATCGATTGTCGCGTCCTGACGAGAAGCGATAATTCGATCCCCGAGAGATCGATTTCTACCCGCCGATTCAGGAGGGTAGTGTAGACGTAGCCTCAGTAGATGGATTAAAAACAAAAGCTATGAACAAACATTGTTCTCACACATTGAATCGTTCTGCTGTAAGAGCTAAGTAGTTTTAATTTGAAAAGCTGGTAAAAAGCTGTAGTTTTTGCTTTCCTTGGGTAATGTGCTTGCCAGTACCTACAAATTCAGGGCAGAGCCGGCTTTTCTATAAAAGTTTGATAGTATTCTCATCTGGAAAGCTGACAAGACACTGAATTCCAAATTCAGGAAACATTCAACTCTATGATGTGTTTATAATTACATTTATTTCCCTTGAATGCAACTGTGAGTCTCCCTGGCTTATTGTGCTAGGCAGTTGCATGTAAAGGATTATGCCTGTGGAATCAAATGGATTGATGACATGATTTAGGAGTGAGCTGGAAAGATTAATAGAATTAAATGCAACTCACACTATTTGCCTTAATCTTCTGGAGTGAGCCTGGATGAATTCGCACCTTAGTTGTGCTCTAAAAACAGGGATTAAAAAAAAAAGATTGTTTTATGTAGTTTATTCAGAGCCTTAAATGTTCAGTACATTACTCCTCTCTGGAGTGCAAGTCTGCAACATTTATTGTCTCATCCCTGTCTTGTCTAGTATGTTACTCTCTTCACTGGACTATACATGAGCAGAGTGATGAGCCGCCGAAGGTTCAGAGAGCACACCTCAGTCCTTACTCCTTACATCGAGCTACGCTGTCAATTCTTGCGTTGGATTTGCCTTGGCAATAAGGCACAAAACGTGACCCCAGATAAAGTAGCACTGTGCAGATCTGCAGAAGGGGGAGAATCCCTCTACGTGGTTCCCCCCTACATGGCAGAGGTGTCTACTCGGGGCAGAGAATTGAAGCAGGCTCTGCAGGGCCTTAGATGGCTCCTTTGCCACAGGCATCCCTCAGAATTCACATTAATGTGAGGGCAGAATTTGGCCCTTGGATTCTGAGCACTGAATATCAAGCACTCAGTTAAGTTACATTCAGCTGTGTGAAGTGACCAGGGTCTCCTGCCTCAAGGGCTAAGGAGATCTAAGTAGTTCATGAAGTTCTTTCTGGCTTTATCTCCTGAGTCTCAGAATCAGAGGCAGACACTTGCGTTTTTGAGATCTGAATTCTGCCAATCCGTTATAGAGCCCTTTTTTACATTCCTCGCAAAGCCGTGCTCCCTGATGGAAAGTGTCTGTCCCAAGCAAGTGGACAATGCAATGAAACGTTTCTAGACACCTGCAGCCAAGTCCTGGCCCTGCTGAAGCCATTAGGAAAACTCCCATGGACTTCCAGGGAAGCCGGATTTCACCCCTGGGCTCTCTAGACCTCCTTGTTCTTGCTGTTGGGAATCTATCATGTTGTAGGTTACAATTTCCTCTTGTAATATGAAAAGTAATAAATACGTTTTAATAGAACAATTTATTTTAAACGTTCAGGAAGTTTCCCTGGTTATAAATATTTTGTGAAGCTTCTAAAGCAGCTTAAAATCCATTACTCATCAATTTATCCAGAGCCTTTCAAAATGATCTGGGTGCTTTATAGAATTACAGATATAGATAAGTCTATAGTCCCACAACTGAGTCCCACCCGCTTATGCTAGGGTTGAGTCTGGCTTATACTGAACACAAGGACACAGGAATAACCCGACTGGATCAGATCCATGGGCCGCCCAGTCCAGCATCGAGTCTCTGACAGGGCCAGCACCAGACACTTCAGAGGACGGTGCCAGAATTTTACATTAGGCAGATGTGGCATAATCTGCCCCATTGTATAGAATCACTTCACTTCACCACCTCTGGAGTGTGTTGCGGCAGCAATACTGCACACTACTGCCAGTTTTACATTTAACTATACAGCAAAGTTGATTACACACTGTCCTACAGAACCATGAGCTACAACTCACGCTCATTTCTTGTGTGCCGATTGTAAAGATGCAGTACATTCTAACACAACAGCACAACAAACAGCTTGGGCCAATTCTGACTTCAGTGTCACCAATGTGAATCTAGAGTAACGCCACTGAAGGAAAAGGGATTATTCCAGATTGACACTGAAAGCAGAATTTGACCCATTGCTCCTATAAGGCATAACAGCTCTGAATCAAATTATGTATAATGTATTTTGTGTCTGAGCCAACTAATCTGAGAACAACAGATTGAAGCTAAAGTTCACCAGGGTGAGCAGACAGACCAGCTGATGAAGCAAACATATTTTTTTCGATATTAAATTAAAAATTTTGAAACAGCTTGGCTAAGCCTTGGCGCATCTTATGAAATCTGTATTTCATAGGAGACAAAAGTGAATTTAGCTACTAGCAGCAGCCTGATGTTGATCTTAGTAGATTGCCTCAGATCAATGAGTTACCAAAAAGCCGTATTACTTTTGGTGGTACTGACAATAGGAGAACAAAATACACATGTATCCTAAAGCCAGCGTAGGTTGTCTTTTATTCTGGACGTAGAACTGGAGCAAAGAAACCAAGTTCATTTCTGACTGGAGTGGGCTCTGAAATCTCAGCCTGCATCCAGATCTGAATTTTCAGTTGGGACTTACCTGGATAATGACTGATCACACCAAAGCCCTGGAGCCAAATGTCCCTGAACTTCAGCATGTTCAAAGCCCAGCAGTTGTACCGAGCAGTTGTAGACATCCCTAGTTTTGACCTTGGATAGGCTGATAATCCCCAGTGACTATGGTGCAATGTGTTTAGGAGAATGATTGTCTTTTAATACAGACCAGTCCTGTGTAAGGCACATCGGAATGGCCTAATACACCTTTTCCTTCCGCAGTATCTTGGATTGTAAACATTTCTTTTTCCAGTGCAATAAAAATTCTGAAAACAAGCATCTGTAACCCGGGATTATACAGTGAGAATTGTGTATTCTTAACTGCAGTCGACAATGGTAGAATTTAGAGTAAAGCCTCATTTGTATTTAGCCGACACAGCGAGGTACATGACTTGCCTGGGAACCTGACCCCATAAACAGAATTCCCGAAGGGCCAAAGGAATGGAACTGTACAGAACTCTAAAGCCATTGCAGGATGAGTTATGTTAAGTGCTCTGTTACGCACACATCTATATGTTTATGCAATAGGAATTTGGCTGCTCCATTCTAAAAGGCGCTAGTCCAGTTTATGCGGGTACAAGCTGACTCCCTCCCAAGGCTGAGTAGTTTATCCTGCTGAATGAGCTAGATAATAAACAAGGAAAACGGGGCACTCAGTCTCTTGGCGTCACTGTTCTATGGGGGGCATGGATCAGCGTTCACATCGCGCTCCCTGTCAGTACCTGGCCTACTCCGGGGAAGCTAATGATCCGACCAGCGGACCAAATTCGGTGATGAATCCTGGTCGCGTGCCACCTAAGGCACGTTGTGCATACGCTAAGAAAAAGGCTGCGCTACAAAGACTGAGCTACAAGCCAGTTTCTGTGCCTGGCTTAGAAAAGTGCGTGTGAGAGAACGCATCTCCCCCATAGCGCCAGCTGCTCCTTGATGCTGCGTTCATGTCTCTGCCGAGCCCTGTGTGACGGCTCAGCGGCCAACCGGGTGACCAGGAGGGGCTCCAGGCTGCGCACCACTGAACCTGTTAGCTAAAATCAGTGAAACCACCACCAGCAGCAGCAGCGCCAGCAGGAGTACTGAGAAGTGATTAGATTAATCATAGCCGACATTTTTTCTGCATCCGACCTAAACAGAGAGCGATCAGGATAATGAGGTTAGAGACAGACTTGTACTGACGACAGTTCCAGCTAGGCACGGGCCATGGTAGCGCAGGGTGCACGGGCTGCCCATACCTCTGCGTGTTGCTGCGTGTTCTCGCTGTAACCCCAAATCTAGTTCATGTGCTCCTCTGGAGGGGCTACTGTGTCTTGCACATGCAGGGGGTGCACAAGGGAAGGGGCAAAGCTCCTTGTCCCAGATGGAACCCAACCCCTTCTTTGAACTAATGATGTCATTTCTTGTCCCCCCCCCCTGCCCCACTCACAACATAATACCCAATAACATCCCCATCCCCTCACCAGTCTCTATGTTCTCAGAGTGAGGTTCAGCCCATGCAAGGCCCCACACACCACTCACCCCCCAAGCAAACAGCATCTTGTGTACACTGTCTGCTCCGGGCTGAATTTCAACCTCAATGAAACGAGTGCTGCTTTGTGTGCAGCTGCCTAAGCTGGGGAAAGGGATATCCAAGTCACACGCACATAAACTAGCCAAACCCCAAGGGCTTGTACATGCGTCCCCTATTTTACAGATAGATCAAGGTACTTAGATTTATAAATAGATTCTTGTCACTATTCCCCATGGTTTTCGTTCTAGCAGCCATGGGAATACTAACAGAGACGTTTACAGCTTCCTTGCGTTGTTGGAGCACCCTTGACTCAGTGGACATATGTTCCAGGATTGTTTTCATCTGTAGGAACATGGCTCTGTTTTCTTTAGGAAGATCCCAGCGCACAAACAACCGTTCTGACTAAAATACCAAATAAACCCCACATAAAAATGGATGATATTTTTGTTGACATCTATGCCCATTAGACAGAAAAGGATATCCTAGGGAACTGTTTGTGCTTATCTGGCATCTGTCTCAACAAATGCAACAGCACTGAAGGTAGTGAAGTACCTGATTTAAGTATTCTTTGTCCACAGTCTGGGTGTATGAAGCTTGCGGCACGGGCCAGCACAATACTCCAAAATGGGAACACACAGAGGCAGCCTTTGAAGAACTGCTGGCCTGGTGAGTAACCTGTCTTTTGTGTACAACACCACGGAGAACAATAGATCTAACAAAGCTCTGCCCCAGTTGTTCAACGCAGCTGGGTAAGGACCCAACCCTGTTGGGATACAGACTTGCCCCTGAGTTCAAGGGGATTCTGTGCTTACAGGGTTACACCATCTTATCTGCCGGTGCGTGGGGAGGGAGAATACTTTAGGGACCTGGTGCTTGGGGTTGTTTCCTTCAGGCCCCAGACCCTGCCTCGCTGACATCTGCAGGAGCTTCAGAAAGAAGGATGAAAAGCCTCTGGAGTTACACCTGATTTGCACGAGTGTGACCTGAGAGGAGACTCTGGCACTTTGTGTCTAATGGAGACTTCAACCGGGTCAAGATTAATCAATAGCTTAAAAATAATAATCCAGTTGCCTCGGGAGCTACTTCAGAGCTGGGCTGTCCCAGGTGAGGTGCACACTGGCGTATGGAACGGTGCTCTCTCCTTTGCCGTAATGCCAGACGTAATGCTCCCTCTCAGGGTGAGCCTGGTCCATTGGCTGTACAGTCCCACGGCTCCAGATGCTGTCAGCCTCCCTTTGTGATGAGTAACAAAGCTAATCACCTCACATGCCCACACAAGCACTGCGCACGATGCTGAGGGCGTTACAGCTTTCCCGTGATGCCTTTGAGCATTCTATTCGTAATGGAAATATTCTCCTAGTTGCAATGCGACAAGGTGTCCGTAGCACTGATTAGCACATCTGGGGCTAGATCTACACTATAAATGTACGCTGGTGTAACTTCGTTGCTCAGGGGTGTGAAAAATCCACCCCCCCCACCCCCCGCCTGACCTAACCTCAGGTGTAGACAGTGCTCTGTCGCCAGGAGATCTTCTCCCGATAACATAGCTACTGCCTCTCGTGGAGGTGGATTAATTACCCGTTGGCATAGTAACGTCATCACTAAAGTGCTACAGCTGCGCCGCTGCAGCGTTTCAAGTGTAGACCCGCCCTTGGATTGGATCATACTATGCAGATGCTCTGGCTCCGAGCGCCATATACGAATAGAACAGAACAGACCATAGCATCTAACAATCTAAACCCAAGAACATAAGAATGGCCAGACTGGGTCAGATCCTCTCTACCAACAGTGGCCAGAGACAGATGCTTCACGGTGAATGAACAGAACATGGCAATTATCGAATGATCCATCCCGTGGCGTCCAGTCCCAGCTTCTGGCAAGCAGAGGTTTAGGGACATCCAGAGCATGGGGTTGCATCCCTGACCATCTTGTCTAATAGCCATTGATGGACCCATCCTCCTATCACACGGTGCTCCACTCACCGTTTGTTTGGCACCTCCTCCTGGTAATTCTGGGGATTAGCTTTCAACGTCAACGCTCCCTTCCTGCAGTTGCATGCGGTCACTCCGTCTCTCTCTCGGGTCTGCAGCCCCTCTTTCACTCCAGGAACCGCAGCATCGTCTCTGTGACTTGGCCCTCCAGCCAGATCACTCGGCATTTCCCCTGTCCGGGGTACAGTCCTTCTGCCACTCCCACAGTGACCCAGGCAGTTTTCCCGTTCATTGCCCCACCGGTGCCACTTCCCTAGTGGCTGATAGGGGAGCCTGGGCTCGCCCTATGCTCTGGGTTCCAGTCCAGGGACCCTCAACCCAACAGTTTTGGTCTTTACTCACACAGCCCTCACTGCTCCTTCCCTGCACTGCTTCCTACCACTCCTGGTTCCCTCCCTTTCTCTGGGAGTACCAGCTCCAAACCCTCCTCCCTCTTCCCAGGGAGTGACTGCTGCCTCAGTCTGTTGCCAGCTTCCTGGCTTTATAGGCCCCCCTATTCCTGCACAGCTGAACCTGCTTGCCATCAATTCCCTGCTCCCTGGCGCCTCCTCCAGGTGCAGCCTGTGACATTAATAGGCTACCTGGCCTCTGTAATCCCTTCCAGTCCTGTGTGGGGTGGACACCCCATCCAACCTCCATGTACTTATCTAATTCTTTTATGAACCCAGTTATAGTTTTGGCCTTCGCAACATCCCCTGGCAACGAGTTCCACAGGTTGACCGTGCACTGGGTGAAGAAGTTCTTCCTTCTGTTTGTTTTGAACCTGCTGCCTATTAATTTCATTGGGTGCCCCCTGGTTCTAGTGTTATGTGAAGGGGTAAATAACACTTCCTTGTTTATTTTCTCCACATCAGTCATGATTTTATAGACCTCTATCATATCCCCCTTAGTCATCTCTTTTCCAAGCTGAAAAGTCCCAGTCTTGGTAATCTCTCCTCATATGGATTAACTTTTAAAAATACTGCTTCCCCAGAGGGGGTAGCGGGGGCCAGACACTAGCTGAGATCAATCCCAAGCAGCCACGTGAAATCAGTTTGGGGAGGATCAGAGCCATAGTTTGAGACCGAAGTATGTGCACAGAAAGTTATAAGAACTCTTAAATGTTGAAGCCACGTGATTTTTGAGGAGGGCTGTATGTCAGGAATCGCTCGCTTGAATGACCTCAACTTTGATCACTAACACTGTCCTGGATGCCCATGAGCCAGAGCAGTGTTCAAGAAAATCTGTTTAAACATGTGGATATTGGAGCACTTAGAAAAATCAGCTGTTAAACCATAAGCTAGTCTCAATGGTAACGAGAGTGGCATCACGATCACCCCTCTAGAATGTGGGGATCTCGGCTTTCAGTTAAAAAAGTAAGTTTCTAGCCCTCACGTTTGCAGACGATGTGACCAGAGTGTGATCTAAAGACTCAAGAACCAACTCTCAGATCCCTTTGTAACTTTTCGCAGATGGTTTTAAACTTAACTATTTTGAGTAATTTTGTATCGTCTGCAAACTTTGCCACCTCACTGTTTACCCCTTTTTCTAGATCATTTATGAATATGTTGAACAGCACTGGTCCCAGTACAGATTCTTGGGGGACCATGCTATTTACCTCTCTCCATTCTGAAAATTGACCACTTATTCCTACCCTTTGTTCCTATCTTTTAACCAGTTACCTGTCCATGAGAGAACCTTCCCTCTTATCCCATGACAGCTTACTTTGCTTAAGAGCCTTTAATGTGGGAACTTGGAAAAGACTTTCTGAAAGTCCAAGTACACTATATCCACTGGATCACCCTTATCCACATGCTTGTTGATAACCTTAAAGAATTCTAATAGATTGGTGAGGCATGATTTCCTTTTACAAAAGCCTTGTTGATTCTTCCCCAACATATTGTGTTCATCTATACATCTGATAATTCTGTTCTTTACTATACAATTTGCCTGGTACTGAAGTTAGACTTACCAGCCTATAATTGCCAGGATCGCCTCTGGAGCCTTTTTTAAAAATCAGCATTACATTAGCTAAACTACTGTCATCTTGTACAGAGGCTAATTTAAGCAACAGGTTACAAACCAGTTAGTATTTCTGCAATTTCATATTTGAGTTCCTTCATAACCCTTGGGAGAATACCATCTGGTGACTTATTGCCATTTAATTTATCAGTTTGTTCCAAAACCTCCTTAATTGACACCTCAATATGGAACATTTCCTCAGATTTGTCACCCAAAAAGAATGGCTCAGGTGTGGGAATCTCCCTCACACTTCTGCAGTGAAGATCGATGCAAAGAATTCATTTAGCTTCTCCACAATGTCCTTAGCTTCCTTAAGTGCTCCTTGAGCACCTCGATTAGCCAGTGGCCCCACTGACTATTTGGCAGGCTTCCTGCTTCTGCTGTACTTAATTTTGTTGTTGTTAGGTTTTGAGTCTTTTGCTAGTTACTCCTGAAATTCTTTTTTGGCCTTTCTGAACAGACTTTTACACTTGACTTCCAGAGTTTATGTTCCTTTCTATTTTCCTCAGTAGGCTGGTTCCAGTCTTGCTTCAATTCCAGTCATGCTGGAATGCAACAGAACCTTTGAACAATTGCAGCCATTCAAATGGCTCGCTCTTCTGAATGCTACAAGAGCAGGGCACTGCACGGGGTTCTGGCGGATGTTGATTGCCACATGCTGCATTTTAGCTTCATTTGTAATTTTGTGAAACTTTTAGGGACACGTTTGAAAATGTGATCAGCACCTATAATTGGGCTAAGATTTTCTAAGAGCTCAGCCGCTTTTCAGGCACCTTAAGAAGTGTCCAGACTTTGAAGAGAACTGAGTCGGCCCACTGAGCATCAACCTCTCTTCAAAACCTGGCCATCAGGGTCGCCGTGGGAACTGCTGGGAGCTGAGCTCTTTGGAGAATCTAGGCCTTAGTTGGGGACTAAAAAGGCAGCTGACCTCTGAAAATCTGGCTCAGTAAGGAGTGCTAAGCTCTTGGAAGTCTGGCCCCTTCATGACACCATCAGTATTAAGGAATAAAGGAAATCAAAATCTCCCCCCTGGGAATTTCATCCAGACCTAGTCTAGTGACTTAGAGTGAAATTATTTGATATTTATGCAGACCCTTGGATTTTCCTCCTGATCCCTCTGCATTGGTAATTTGCATGTCTATGAAGAGGGCACCCCGGGCAGGAAATGTGTCATGTACAACTCAAATAAAAGCATCTTACACACTAAGTGCACTTAGCCTTTAATTAGCTACAGCAGAATACAAAGTTTTAAATTATGCATGTTAAACACATTGGTGGTAGGAGGAATGCAGATGTTCACTGGCGTTATATGATCAGTGATTTAGAAGGTCAAATACCGTCTCATGCTTTATCAGCCATGACGCTCTGGCCCAAATGCTGCCCACCTCTCCTCCCCCCCCACCACCGTGTGATGTGAGAGAACCTAAATGTAGCACAATTGCTGTGGTTCTGCCATGAGGAGGCTGGGCAGGGAGACAGCAGACACTTCTGCGCTCCCCGGGACTCTGTTTCATGTTGAGTCTCTCCACAGTGGCTTTGAGGGAGGTTTGGGGCATGACAAGAAGATGTTGGAGCAAAGGGACCTATAGGCTGCCGTAAGGATTGCACAAGGAACCCAGGTGCCACTTCAGTCCATGAGCTGTTATAGTTTCAATGGATCAACTGCACAGATGCTCGGACCCAAGTCGGTACAAGGCGGATTGGCAAAGGGCGGGGGGGGGGATAGAATTCCTGATCTTTTCCCTCTTGTGTATCTGCTGTGCATAGCTTGTTTCCTGGGGCTTTGCAAGGGGCGGCGGGGTGGGGGGTGGGCAGCCTTTGGCCTTTCATTTGCTTCATTTTCTTAACTAACTTTTCAGGAAAAATACCGAAAACAAACACATTCAAATGCAATGAGCAAGGCACGTAAACGACAACAATCATTCTTACTGAGAGCAGGACAAAGGGAGGCAAACACGCTCTTCTCTTGCTTTATGCATTTAGTGCCTGCTCATTTTCTTTGTCTAATTTTCTCAGAGGGAAGGCCCATGCACGACGTTATACGATATCATACGAACATGTTGTTTTACTACTAGCATCATGTAGGAGTCCTGTAACATTACGACTATCAGACCCTCCCCATGGCAGCAAATGATAGTACATTTACCCCCCATTGGCCACCTACATACACCACAGCATCAGGAATGGCAACTCACAGTATATGCCAGAGACTACACCAGCCATCTGCTAACCTGTCCCACAAACCTGCAGCTAATCGGTCTAGCCCTAAGTCACGAATATACTGGAGGTAACACGTACAAAGGTTTTCCACAGTACACCAGCCAAAGATCTGCTCCTCTCCAATAGTCTGTGTGCTGGAGATTAATGAAATCTTCCAGTGAACAGCAAGAACGGGGTACTGCCTTGTGACCAAATGCACCCCTGTATTCACAACCTACACTCTGTGTACCAAATATGCCTTGTGAGGGATCATTTGAAAACTAATAACTCACTGGTCAATAATATCACGGTGAAATGTGTGTAGCAACGTTCTATGTAAAGTTAGGAACGTAAGCTGAAATTATGACTGAAATGTGTTTACCAGACCTCCCCTGGGGAGGGAGAAAACCTGTTTCTCAAATACAAAAGACAAGCTAACGCCCCATGCCATGTGTCAAAGTTGATTGGCAATCAGCTGGTAAGTGGCCATTTTTGGCAACAAAGAGGGGCAGAAACAGATCAATTTGCATTTTAACACCCAACCACCTGGAACCTCTTTCACCTCGAGCCTCCATGTCTTTGTCCTCATAGTGGAAAGAAACTTTATCTAGGGGGAACCCTCAGGAAAATGCATTTCAAAAGGGACTGGGCTATAAAAACAAGGGGCAAAGGACACCCCAGGTATTCTGTCTTTCTATTTCTCCTTCTTTCTTTCACCTAAGAAAACAAAGGAACCAACCCTTTGACTTGGTGGGAGAGGGGAGGCATCTTGACCTGAGAATTTGGTCAGAAATGTAGCTGGGAATATATAAGGATTTGACCTTGAACCAAGTCTAGTTTAAGTTTTAGCTACTAGAAACCATGTTATCTTTATTTCTCGTGTAGCCATTTCTGACTTTAATGGCTTTTACTTTTACTCACTTAAAATCTCTGTAGTTAAATAAACTTGTTTTATCCTTTAATCAAAACAAATCCAGTGTTGTGTTTAAACTGAACTGTTTGGTAACTCCAATTAAAGCAGCAAACTGTTGTGCACTGACCCCTTAGAGGGGCTACATACCTCTAAGATCTGGACTGTACAGGAGAGGGATGGATAGTGCAGAACATACATTTTGGGGGGAAATCCAGGACTGGGAGTGTGTTGGGGTCACCCTGTGAGTGATAACCAAGGCTGGTGGAAGCCAGAATGTGACTGGAGTGTGCTGGACCCGGGCTGCAGCAATACAGGCTGTTTGCGAGGGTACCGGGGGTAGCTACAGCAGCAAAGCAGTGTGAGGCACCCAGGGTTGCAAGGCAGGTGGTGACAGAGCCTTGCACTAGTCTGGACTGTGCCCTAGAATGTGACACTTGTCTGTTAGTAGGAGAATGCATATTCCTGAGAAAATGGAGAGCCCGTTCATTCCGGATGGTTGAGAGCATTGTCAAATACAGCTTTGGTGGAGAAAATACCGGTCAGTGCGTTCCGCCGCACAGGATGGGCACGAGCTCAGAGCTGGTGAGAATGGGGGCAGTGAATGGTTACCTCAATTGGCTCCCTTACACCAGGGCTGCATTTGGTCCACATCTCTGAAGGACCCTGTGCCTGCCGGGATCCTTTTGCAGGATTTAGCCTTTAGAGAGTAAATGGCCTTGAGAAACCTGACATGAAATCCACATGAAATGTCACCCTAAAAATACATCATTCACAGCTACCAACCAGCAGCAGCACCTGTAATAACACATGCCTCTTCATCAAGGATCCACATTCCTAAAACGCTTCAGAATAACCTTGTTCTTTGGCTGCGTATTTTCCGGGTCTATAATGTTGCATCATTTTGAAGACCATATATTATCCACAACCTCTTAGCCGTCAGCTGCCAGTTGCAACACATATGCTAAAGCACAACCACACTACACTGTTTCTTCCTACAATAGAGGAGGAGGGAACTTTTTTTACGCATGACATTTTACAATTTTTTTTTAGAGCCATGAATAGACAGAGGCGGTTAGTGTACCGACCATAAATCACCAAGCAAAGAACAGTCCATAGCACAAAACGAGGGCATCCCATTGGGAAGGAGGTGTCTGTGTGAAAGGTTTGTGTATGACAGCCTTACCCTGCCTTTGTGAGAGATCGTCCCTTACGCCAAAATCACAACAACATTTAGGTTACTGCCAGTCCCAAAGGGCCAGTCACTTACCCCAGGTCAACTGAACCTCAGATCTCACACTAAAGAGACCGCGTGCAGCCAATCCTGTAATAAACTAACTATAGATTTATTAACTAAGAAAAGAAATGAGAATTATGTACAAGGTAAAGCAGGCAAACATACACACAAATGAGTTACAGTCTTGGGTTCCAGAAAATAATAGAAGTTGCTGTGATATGCAAGCTCTGTATGTCCTATAGGGCAAACCCAGGCCAAGCACTGGGGAAACTCTTGCTTAGAAATCTTCACCCCTCAGAGTTCAAGCAGCACAGAGAGAACTTCTTGACGAGGATTTTTATTCCCTTCCCCCCGAGTTCAAGCTGATGGGACGGGTGCTTGTACACGTCTCCTTTTCCTGGGTGCGGGGGGGACAATCAACAAAGTTGTTTGTCGACTGATGTTCCACAACGGTTGTCCAGTGTCTAGGGCCTTCTTTTGTTGGAAAGGAGATGACCCCTCTTGTGGTCAACTAGGATTTCCCACTTGGTAATGCTTCTCTCCTGACTGGGTTTCAGAGCAAATACTTTTATAATTACTGAGCAAACACTTAAATATTACCGCATGACGTGGGATACAGATATCATAAGTGAGATTAATGCAGGCAGCAACTCTCAAGCATTTCCTAAAGTCTAATCACTAAACACATTTTTATAAATCAAATCCCTATTTTAACAAATACTAACACACAGGTGAGCCAGACTGGTTTCTAGCCATGCATTTGTCAGTGTTCAGTGAGGCCTGGGGCCCTGGCATGAGCTGGCACTTGTTCTGCCAGCATCACAATATGTATATATAAGTATAATGAATAAAGCAAAGAGAAATAGCCTGCTCCATCTTTCCATATTGCAACAGCAAGTTTCCTATTGCACTAATGGAATTCACTGCTACCACACGAAGCTTGAATTCATACTCATGGGGGATATTTGTACAGCTTGCTGAGTCAGAGAAAAACATCTCCCGGCGTTACGATGCAATGAACTCATCAATGCCCTGTAGCTGGCTGCTTTCTTCATCGGGGGGCATTGTGTAGATATATTTCCTAAAAGGCCATCCCAACTACAGTTCTGTTCTGATCACATTTTAATCCTCTTCGTCAAATGCTGAAAACATTTATGCCTGTTGTACTACATTATGAATTTATATTTCTACAAGGTAATGAGTTATGACATTACACCGGGCATGATAATTGAACCTAAGGGCCCATCCTGTTGTAGCTGCTACTCTAGTGTGCCATCGTACCAAGGGGATTCTTATTTTTTTGGGTTAGAGTAACCTCCAGATGGCATTAGAAATATTAAAAATAAAAAGGAATCTGAGTTTATAGATTGAGTACGCACCAAGGGAGACTTCTCATTCTGAATCCACTTTGCTTTACACTGCATTGTGTGTAATTATGTTAAATAAATAGATACCAAGAGCATTAGTGAGATACAGGTTTCCTCTCCGCATCACTATAACAACTTTTTAATCGGTAGAATATCAGTGGGAGAACTCAGAGTGAGGTGCTACTCAATATTAGTAAGGATGGCAGAACTGGATTCTGCAGTTTTATTCTGGACCTTATTAGGAAAAATTTGCTTCTTTTATTTATTTGTTTGTTTGTTGAAATTTAAGCTCTGTAAAACTTAATTACTCACCTAAACTCTGAGCATTTAATCTGAAACGATCCTGTATTCAATGCTAAAACATGTATCGAAGGGTGGCTGCACTGACCTTCAAGCTTGAGAGAAAATCATTTCATTTTAGAACTTGTCAATAAGCAATAGGCAGAAGCCTGGCACTTTTAATAGCATCTCTCAAACATTTTCCCTTAACAACTTATTGGCCTTCTTGCAAGAGGGCATTCAATGAAACACCAGCTCTGCTCACCACATTTAGCAGAAAAATAGAATTGCTGCTAACTCATTTCTGGAGCCAAAAAATGATCTCAACTATCAACCACAGATTACAGAACATAAAATGATCTGTGTTCTCCTGCTTGATGAGATGAAAGGTGAAAACAATGGTCTGACAACACGGTTTAAAGACACAGTATCCCAACCATGCTATGAAGCTGTAGTGCATGGTTTCTCCAAGAAAGAGTTAATACAAGCAGAGAGCAGCAGCAACAGATAGTAATGTTAGGAACCTGCAAATCTGCCTAACAGAAGATTAGATAACATTGATCAAATCATTTGCAGTGAATATTTAATGCAGTCACTCCCGATTTACAGTTGTGAAAGCGAGATAAGGACTAGAGCCCACTGAAGTAGAAATGGGCCCAATGAATTTCCTGAGAACATTTTACAGTAAAGCAATTTTCTAATAGCATATTGCCTCATGGATAAGGGAAATCCTGAAGTTACAACCACTTCAGTAATATAGACCTGGTGATTTCACAGTAGGAAAGTTACAAATTAAGACTTTTTGGGAGCTAGGTAATAAATTAAGAAAAAAAGCCTTCAAAGACAATCTAAAACGTTAAGGACATATCCCTAACATGAGCTAAGGAAGAAAATGAAATGATCATGTTTCAAAAATTGGGACAGTTAATTTAGCAGCTACAAGACTAACAGAAGGAAAACAATTGCAAATATGTTACCTCATTTTATTTAGTAACATGCACTCATTTTATGCTAGAATCATTATCTGAATTCTCACTAGTAGTTGGCTTTGAAATATTTCAATCTTGTTAAATATTCTGAAGCTGCAGAGCTTGCAGATATCCCTGTCACAGGGAAGGAACTTGCAGATGGCCACAAACCCTGAACAGATGGTGTGCTGGAGGGTTTCTGAATACTGACGAGCCTTGCAGAGGAAAAAGGAATTTTTATCAGCCCACCGACAAGCAGCTGCAGGCACAATTAATTTCTAGATATCAGCCCTCCAATGTACATATAGTGAAGTCCTTGTTAAAAAAAAACCACGTGTCATAGTTTAGTACAGCTGGACAGTAGAGGGCTTTGGCCTCCATCCTATAAGAGAAACCAAAAAGTGAGGAACCTCCTTGCCTGGAATGGGACCACTTACCGAGCTATTTCTCTCCGTTTGCTCTCCCTAGCCCAGCATGGTGGAGTCAGTCACATGAAGCCAGCTCTGCGAGGAAAATCACAGAATGGGAACTCCAGCACGATGGCTCCCAGCCCATAGAGACCTGCTGAATAAGGAGAAGCGGTTCTGGGTCTGTGTGGCTTGGTGGGGCCTCGGCCTCCCTCCACACCAGCTGAAACGCCTCCTCAGGGGTGGGTCATTTCTCCTCAGTCACTAGATCCCAGCTGGCAGAAGAATCTTCTCAGGTCAGAGGCCTATTGCAAGCAAGTCCAAGAGTTCCCCCCAGAACCCTGGCCCCATCAACCTGCAAGGCGACAAGATATTTTCTAGGGAGGGTCCCAGTGTCCCGTGGCCAGGCAGCTGGTATCCTGTCTGATTCCCACCCTTCCCAGGAGGAAAATTGGAGGTCCTCCAGGGATGCCCCTCCCCCCCCCCGTGTTTACTCTCAAACTTCACATTGGATGAGAAGAGTCACAACACTTGAAGCTCCTCCACAGGCTGAGATGCACAGGGAAGAAGGTGGGATCACCTGAAAGGGAGAAGAATCCTCCATCTAAACAAGAATAGACAAGCCTGAGGCAAAGGATGGAGAGCATCCCAGGACCCCATCCTCTTCCACGAACTCCAGACCTTCCCTGCAAAAGGGGAGGGTGGGGGGAAGAGGGGCTTCCATCTTCTGACCATGGCAACTCCGAGACAGAGAAACAAGAGAGGGTTTTGACTCCCTCTCATCTCTGAGGCCATTCAAGCCTGGTAACACCCACCAAGGAGCCCCAGCTATGTGAAGAGGAAGAGGGGGTTAAACCCCAGGGTAAATTCGTCCCCTCCAAACCCAGTTACCCCAGTGCAGGGGGGTTGCTTTTTCTTTTCTTTTTCCCAGTCAGAATTGTGAGGCCCCTGTGAAGTTATATGATTAAAATAGGACGATGCAGATCATTGTTGCTATCACTGTTATACAATTGCAACAAATCGTGTACAAAGTGTGTCAAGTAAGGTGTCAATGGAAAAGCTATGGTTTGCTGAATAGGATTATCCTATTTGTATGCATGTATCATTTTTGTATCTGAAGTTATAAATATTGAATATGCATCTGTATTTCAAATGTGTTCGCTCCTGTGGTAACACCCACAGGGTACTTACAGGTGACAAGCCAGCACATTGTGAAGGAACTATTCAAGTTGATGGCTCATCAACTAACACAATGGACCATGGAAGAAGCCTATCCACACCTAATGGACTTTCATGTGAACTTTTAAACTAGAGTACGGGTAATGGCCTCTGCTACGACTCATCAAAGCATGCATGGACATGTGACTTGCTCATGTGACTCCAAACTCCATCTTGTGCCTGTAATTTTCCACAAACTGAGACACTGAATTTCCCTCCACAGGGCAGAAGCTATAAAAGGCCACAGCCTTTTTCCTGCTCTAATCTCTGGACTATAAATTTATACGAATGGGAGCATTCTAACCAAGGGACTGAGGATCTTTTAATTATTTGGGAGCAACCAGAGACTTAACCAGTTAACAGTTTACGCCATCACTGCTTTAAGCCTGATCCAAGAACCTTGCAATTATTGTATGTATTTGATTCCTTTAACCAACTCTAACTGTCTTTCTCTTTCTACCTTTAGATATTAGATACTAAAGGATTGGCAACAGCGTGATTATTGTATAAGATTATTGGCCTGGGTATTTGGCTGGTCCTTTGGGATCAGAAGAACCCTTTGGTTGGTGAAATTGGTTTTAAATAACTACTCATCTTTAAGTCTAGTGTTTTTGGTGGTGATACGAGGACTGGGATACCTAAGGAGACTGCTTTTCTGACTTCTTGTTAGCCAGTGTAGTGAAACAGAAGTTTACTTTTGTTGCAGGTCTGGTATATCTTATGGGACAATAAGCACCAGTTTTGGGGTGTTTCTATCCTATTTCCCAATAGTTTGTCCTGAATTTGATATCCTCAGTTGTGACCCACTGAGGCACGGTGGCAGCCCTCCTCTAGGGAGAAAGATGGAGGGTCGAGCTCTACATTGCCTTACACCTGCTGGAGACATTCACATCTGTGCAAAGTGCGACCCTTCTGAGGTGGCAGTGTTTGCCATCCACTTTGCACAAGGATTAGTGACTTATCTCCTTAGTGCCAATTCACTACTGCCCAGCAAGTAGCAGGCCAGTGGAGAACTGGCACTGAGCTTTTACTCTACAGTGAGGTCATTAACGCGGAAATAATTTTGTTTCTGGCCTGTGTATATTAAGGAGTGAATCAGCCAAATGATCATTTTATTTTAAATGGCTATTAGAAAAGCCTTTGCATATGTTCATAAAGGTATCATTTCCTTACTTAATTCCCTCTTACGTATTCATAAGCTCTCCGAATGCTGAAGGTAGGAAATCTACAGCACTAATTCCTTCCCCAAAGTAGTACATTACAAATGGGGATTTATGGACATTGAAACTGTTTTTCATAACATCCCTCCCGCGCCCCGCTTACTTTCAATAAAATCAAATAAAATAAATGCACTAGTATTCAAAAGTGCCTTTTCTTTTATATCAGTGGTATCATCAAGCAGCACGTGTACCACACTAACATTAATTTGATTAGCGCTCCCGAAGAAACAAAGGTAAATTAGACTCATGAAATGTTAGTGAAGACATGATGTCCGGATACATAGAACAGTGGAAAGTACTTAGCATACTGGTAGCCATGGAACGGAGATAGATTTTAACAGAATATACCATCTGGAAATCTGCTACATTTATTATCTTTCAATAGAGGAAATGGATCTATTATTATGTTGTTTTGCCATCCCAACTTTAAATGGCTATTTATTCTGTGCAAAGTCACATGTAATGCTCTGCCATTATATAACATGCACGTATTGCTTTTATCCAAATCACGGTGCCCCACATTATCTTGAGCAAATAAACCATTTTCTCATAGCACTAGGCATCATTATGTCCTTTTGTGTTGCTGAAAATAGAATTACATTGAAAATCAAATCTTGATTTTTAAAAGGGAGATCATTTTTTAAAAAACAATTCAAATCTTCTTCAACTTTGGAAAAGTTACCAAGTGGCAGATATACAAAATTTCATTTTTCCTTTTGCCACTCTGTTGCTTTTCCAAACCAAGAAGATTTGAAAAGTTAAAGTGGGGAAAGGAAAAAAGAGAAAGGAAAAAGCAGTGGTGGGAGTCCTACCTGTCATTCATTATAATATATCCAGGGGCAGAAAAGGAGGAGGGAAAAAAAAGGAGGAAAAAACAAAGAAATGAAAATTTCAATTGAAAATGAAATTAAAATGTTTGTTTCATTTCAGACTGGAATTTTCCAATAAAAATAATTGAGAAACATCAGCAAAAATTAAATTTCATTTTCAATAACACTCAATTTTTTCAGTAGCAAAAGTTTTCAGCCAAAAAAATTCAGCCAGCTGTGTTTATACGCCAATGTTGTAAAAAATATATTCTTTATTGATATTTCCGGACAAATACCAAAAACAAATTAACAAATGTGATGAGCAAGACATTTAAATTAATACAACAGTCACTATTTCGGAGATCAAGACAAAGGAATGCAAACAGACAACTGCTGCTTTGTGCTTTTAGCTTCTTTGTGGTTTTGTTTAAATTTTGACAGAGGAAAGAGCAAGCACAAAATCAACAGCTCAGTGTGTGCCAGCAAAGAATGTCATCTGAAGATGCTGATGAGTGATGACATCATGTCGGAGCACCCCCCTTCATTCAGGCTGGGGTGGTCTCCTTTACTCTCCCTGTCCTGCCTACAACGTTGATCAAAAACAAGGCAAAATGAATTCATGAGAAACATCAAAATCTCAAATCGTTCCATCTTGCAGTGTTCTGTATGAACCCATTTTCCATTTCCCCCAATTCTCGTATTGATGTTTCTAATCAAAATTCTATGCAAATCATATCAAAACTTTTCATTTACCGTAAAACCCTGTTTTCTTACTGAAAACCAGCCTTTTGTTAAATGAAAAGTTTCAGTAGTGATTTTGGAAACAAGTTTGATACAATTTTATACAAATTTTGGTTTTAAAAATTAGACAATTTGCGAAAAGAGAGGAGAATTATTGAGCATATTGACAATTTTTCCTGAAAAGTTTCTTATTAAGAAAAAAAAGTTAACGATTTCAACCCACTCTACTTATTGGCTTTGACCTTGCCCTTGTCCACGCTGCACTCCACATTTGCATGGTGGAAGCCTCTGAAGTGTATTATTTTTGCAAGTCTAGTCATATATCACTCCTTGTCTCAAAAATAATGTTGTGAGTGCCTTCAAGATCTCCTGTAAGAACATATACCTCAAACTAATCAGACCTTTGCAAAGAGAGTCCCGAGTGTCTTCACAGACTGATTCAGCAAGAACACCCATCTCATCCTGCATTTCTTAACAACACACACCACAATGCGGGCACCGCACTGACTGGGTATTTTCTGAGCTAGGACAATACAGCCATAAAATAATGGCAGGTTGAGCCAAGTCCTCCACTCCTTATGTGGGAGGGGGATGGAGGGGAGAGGGAGAGACAAACAAACATCTGTTAAAATCAATGGGAATTTCTTATGGTTAGAGCTTGTATTTAAAAAAGTAATAAAAGAAACCCCTAATCTAACCTCTGTATTGACTTCCTAACTCACATATCAAGTACAGATATGAACTGGAATTCTTTCAGGTTATAGCTAATTGTATTGCTAAACCAACAGTGTGACAGCATTTAGATTGTTTTCCGGTATCTTGTATGGCTTTCTCCTCAAAACAATACAAAAAGAGACCCAGAACAACAGGCACACATCTCTCTGCCAGATGCTTCTCTATGCACATCTAATTAAGCTCATGAATATTAAAATATTCTGTACGACTGGTCAATATCTTAATTAGATAAATGAGCTCACAGTGGGGAGACTATCAGATCAAACAGGATTCATCTGATAAGTGATAGAACAAATACCTTACATTTCAATGCCTGTTTTAAAATTCCCTGATCACGTTAGCACTGTCTAATCTTTTAGAGAACAACAGTGGTGTCTCCCACTGCATATGATGTGTTATCTAAACCCTTTGAACCGCTAAGAATTTCTCTCTAATACCTTTTCAGAGCAAACGCTTTTTGAAATTCTAAGTAACTAGAATTGGCTATTCCCATTCCAAGACAACTCAGCACTTGCAGATCAAAGAAGCTAAACAAACATTTCCTCTCTGTCTCAGCAACCCTTATGTGAAAATCTTTTTAGTAGCAATCTAATTCACCACATAACCACTGTTTGCTCATTACCTTTCAGCAGCTTTAGATTTTATTTTCATGAGGCAGGTGGCCATTCCTTGATATGGGGCATTGCCATTTTTTTGATGATCAGGTCATGTATAGATGCTGTCATGGGAGATTATTGCGCTCCTCACAAAATGCAGTCACTACACAGTAATTGGTTAGGTTATTGTTATTAGTTAATTGGGGAATTTCTAAAGTATTGTGCAGGTTTCCTTTGAGGACAAGTACTGAAAGATCAGATATGGAGGGATTGTTTTGTGAAAAGTGTTCGCCCAGGGGATCACTCCATATCTGATGTTTCAATACTTGTTCCCAAAGGAAACTTGCACAGGTGAGACCTGGGAGCTCTGCTCATAACTCTGCTAGACACCAAAAGCCATGGACTTAACAGGGACCCTGTTTCTCTGCAGAAAAGGACCTGGGGACTACAGTGGACGAGAAGCTGGATATGAGTCAGCAGTGTGTCCTTGTTGCCAAGAAGCCCAATGGCATATTGGGCTGTATTAGTAGGAGCATTGCCAGCAGATGAAGGGAAGTGATTATTCCCCTCTATTCGGCACTGGTGAGGCCACACCTGGAGTACTGTGTCCAGTTTTGGTCCCCCCACTACAGAAGAGATGTGGACAAATTGGAGAGAGTCCAGCGAAGGGCAACAAAAATGATTAAGGGGCTGGGGCACATGGCTTACGAGGAGAGGCTGAGGGAACTGGGGTTATTTAGTCTGCAGAAGAGAAGAGTGAGGGGGGATTTGATAGCAGCCTTCAACTACCTGAAGCGGGGTTCCAAAGAGGATGGAGCTCGGCTGTTCTCAGTGGTACCAGATGACAGAACAAGGACCAATGGTCTCAAGCTGCAGTGGGGGAGGTCTAGGTTGGATATTAGGAAACACTATTTCACTGGGAGGGTGGTGAAGCACTGGAATGGGTTGCCTAGGGAGGTGGTGGAATCTCCATCCTTAGAGGTTTTTAAGGCCTGGCTTGACAAAGCCCTGGCTGGGATGATTTAGTTGGTATTGGTCCTGCTTTGAGCAGGGGATTGGGACTAGATGATCTCCTGAGGTCTCTTCCAACTCCAATATTCTATGATACTATGACCCCAGTTTTATGGCTCATTACAATAATTTGTCACACACCACACTGCCTCCTACCCTTTGCCCACTTCATTTCAAGTGACCGCCTCCAACATGTTACCCCTTCTACTGAACAATGTGTCCCAACTTGGATTTAGCTCAGACAACCTGCTTCCTTCCCGAGCCCTGAAGAAGAGCGCTGTGTAGCTTGAAAGGTTGTACCTTCCACCAACAGAAACTGATCCAATAAAACATATTACCTCACCTACCTTGTCTCTCTCTTATCCTGGGACCAACACTGCAAACATGTTAGAACATGTGCTGAAATCAGACAAAAGCCCTGTGGAACTATGCTGTTACAGTACCAGCGTGTATTACCTTTTTTGCTAGTGAGGTAACTCAGAATATCTTTATACTACTACCACTTACTACTACAACTATCTTGGCACCTCTACTGCTAAACTACCTTTATTTGCCTACACTAGGAATGGTTAGCTATGCTGGCAAACCTTCCGAGGGTAGACACAAAACTTATAGTGGCAAAGGAACTCTCTTGCTGGTATACCTTAGAGCAATTCCCCAAATGAAATAAAGCTATCCCAGCAACACACTTTTTGCTGGTACAACGGTGTCTACACTGGGGTTTTTGTCAGCAGAGCTATGTCAGTCAGGGGTAAGATTTTTTTCACACTCCTAACTGACATAGCTATTCAGGCAAAATGCTAATGTGTAGACCAGACCTAAAGTATCCTCAGAAAACAGTGGCCAAACCACAGCTCAGTGCAGCTCTCAGGGAAGCCCTGGGCAGTTTTGCCAGTCTCTACACTGGGACCAGGCTTGGGCCCCATAGTTGTATATGAAAGTTCTTTTTATAGATTAATTCACCATAAGGTCCCAAGAATCAGGAGTTACCAAACCGTGTAATTGACAAATGTACAGTGGTACAAAAAGCAACCTCCCCCTCCTCCCATCCTATCTTTTCTGATCCTTATTAGTCACCAGTTGATTTACAGCTGAAGTTTAAGGAGCATATTTTAACCTAGGTTAGCCATCAAGACAATCTGGGCTCAGCCTAACTTAGAGACAGCCTCCCATCTCATGTGGTGCCATGACTCCCCAACTCTGCCCCAGTCGTCCTTCTGCCTCGTTCCCTTTCATCCCCCACAAATAGACAAGATCTCCCTATCTGCTGGCCCTTCTGAACAGTTCTGGGTAGCCACACTCATTCATAACTGGGGAAGTGGATGCTGAAAAGCCAGCATCCCTGCTGGGGCTGAGTTCAGTTCTGTGATGCAATGTCAGTGCGGGCAGGGCGGGGGGGGGGGGGGGGAAGGGGCTATGCTGGGGGGGAGATGTGTCTCTCGGGGCAGAGGAGTAGAGGGTCTAATGTTAGATGTCTTTACTTTTCATTTCCTTGCTTTGGAGTTTGTTATTTTAGCATTTATATTGCGGTAGTGCCCGCAGGCCAACCGGGTCAGAGCTCCATTGTGTTTTGGGTAGGGTATGTTATGTGTGCAGCAACTTCAAAATGATACACAATGTAGCAATTTACTTAATGAAGCTGAAGATGTAATTCCCTCCTCAAAATCAGCTCAAGATTCCCGAGCTCTCTTCTCTAGCCTTTTTCTTATGCTTAAGGGCTTGGATTGCGACTCTGAGGTCTGGGACAGGTGTCTGCCTTGTATAAAGGATTCTGTGTATCTTCCCTAAATGTACAGGATTTTATCTGTGAGCAATGATCAAGCAACCTTCAGAAAGTCTGCAGCAGAGACAAAGACACTGGATCGCTGCTTTACATGAAAAAGCAAAGACAACCTTAACTATGGGCGCATGCAGAAAAAAATCGAGCCTGGCTAAGGACATTAGAAAATTATACGGTTACTAGTAGCTGAAAGCCTGCCTGTCACATGGATGTAATTCGTAAAGTCACGTGTGTATAAAAATGCTGAAAATGGCTGAGAACTTAAAAATTGGGAGGTAAAAGACCTCAAATCCCAGTGATGATTGAACCTGGTGATATTCTGAACAAAAAAGCTCTCAACCATGCTTGTAGCGGTTTCCATGACTTCACACGGACTCAGCAGACATTCTAGGCTTCAAAGTGACGTTTGGGTTATTGTGCCTGCTAGTCGTGTTGATTTGTGTCTCCGAAGGGGTGTGCTGGGAGATTTGTGTTGATTTGTGCAAAGGTATATGCACCCGCAAGGGGCTAGGTGTGTTTGTTTGAAGTTAGTGTGTGCTGGTTGTGGGGATGGTTTTGTAGACTTGTGAAAGCTTCCCTCATACAACCAATGAAACTGTGGAGTGGACATTAGCTGTGGAGTAAGGGTGGTGATTGACTGCGATATCTCTGATCTCACATGGCATGGCATAGAAACATGCATTACCACAGCAGTACACTGCCTGGGTATAATCTGTAGATTCAAAAGGGTTGAGAACTTAAATTGGACTGCATAACTCAGTGATGATTCAACCCGGTGACCTTCTGAACAAAAAGAGCTGTCAGCCATGCTGCTGACTGTTTCCATCACTTCACTCTGACTCAGACATTTTAGGGTTCAGAGCGTCACACAGAGAGACATTCTTGGAATCGTATGATATGGATTGCATGTGCTGTATTTCTTGTTCTACCAACATTATGGTATGAGATCCCTGCACGCTTTCACTTCATCCTATTTCATTATTCTATAATATCGGATGCAACTTCTGCTCTTTGAGCTGGTCCAATAATTTGTGCTATAAAAATGGTTAGTTTGATTTGTTGCTATTTCTGGGGGCATATAATCAGATGTTCTTGAGTATTCCAAGAGTACAAAGAAGTGGTCATGGATCTAAGATTCATGATTATTTACCTGAAAATTCATACCAGATGTGCTTTAGGTATTTGCTATTCATTATTCATCATTTGTTACTTGTAAGTTCCCTGCTTAAAAAGTTTGCCATCCTAACTTCAAATGTATTTACTGAGATCTGAGTAGGTGAAAATTAAGTCCAGAAGAAAGTTCCATTTGGTCGGTGTCAGCAATCGTTGCAGAGCAGGAAGAGTTCTCCATCTCTCACCATCACTACACATGGCTGGCTATTTCCTGAGGAGCCCAGAAGAGTGAGATTCTCTTTTTCATCTAGTTACGCTAGCTTTGCACATTGCCTACCCTGCTTCTTCAGCAAGGCTTCAGAGCCAGGAAATAACACGGTCTCATTATCATCTTCCACTCTTTCCTAGGATGGCATTCCACTCTGCCCCTTGCTCCATTGTAGCATTTCCTGGATTTGTACCGTGCTGTTTCAATAAAGTATAAGTGTTATTTTCTTGACACAAATTCTACGCACACGCAGGCATCACACTTCCCTTGAATGGGAAAGCAGAATTAGAGCTGTTCTGACACTGGAAAAAGGTGGAACTACATTCAAACTTTTATTAAACTCATTGTTGAGTTTGAATGACACTCACACTAATCATATGGCCAAATCCTGAAGGCCTAGTGCAGTTTGTACTTGGAGGCTTTCCTGGCAATACTCATTAGCATTAACAGCCCCTCCTGAGCAAGCCAGGGTAAGACAAACATAGTGCAAAGGATCCACAGGGTGACACTTGAGGCCAATAGATCCACAGGTCCTTCCTCTCCCCTGGATAGCCTCTCCCCTGTCCTGCAAACCCAGGTGCACAGGGTATAGGTCGAGCCCGCATGGATTTGGTCTCCACCACAGGCAAAAGCTGAAGACCCTGCATATGGAGTCACTAATACCCTTCTCCTACACCAGGAAGCTGACCAAATGTCGACAGGGGAGGGGCACTTAAGGACGATAAGGACATTGCAGAGAAATTAAATGAATTCTTTGCATCGGTCTTCACGATTGAGGATGTGAGGGAGATTCCCAAACCTGAGCCATTCTTTTTAGGTGACAAATCTGAGGAACTGTCACAGATTGAGGTAAAAAGAACAGGAGTACTTGTGGCACCTTAGAGACTAACAAATTTATTAGAGCATAAGCTTTCGTGGGCTACAACCCACTTCTTCAGATTGAGGTGTGTCATTAGAGGAGGTTTTGGAACAAATTGATAAACTGAACAGAAATAAGTCACCAGGACCAGATGGTATCACCCAAGAGTTCTGAAGGAACTCAAATGTGAAACTCCAGGACTACTAACTGTCGTCTGTAACCTATCATTTAAATCAGTTTCTGTACCAAATGACTGGAGGATAGCTAATGTAATGCCAATATTTAAAAAGGGCTCCAGAGGAGACCCCGGCAATTTCAAGCTGGTAAGCCTGACTTCAGTACCGGGCAAACTAGTTGAAACTATAATAAAGAACAAAATTGTCGGACACACAGATGAACATAATTTGTTGGGGAAGAGACAACATGTTTTTTGTAAAGGGAAATCATGCCTCACAAATCTACTAGAATTCTTTGAGGGGTCAACAAGCATGTGGACAAGGGGGATCCAATCAATATAGTGTATTTAGATTTTCAGAAAGCCTTTGGCAAGGTCCCTCACCAAAGGCTCTTAAGCAAAGTAAGCTGTCATGGGATAAAAGGGAAGGTTCTCTAATGGATCAGTAATTGATTAAAAGACAGGAAACAAAGGGTAGGAAAAAATGGTCAGTTTTCAGAATGGAGAGAGGTAAACAGTGATGTCCCCCAGGAGTCTCTACTGGGCCAAATGCTGTTCAACATATTCATAAATGATCTGGAAAAGGGGGTAAACAGTGAGGTGGCAAAATTTGCAGATGATAAACTACTCAAGATAGTTAAATCCCAGGCAGACTGCGAAGAACTACAAAAGGATCTCACAAAACAGGGTGGCTTGGTAAATTGTTCCAACGGTTAATTACCCCCACTGGCAAAAGTTCACACCTTATTTCCAGTCTGAATTTGTTTAGCTCCAACTTCTAGATATTGGATTGTGTTACACCTTTCTCTGCTCAGTTGAAGAGGCCACTGTTAAATATTTTTTTCCCATAGAAACATAAACAAGTCACCTCTTAACTTTTTCTTTGTTAGGCTGAAAGAGCACAATCTCCATGAGGCATGTTTTCTAATCCTTTACTCATTCTCGGGGCTCTTCTCTGAACTCTCTCCAATTTATCAACATCCTTCTTGAAACGTGGGCACCAGAACTGAACACAGTATTCCAGCAGTGGTCACGCCAGTGCCAAACACAAACTAGAACAACCTCTGTACTCCTACTCGAGATTCCCCTGTTTATGCACCATAGGGATCACATTAGCTCTTTTGGCCAGAGTGTCACATTGGCTACATATGTTCAGCTGATTCTCCACGATGCCCAAACCTTTTTCAGAGTCACTGCTTCCCAGGATCAAGTCCCTCATCCTTAAGTATGGCCTACAGTCTTTGTTCCTGTATGTATACATTTACCAGTGTTAAAATGCATATTGTTTGCGTGCACCATTTACCAAGCAATCCAGATCATTCTGAGTCCATGACCTGTTCTCTTAATTAGTTATCACTCTGCCTATTCTTATGTCATCTATAAACTTTATGTTTTCTTCCAGGTCATTGATTTAAAAATGTTAAATAGCATAGGGCTAAGAACCCCACTATGAATGCATCTGCTCAATGACAATTCCCCATTTACAATTACATTTTGAGACCAATCAGTTAGCCAGTTTTTAATACATTTAATGCGTACCATGTTAATTTTATATTGCTCTAGTTTTCTTAATCAAAATGTCATGAGGTACCAAGTCAAACACCTTACAGAAGTCTAAGTATATTACATCAATACTATTACCTTCATCAACCAAACAAGTAATCTCATTATGGGGGGAGAGGGAAGGTTCCACTTTCCTCTGCAGCATGAGGTGTGGGTCACTTGCCAGGAATATCTGTGTATCTTTCACTTAATAATTTACCAGCCATTTTGGGGAGCCCCAGGCTCTGGTGAACCTTGGTCCCTCCTATTCTCTGCCTGTGGCCCATAACAATGTAGTCTCCTGTGGGCAGTGCTACTTTGGTCTAATTTCAGTTGTTGGGTTTAGTGGGGTAGGTGGTGTGGGTGGTCTGTGGTGCACAGGAGGTCAGACTAAGGGATCTGGTGATCGGCTCCGGCCTTAAACTCTGACAACTATTTGCCAGACAAAGAGGTCCTGTCCCCTGTCTCTGTGAATCACTCCTTGCTCTAACTAGTCTCAGCATTTGAATGAGCTGGCTATGCCTACTTGGTCTGCAATTACTAGCAGGCCGTGTCACCTCCTCACACCAAGATGGGAGATTGCGTCTGATGCGATGTAGCTCAGGTGGTTCTTAGGAGCTTTGCAGAAGATTCCATAGTGTCTGTATTTTCTCTTTAGCATGTTTCTTACTGAAAATAGGATTTTCTAGTAGCTTAAGCCTCTGGCAGCAGCCTGTGGAGAGGAGTCTATTCCCTTGTCTGAGGCTCTCCAAAATCGTGTGACAAGTCAAAAGGACATAGTTGTGATACTGTAGTTTATTAATTTAAGGCAAGGTTAGCATGGTCTCTGATGCATGGGGTGCTTGCCGTTACATGAAAAGCATGTTCAGTATATCCTGGAATGACTTGAAAATCCAATAAAAAGATATATGTTCATGACCTTCTTAGTTAGTTTATGTGAGGGATAGGCAACTTTATGAGAAGTGCAGAGGGTGGTGAAATGAAGATGAAATCGATATCCAGACAATTCAGATAGTGCTCAGCTAGAAAACCAATGAGGTATTGGGTATTACAGCTGCTAAGAGGCAAGTTGAGGACAATGGCTAGAAGTAGGGCTGAAAACTGTGCTTATGGATAAAAAAAACTCAGAACTGGGACTCAGGGAACAGGGCTCTGACTGCTTCAACTGCCCCGCATGAGCTTGGGCAAATTCACCGATTCGGGGCCAAAAGAGACCACTATGCTCATCTAGTCTGACCTTCTGCAGAACATACACCCTGCAACTTCCCTGAATTCATTCGAGGTGGAATGAGCCCAGAACTTTGAGAAAAACCTCTGCTCTTGATTTTAAAATTGCCCCAGATGAAGAGTTCACCAGAACCCTTGGAAAGTTGTTCCAATTGTCCACTGTGCGGGGAAATCTGACAAAGCCTTGCAGAATTTACCCCAGATCCTGCAGGACCTGAGGGACGGTGGGGAATTATGTCAGCTCCTTGCAGAATGACCAGCGGGTACATTGCTCCTAAGTCTGCAGATACCAGGAAAGCCACCAGAAGCAAGGCTCAGTCACATGGAGGACCTGTGTCTCTTCTCTGGCTCCATGGTAGGCAATGCTGCGAGATGCAGCCTTCTCAAGGATGACCCTCAGGGTGCAGTAGGTTTCCGTACAGTGGGAGGGGGGTGCAGAGAGTAAGATAATGCTGACCCAGACCTGGCTAAGCATTCACTTAAGCAGAGATAAGGGCACTGAATGCAGCAGAGGGCAAACACTTCCCCAGCATCAATCTCTTCTCAGCTGCAGCTCCACCAAGCTTTGAATTCTCTCTTCACAGCCCCTTCGGGACATGTGCGCTTCCTGTCAATGGAGTCTGTGATGCATGGTAATGAAAACAAAATCCATGTCCTACTTAGCCACTGTGCCTGCCCTAGGAAACAAATGGCAAAAAGAGATTTATCCTCTTCATTTCTCTGTTCAGCACACAGACTAACTGTGTAGAATGATGGGAGTTAGTCTGTTTAATAATGTTAGCGAATATTTATGGCTGGTCTCACCACACAATACTTTGATCTATATGTGATAACAAAATGTAAAGCATGTACACAAAGAATAGGCACTGATCACAGGAAGATGGGTTCCAGCAACCAAATAAATTCAATAACTTGTCTTTTTATCTGCTCCAACCCCACCTACATTCAGGGGCCATACCTACTAACTAATGCATTTTAGGACAGGGAGTCCTTTCTACAGCCCAGTAAATACATTTCAGTGTACTGGGAAGTGAGCAGACTGCATTAGCAAACCTTGTTTTGTTTATGAGCTGTCAGTAACATTGCATTCACTCCCAACACATGGTGCTCCTGGTGATGGGTTTTCTTGTCACGGGCTGAAGAGAAATGTTCAGTGCAGCAGAGAGTTTGCAATTAAAATGCCTCAGAGAGGAATCCACAGCTGCTAAGAATTGTAGAGGAGAAAAAAACCCACTCTTCACCAGTGCAATTTCGAGAAACCTCCTTGATGTTTCCATCCGATAGAAATGCTGTAGCAGTTGGCCCTGGACATGCTGGCTGTGAAAGAAAGCTGACCCAGGAAAGCCCTTGTGTTTAAAGTCACATTTCCAAGCCACGTAGAGAGGGGGAACTAATCTGCAAGTCTCATATGGCTCACTAGATAGCGCTGCAGTGCGTTACGGAGACACCAGAGTCACTCTGATTGCTTCTTGGGACAGAAAAATGTTTGGCAGTTGGTAAGAGGCCCAATTTTTGCAACACATAGGTCTGAGTCTACCCTTGCTGATGCTTATTTCACTCAGCCATAATTGCACTGACTTTAATGGAGTTACTCCTGATTTACACCAGCGTCAGTGAGAGGAGAACTGGGCCCATATGTATTTGTGATTTGTACCAATAGGCCCAGGCTGCAAATAGTGGTTCTAGGTCTGAATTTGCACCAATTGAGTCGTTAAGATCCAAGGTTTAAAGACAACACATCAGAGAGAGAAGGCGGCCTGCCAAATTGCAGATCCACACCTAGGTCTGATGGTTCCCCGCAGTTCAGATATGTTTAGCTCAGTTATTTTGATTTGGGTCTTTCTTTCATAGTTTGCAATTATACATACAGTATTTGTGTAACATTTTCCTGCTACTTCACCCCATGTCAGGGTTCCCCCCCACCTGAACTCTGGAGTACAGATGTGGGGACCTGCATGAAAGACCTGCTAAGCTTATATTTTACCAGCTTAGGTTAAAATTCCTCTAAGGCACTAATTCCTTAGACTGATATTGCTGCCACCACCAAGTGATTTACACAAAATATTCAGGGAAGGGTCACTTGGAATCCCTATTCCCCCAAAATATTCCCCCCAAGTCCCTTCACTCTCTTTCCTGGGGAGGCTTGAGAATAAACTACCAACCAGTTGCCTTAGCAAAGTGAGCACAGAGCAGACCCTTTGTCTCCAGGACACTGAAATCAATCAGGTTCTTAAAAGAAGAACATTATAAAGGAAAAAGTAAAAGAATCACACCTGTAAAATCAGAATGGAAGGTAACTTTACAGGGTAATAAAAAAATTTAAAACACAGAGGATTCCCCTCTCGGCTCAGCTTCACAGTTACAAAAACAGGAATAAAACTACCTCTTAGCATAGAGAATATTCACAAGCTAAAACAAAAGATAACCTAACGCATTTCCTTGCCTTACTTACAATTTTTGTAATCTTAGATGGATCATTTCAGGTATGTTTTCAGGAGATGTTGCACCTCCTTGGCTTCTTCCTCCATCCGGAGAGGGAACAACCCACAGAACAACAAACAAGTCCTTCCCCCACTGATTTAAAAGTATCTTCTTTTCTCATTGGTCCTTCTGGTCAGGTGCCAACTAGATTATTTGAACTGCTTAACCCCTTACAGGTAAGGCAATCCAGTACAGTTGCCAAGGATACATAAAGATTGCTACCCTTCCCCCTATTCACGACACCCCGGTATGGCAGTAAACTGGGTTCTGAACTCAGGAGTCAGACAGGGCCAGGGCCTTCAGGAGTTGGCAGAGACATCCTCTGTTTCATTCATCAACTTTAAAGGCCAGAAGGGACCTTTATGATTATGACCTGCCAGAGAGGTGGGGCAGGCCTGTCCTAAAACCATGGGAATGGCATCTTGAAATGGTTTTAACATGGAGCCACAGCCTGGAAAAGGTTAGTAACATTTTTATTATGGCAACGTACTATTGCGATGCAGGCCCCGTTGTATATGGCTCTGTCCAAACACACCCAAAAAAAGGCAATTCTTGCCCTCCTTTGCATTGCCCCTCGTACAAAGAGGTTATGGAGGTCCAGTCTCTTCAATTAATTTATTAATTTAACAAAGTATAGATTAGTTAGGCTTGTGTATGATTTTAGGGGTCATCTTGAACCACAAGACAACATGTTTGTTACCCTGAGGTAAGTAAGAAAGGTGTCAGGAATATATTTTACAGGAAGCCCAAGTTCAGAAATTCCTGCTGGCTTCCAAATTGCCTGCGTCAATGATATCTCCAATTTTTTAAGTACATTTCATGTTTTCACTCAGGTATTGTGCTGGCATCCTTGATTGTAGCTTAATAAATACTTCAAGGATGAGCAAACTGAGGTGAACTTTTAACACTAACTCTGGCACAGACTTCCAGAGCTTATAGCCACTGCAAAGTTTCTCATGCTAATCCTACTCATTCATATTAATACATGGAAGATCAGTGTTCGCCTGATGGAAATGTATGCTCAGTGTTGAGGGTTTTTCTTTAAAAGAAGGTTTATCATCAGAATGCAACATCACTAGAACATTAATTTTGTCAAGGCAACAGGGCTTACTAAAGAAATTCTGAGACTATCTAACCAGTCATGGGATAATATTATGCACAATATGTCAGAAGTTAATCAACTATTTTGTGGGAATTATAGAAGAGGGAAGTTAGAAATCATACCAGCTACAGGGTATGAACTGATAATCAGATAAGGTTTTGAAAGAGCCTGGATTAGTTCTGAAGGGACAAAAATATGTTAAATGCACCAGTGAGAGGAAAGTTTCACAGAAGACGTGTAGGATACAGTTTAGGTTTTCTTCCCGTCACTTACTTTGAGAAAAATCCTACAAAGCTAGGCGGAGATGCTGTTAACAGCAGTCAGTTATGAAACAGAACCTAAGGGGGAAAAAAATCTGTTCTTTATCCAGAAGAGAAACAAAATACAGATTTTTTAAAGAAATAGGTGACAGAAAAAACTGGCGTTCTGAAAAAGGTGAAACAAGTAAGAACCAAAAGAGATACAACAGGCAAGGCTCACTAGGGTTTCCTTTTACCTAGTTACATAGGAGCAGAAGCAACCTGGAGTCCATACACAGCCAGAATGGTTCTTGTTCTTACTCTCGGGAGACACTCCTGTGCTATGGTGATGAAAGAGAAAGGCTTTCTTGGAGGGGGGGAATAAAAGATGGAGGAGGCCATGAAACCTAACTTTAAAAAAATGATTTGTTCAATTTGCTTTTCATTTTGCTTTGTTCACTACGTTGATTATTTTAATGATTTGGACCAAAGATAAACCATCTAGGGCAAATCTCTTGTTTATCTAAGGGTGAGGGATTTGAAGACCAGCAAAAGACTTCCTCCCAGAAAGGGCAATTAGGCCTGAAATAATTGACACATTTCAGAGAGCCACTCCACACATTTGGTCTCTGGGCTTTCTGTAACATTTTCACTCCTTTTCTGCCTCTCTCTGCCCTTAGCCGGTTTTGACATAACTTTTTAAAATCCCCCTAGGAAAAATGCCGTGTAAAAAGGGTATTTCAATTTCTCTTTCTGAAGAATCACATCTTTCTGTAGCTTCGTGGATCTCAGCCATCATCTCAATGGAGCATCACACCCATTATTTTGGCTCATTGCTGCAATGTTCTAAAGTAATGAGGCGCAAAGCAAGATCTGGCCCATGGCGTCGCTCCGGAGACCAAAAAGGCAGAATTAAATAATGGCAGAGACTGTGCTCATGTCAAAGGCACTTTTCAGAACTGCTTTGAAGCACTCTTGTTAAAAATGTAACTTGTCGACATATGTTTACAGAGGAGACCAGCTTGGGAGGCTGCGCGAAGCCGCCTATTCGCTTTAACAAAGATTTTGTTAATTCCTTAGGGTTGGGTGGTGACTTTAGGCACAGCACGGAGCAAGTTCTGGGTCAGCTGCACAGGGCGCCAGGAAGACCTTGTTCCCTCGTCCTGCCTTGTGCAAATGCACGATCCAAGTCTCAATCTAGCTCTTAATTCTTTAAGAGCTAAATTGGGGCGGGGGAGGGCTGTGTGTCTCTCCCATGGCCATGAAGGGTGCAGAGACAATCCAGGCCCAGGGTTCATTTTGGGCACTAGGGGCCTGATCCAAAGCCCACTGAAATCAGTGGGAAGATTCCCATCAGCTTCACTGGGCTTGAAGCAAGCCCTACGCTATTTTGGCTGGGCAGTGTTCCAAGTGGCATTCCTTGCTCCAAAGGGGACACAACCAGGCATGCTGGAGGACTGGCCAGGCCTGTCCCTGCTTGTGCACCTGCAACTGGGGCACAGACACTCGCAGGTAGAGGGACAGCATTCTCCCTTGTCTGCAGGAGGTGTAAGTCACACCGCTCAGTTTGCTTCCCAGAACCCCGTAGACGGCCCGCAGGTGGGCTTGACCCTGCAGAGCTGTGGAAGTGGCTGGCGAGAGGAGCAAGTTAAGCAGCCGCCAAGTACAGCGCTGGGCTGTTTTGTTTTGTCTGCATATTGTGTCAGGACCCGGGGAATAGGTTTGGTGATCAGAGCTAGGCAAGGCGTAGAGAGCTTTCCACTTGCATGAACTTGAATTTCACAGCAAATTCACTTCGGAGACATTTATGCCCCTTTCGCATTTGCCTTCTTTTCATGTGACTGTATTTTACAAGCACAACATATTTGCAGAAGGTGAATTTTCAGAATGCATGCGTGAGTCAATGTGCTTCCCTGGAGCGCTCATGCATCAGAGTTTGCTTACAAGAGTAGCGTTCATCCAGCCAGTGACTAGAAAATACTGTATAACTTACCTACCTAATCACAGCTACGCAACACAGCCTGGATTTCAAATGAGCCATAACATTTAAAAAAATATCTGGAAAAAATATTCAGCAACTAATTGTCAGCAATGGATAAATTTTAAAAGAATCATGGAAGTTCCTGGCACAGGTGCTGGGATGTGGGAGGTACAGCTGCACCCACTGGCTTGAAGCGATTTCCATCATAGACAGGGTTTACAGTTGGTTTCAATAGTTCTCAGCACCCCCACTATGCAAATTATTCCAGCACCCCTGGTTCCTGGATATCCTTAAGAGGGAATTCATTGAATTATTCACTCAGCTATACTGGTGTCCTACTTCATAGAAGCTTAAACTTATTTGGCTGCATCCATCAAATAAATTTCTCATCTCTAACTATCATTTCCCTTTGTAATCTTTTACTCCTGCATGTTAATCTGACTAATGAGTCTACACATCTTTGCAAACCTGTAATGCACATCAGGGAGACTTCTTTGCACTTAGTTGCTCACAGCAGAAATTCACATGGCTGATTGCAGGGACAGCTAATGAGGGTTTTCCCTTCATCCTTTGGACTTCCTGTGTAACTTTCAAGATCATCCTTAGGTGCCTGCATCTGCCTCCATTTTGTGTTTAAGCAGCTGCTGTCTGGGTAAAAATCAATTTACCAACAAACAAACAAACAAACCAACTGAGATGTTTCAAATTATTTGTGTGTCTTATGTTTGCTTTACTTCGGACAACACAAAAGCAGTTTGCTCAGATGGGAATTGAAAGACAGGCCAATACTGTAGTCAATTACTCTGAGATATTACAACAGAACCTGTATTAGGATAGTCTAAAATAGTTAGCCTCTTGCTTCCAGCAACTACTTTAAAGCTTTCCCTAGGTTTCCTGTATAATGATGGTGTCTCCGCTGCAAAGATCACCTCTACCAGGTGTCTCGTTTTTGCTGGTCCTTGCGAGGATTGCGTGAAACAGTTGTCACTGTATTTAAGCCAGTTTGCAGAACAGAAATACAGCTGCTGTGCAGCTTTCAGAAAAGGCAATTTTTACCTGATGCCAAGAGCATGGATCAGGGACGTGCAAGGGGAATGGATACAAATTTATAAACATTGAGGAGGAAAAAAATCATGTAATGGTGTATTGCAGTGTTTCCCAAACTAGGGCCGCTGCTTGTTCAGGGAAAGCCCCTGGCGAGCCGGGCCGGTTTGTTTACCTGCCGCGTCCGCAGGTTCGGCCGATCGCGGCTCCCACTGGCCGCGGTTCGCCGCTCCAGGCCAATGGGGGCTGCGGGAAGTGGCAGCCAGTACCTCCCTCAGCCCGCGCCGCTTCCCGCAGCCCCCATTGGCCTGGAGCAGCGAACCGCGGCCAGTGGGAGCCGCGATCGGCCGAACCTGCGGACGCGGCAGGTAAACAAACCGGCCCGGCCCGCCAGGGGCTTTCCCTACACAAGCGGCGACCCAAGTTTGGAAAACACTGGTGTATTGGATTTTTATTGATTGATTTCCATTTTTAAAAGGATAGAAAGAATTGTGTCTTTATGCAGTTATATAGTTAGCTTAATCTGTCCCATATATTCTTTTCATACCAACCTACCAATGGAAGGGGAAGACAGTAGCAATAGGTTTTTAAAAGTTTCCACTTACTTCTGGTAAGCAGGATGTCATGTCATGTCTTGCTTAGCCAGTGGGAAACAGGAACACTCCTTAATTTGCTTTTAATTAAGTTGGGGTGGTTGTGCAAAGCAATGGATTGATTTCTTTAGCCCCAAACGCCACCTTCTGGGCCCTCCAGAATCTGCCTTCAGCCTACATTGTAACATCAAAATGACTCTGCACCTAAATAGAAATGACTAATTTTCAGAGGTGCCAACTGTCTGCCACTCCCATTGAAGATGAGAATACTCAACATCAATAAAAAAGAGTCAGGTCATTATAGGTGCCAATACATGTACCCTCTCCAGCTGGAGGACAGATTAGATTAGGTCTTTTCCCGCCTTAGCTTCTCTGATGTACAGTAAATGGATGTTTGAGTTGACTATTGATGCCTTTTAAGTTAATAGCACCACAGGATTCTCAGAACTACAGAATAAGGTGCAGTGCAACCAGAAGAAATATGTTCTGGGTGCTGGCTGTGCTGCTCATAGGACACATGATGTTGTTCACACCGCGGCTTGGTATCTGCCAATATATGTGGAAATAGCTGTCGACAAGTGTCAGAAGCATTTACAGTCCCTTTATATATGCACAGTGACAGCAGTAAGGCTGACAGGGCTTGAATACTCAGAATTTAAGAAATTTAAGAAACCAGACACACTATTTCTTCACCTTATCAGCTGTATGACTGTAAGTGAGTCATTTTCTATTCAATGTTAAGGTCCTACAAGCCCAGCCCAGATCTTGCTATTGTTCCCAGAGCTCAGACAATTGCATGGCTGTAAAGCGGCTCAAAGAGCATTCTGGGTAACATGCAAATAAGCATTGCAAGTATGATGTGGGCATTGATGGGGCGGGGATATTTCTGTATGCGGTGGAAGCTGTGGATGTGGAAGGCTGTCACTTTTACCCTCTGCATCTTCAGTTACATCGTGCACTATACTGAGCCAGGCTCTAGTCCCGCAGACAATATTCTGTGGTGAAAGCAGAGACATTACTATTTTGGTTTGTTTGATGGGGCAAACGGATGTTCTTTCAGCTCACCGGGTGGTAAATCTCACAAGAAGAATCTTACAATTGGAGCTGTTTGAAAAACATTTTTCCCTTTCATAGAAGCCACAATTTCTGATGAGTCAATGATACTCATGATTCTCCTGCTAACTATGGAATTCGGCATCCTAGCATGTTAAATACCAAATGTGCGACCCTACTTATACGAAGGTAGGACTGATGAGGAAAAACAAGCCATCATTTTTACATTTCATTCTCTTTTGTAGATTAACTCTGCAAAAGTACATATTCCAACTCCTGAAACTAGAAGGGAATCCGTAATTAAAGAGAGGAGACATTCACTTACAATGGATCCCTCCTTTGACTCCCACAGAACACATTCCTTGCCCAGGATGCTTTCATCACAAGTGGTGAAGTTCTCTGCACAACAATCTATAGGCAGGTTCCCAGACCCTCAGCAGGTTTTCAGTATTGTTGTTTCGCTATATTTAATTGTAATTTCTTTCCAAGTGTTGTCCAGCATCCCATACAGATGGAGGTAGGATGGGGTGGGCCATTGAATTCCTGGGACAGACACCCTGGTATTAAGCACTTTTATAAACATGGCCTTGAGTGGAGAAGACAAACTCTTAAGCTCTTAAGTTTAAAGAGTTAGTTTTTAAAGCAATAGCAGCTAAGAAAGATGCTGACACAAGAGCTTCAGGCAAGTTACACAATAAAGTTTTATCTGAACCGAAGTGAAGCATAAAGCTTAATGAATCCTCCCAATTCCTATTGTTTGGCTCTCACTTCAATTCCAGACAGCCTCTACCAAGAAGAAAGACCAAGCAGCTCCAGTATCTTCTAATTAGAGGACATTTATCTTTGTGGTGACACATTTAAAGGTATCTTTAATATTATAATTTAGGAGTGATGACATTGCACCAAATAAACTATTTGTGCAGCTACAGAACGCAAAAGGAGATCAGGACCAAAGAAAAAATTAAGAAACTGCAAGCAAGTGTGGTGTTATTGATGAGTAGTTGCATAATTAGGGCCATAAATTTTCACTATATAAATAAGAACTCCCTTATGTAAAAAATAAATCACAACTACTGAAACTTATTTCAGCAAACACAGCACTTTTGTAGGGAGCGACTCAAAAGGCATCTGTCTAGCTAATAAAATGGCTGCTTATTACACGGATAGATTGGGGTCATTACAGATAATGTAAAGTCCTGATATAGTTATGACAGACTGGTTAATTACCTTCTTCCTATTCAATAACTAAAAAGAACCCACTCAGCTTCCATTTTTAGTGTCAGGGAAGAGAAAAAAAAGAGTCGGGTATGAAATTAATAGGCAGCAGGTTTAAAACAAACCAAAGGAAGTATTTCTTCACACAATGCACAGTCAACCTGGGGAACTCTTTGCCAGAGGATGTTGTGAAGGCCAAGACTATAACAGGGTTCAAAAAAGAACTAGATAAATTCATGGAGGATAGGTCCCTCAATGGCTATTAGCCAGGATGGGCAGGAATGGTGTCCCTAACCTCTGTTTGCCAGAAGCTGGGAATGGGCGACAGGGGATGGAGCAGTTGGTGATTCCCTGTTCTGTTCATTCCCTCTGGGGCAGCTGCCATTGGCCACTGTCGGAAGACAGGATACTGGGCTAGATGGACCTTTGGTCTGACCCAGTATGGCCGTTCTTATAGACTCATAGACTTTAAGGTCAGAAGGGACCATTATGGTCATCTAGTCTGACCTCCTGCATGATGCAGGCCACAAAAGCTGACCCACCCAATTTCCCTTATGTTCTAGATAAGGAACACAAGTTTACTAAAAATAATCAAGGGCTTGCCAGCCACCCTACTGGTATCAACAGAAGTGATGAGGTTTCATGCTAATGGGAAGAGCAGTAATAATTTATTTTAAACAGTCAATACTTGAGTCACTCTATGTGGGCAGTTACCTGTCTCTGCAGACAGTCCAGTGTGCAAGTGTTACAGTCTCCTCCTACATGCAGCCAGATGGTCATGATCCAGAATCTGCCCCTTGGGCAGTGAGCTGGGCACATGCCGAGCTGTGCAGACGTGTTACCATGCCGGCGCTTTGTTCACTGCGAAAGAGGCACTGCACCATATGGGGTGTGCGTGTGTGCATGCACGGAGGAGGGGTTGCTCATTTGAATAATCTTGTCTATTCAGTGTGCCCCCCCTGTAGTTGGGCACCGCTATCTCACAGCAAGTAGTAGCATTCCAGAAATTACATGCTAGCCAGTCATCTTGGGCCAATCCTCAGAGTCTGATGTTGTCACCACGAATACGGATTTCTGGGCATGGTACTCGTAGGTAGGACAAAAGCACCCAAATTTGGCATCATACCAAATAAGCAGGACATTTGCAGGATTTTCCTTTTTCAATCTATTTCTAATAGACAGCCAGAAGGAGAGAGCCACAAGGACAGGAGGAAGTACAGAGAATGGGCCCTGAGTTGGAGGGAAAAATGCGCCCGCTGATTCCCCTTTTCCTGGTCCCTTGAGGTTTCTAATGAACAAGCGGCTGAGGCAAGCTGGCTTGGGACAGAGAATGTACATGTTCGACAGGGAGTGCAGCAATCTACCTCGCCTCTCTCTGGGAACTCGCTACCTGTCTGAAATCGCTTTGTGATCTCCAATGCAGATGCTGCAGAACAGTCCAGCTGCATAAATGAGGGGGAAATTAATTGCTTCTAAAGAATTTGTCCTGGTCAATCAGGGATAGAAGCTGCCGTAAAAGCAAGTGGCAGGATTCGGGAAAGGGATGATGAGGACATGAACAAACTGACAGGCTGATTTTAAAATGACGGATCATCTTCAAGAGATTCTTCCCATTTCCCTCCGCTGCAATGCAGTGTTTGCATGTCACTTCCTGTCAACTGACAATGCTCCCAATGTTCTGAAGATGCCAGAGTAACTGTCAGCAGAGAACATTCAAGGGGAAAACCAGGAGGGTTCACTTTTGGGCGACCTATCAAAAGCGGTGTCTTAATCTGACTTCAAGAGAAAATGAAGCTTAGTGGCATATCCAGGCCAAAACCACCCTGAGCTTCCAGCTGGAAAACGGTGATAACTCTATCCTCCCCGAGTCATGGGCAGGAGAGAGATGGCTCCAGCTCCCAAGATGCAGGAACATTTGCAGCAGCCTGCGTCTCTTCCAGACACCCCGGGCCAGTCTCAGCAGTGGGAAGTGTGCCGAGAGTGGTGGCAATGGGACCCTCTCTTCCTCTGGCCACCCAAGGCCACTATGACCCATTGGCTTCCAGGGGAGAGCAGCCCCCCTCCTTCTCCCCACCTCCCTAATGGTGGTGACAAAGCAGATTGCCCCATGCAGGCAGCCTGGTTGTCATGGCTCCTGGGTTTGGAAGCTGGCAGGAAAGCCCCAGCAACTCCAAGCAGGATGCAGCTGCAGACTCCCAGTGGGGAAGGCAAACCAGGAAACGAGTGTGACCACTTTGTGCTAGTCACCCCTCAGCACAGCAGGTCCGTAGGGTTGTGTATTATGCCAGGATTTGCAGATGCTTAAAGCTCAGCTCCTAAATCCAGGTTTAGGGGAAGAGTTTCGAAAGCGTCTGAAGGAATTAGGAGCATCACTCACTAAAAGCCACCTGGATTCGTTCTTCTAAACCCCACCAGAGCTTTAGAAAATCTGCCCTTCTTCCCCATGCCCCCCCAGCAGCTCACTGAGAACCTCCTTTTCAGAAGTGCTGACCACCTCAGAGCTGGCCCACAAATACCTTTGCATGGCTCAGAAAAGATTCCAATCTCAAGAGAAACCATGTTTCTTTCCTACTTTTAGAGCTGGATGATGTGTTCACAGCGAAACCCCAGACCACATGAAACTCACCTGGAGAGGAGTTTCGTCACAGATCTGAGAGTCAGATGGTAACACGTCTGGCAGCACTTAATATTTTAGCTTTCTTTGCAGGCAGGCAGGCAGAAGTGCTCACCTAGAAAGTTTCTGTCAGAGACTAAACTTCAGTTCTGATGTGCTCAGCTTCACAAAAAAGCTGTACCACAACCCACATTTCTCCAAGATGTAGCTGCCTGGACACCTAGTTAAGAAACAGAGCTTTGAAGGACATCTGTGATAGCACCCGATGGCGCCCAGAAATGACACAGACTAAGTGGACTAAGTCTGGTTAATATCTGAGCAAATCTGGGCCCAGTTTATATTATTTTGTCTGTATGAAAGTAGCATTTCGATGCCCCAGCTGGTATCTGAGCCCCACTGACCTAGGCACTGTATAAAACATTGGTCAGACTGTGCCTGTCCCGAAGAACTAAAGATCATTTCACCTAGAGGGAACAGACACACCGAGATTAAGTGATTTGCCCAAGTGACCGAGTCTGTGGCAGTCTGGGATCTGAACCCAGATCTCAAGTCACAGTCTAGCACTAATCATAAGGTCATCCTCATTCTTGATGGTTTTGCATGAAGGCAGAGCAGGCAGTTTCTCTTCTTTTGACAAAGACTCAGGTGAAATTCAGTGCCTTGACAGAGCTTGGCTTTGAGTTCTTTGAAAGAGAAACCTATGGGGTGTGAAACCATGTGGCTCAAACCTATATAAAATGGTTTGTGAACTTCTGAAGTGAAGCTACTAGGTGTTAGAAGCAGCTTTGCTTGTTTCTGCACTAAGTAGAATTCCTTTGGACTGTGTGCTTGAACTGTACTTGACAAATACAGACTCCAAAACCAGGAAAAACCCAGATCATCTGAGAATTAAACAAGGCAAGAAACTGTGCGTCTGAGCGTAATAGTGGATATGCAAAGTACTGTTTGGAATTTGATCATCAAGACAACGGTCCAGGGCAGAGCTTTGTGCAGACTGTATTGGCAACAGTTCCTTTGGAGAAGCCTTTACCCGTATTGGGTAAGGAATGGTGTCCCTAGCCTCTGTTTGTCAGAGGGTGGAGATGGATGGCAGGAGAGAGATCACTTGATCTTTGCCTGTTAGGTTCACTCCCTCTGGGGCACCTGGCATTGGCCACTGTCGGCCGACAGGATACTGGGCTAGATGGACCTTTGGTCTGACCCGGTACGGCCGTTCTCATGTTCTTATTTTAACATAATTGAAGAGTTGTCCAGTAATTCAGTGAGAAATGAATCTCTATATTAGACGTGAAAAGATCATGAAGTGAGCTAGCCAAAATGGTATTAATCAATGATCCAAAATGTCGTAGGCTATATTAGGGTACAGGTGGTGTGTGAAGGATCTTAATTTGCATAGCCCAGATGTAATATAAGCACACATCTAGCATTACATAATATATTCAAAAATAAAAGGGGACATGAATGTCAGGCTCAGAAGAGAAACCAAAGGACGGTTTTCTAGGACAGTTCCGATGCTTTGCACGGTTTTGCCAACTTCTTTACACCTTCCCCACCTGCTGAGTGAATTGAAGTTATTTTGCAATCTATATGCATGTAACTTAATGTTTCACATTGCAGTAGTTCCACTCTGAACCCTGCTCCGGTAGATTTACAGGACTTTTGCTGATGCCCATCAAATATGACTAGACCAGTTTAAGGTTTACAGCACACATCCTAAATACTAAAGGCCAGATCCTCAGCTGATGGAGAGCAAAGATCCAGCAAACCAAACCATAGGAGGTCCCAGACTTTCCTGGTTCTCGTTTAATCCTATATCATGTATTCTACTACGAATACACATGCTGTACAGAGGTACCATCATTCACAGACCACTTGCAGCTACCAGACCTACCCCACCTATCCCATTAGTACGATTCATCTGTAATTCTCCAGGATCAATATGGAGGAGTCACTTCACTTCAGGAGTCACCAGTCAGGGATGAGGCCTCACTCTGTCCCTGCCCCAGAGACACAGCAGGGATTCACCAGACACAGCGAGAACAAGCCAGCAGTGAGAGAGTTAACCAGCTGCCCAGCCCCCAACCCAGCTGCCTATTACATTGCAGCTGGCGGGGGAAAAAAAAATAACTCTCTAGCACAGCTGTTGCAGGGGAAAGTTGGTTTTCCAAGAAGCGTGAAAGAAACGTTCCCAGGGAATGTTTCAGCCTTTCACAAAAACAGAAAGGAAAAACCGAAAGAGCTTCTGTCTGGAAAGGATGCACAGTGCCTCATGAGGGCTGTGTACAAAATACATACCCCAAGCATGAGGGAGGGTGCAGCAACCCCATTTCACTCATCACCAGCAAACCCGGCTACTGGAAAACTCAGTGACCCTCCCCCTCCATCACTTCTCCTCCACCTCAACGTCGATTGCCAGGGGCTGTGCATGTGTGGAGCTCTGCAGCATGCCCGGAAGGTTTGCATTAAACATGGACACTCCACTCGAATTCTTTTTATGTTATATTGCATACATAAGTCCCTAGAGCAAGGAGTGAAACAGGCAGATTGTGATACATTATTTCGATGAGCAGCCTTTCCGAGAAAAAGGGTCGAGGAACAGAGTGGTAAGAAGGGTGTGAAACAAGCAGGGTAAGCCCATTTCATACGCTGTTAACGCAACCGTGGTTTTAAACAATTGTAAAGCTCTTTCCCTCCCGCAGTGTTCTGGGGCTTCAGGTTTGCAAACTTAAGGCCTGAGTTTGCAGACACTTAGCACCTGGTTTAGATCCTACATTGTGACTCACTAATTCAGAGCCCCATGTCTGCATGAAATCCCACTGCCTTTAATAAGGCACTGCATGGGCTCATGGGGCCATATTAGTGGATCTCTCAGTGCAAGATTAGGCCCTTTCAGTTGGCTAACATACAGCAGTCATATTTTCATTAGGCCTATTGACTGCATGGAGAGAGATTGCCCTGTATCTAGCAGGGAAAGTGAGAGAACAAAATGATATTTCAGTACAATGCCAGTAGAACTTAGCATGTCATGCACTAATGGCCACTGTAAAGTAAATCCATAGCCATATGAAATGCCATCTATATCACTCACTTACTGGAGAAGCATCAGCGGGTACATTTAATAGAGCCATAGCAACATTTCCCAAGAGAAGTTTTGATTGTATGCCTCGTTGGAAAGTGGATCAATCAGCAACAGAAGGATGTCTCAGGAATAATTTATGTTTTATCAATTCTTAAGAGCAGGAGAGAGGGGCGATTTCAGGGCACATTGATCATTTGTTCAGTCCCATTCCACATGGAATTTAAAGTAATCCGTCATTCCATGGCTGGCACAGAATCAGCTTTATTATAAAAGAATCCAAAAAAAAGCGTATGAATAAAACTAAAAATGGTATATACTAAACCAAAATCGACAAAGACTGACACCAGACAGTGCATCAATTGGACAGGGAAGATTGGACTGGCCAGAAAACAAAAATTCTGTTCCTTGTAACCTGATATTTGGGGAATTTGTTTTCATTTCCATGAAAACCAAAAAAAACAAGACCTTTCATCAAAGACTTGTGAAAAAACGAGATCATGACCAGGCTAGCATAGCCAGGAGCCCAGTGGTTTGGGATATGGAAGACCCAGATTCAAGCACCTGCTCCAAGTTAGACAGAACATACAAATGGCCAGACTGAGTCAGACCAATGGTCCCGCTAGCTCAGTATCCTGTCTTCTAGCAGTGGCTGGTGCCAGATGCTTCAGAGGGAATGGACAGAACAGGACAACTACCAAGTGATCCATCCCCTGTCGTCCACTCCAAGTTTCTGGCAGTCCAAGGTTTAGGGACACCCAGAGCATGGGGTTACATCTCTGACCATCTTGACTAATAGCCATGGATGGACCGGTCTCCCAGGAACTTATCAAATTCTTTTTTTGAATCCATTTGTACTTTTGACCTTCACAACATCCCTTGGCAATGAGTTCCACAGGCTGACTGTGCGTTGTGTGCAGAAGTACTTCCTTACATTAGTTTTAAACCTGCTGCCTATTAATTTCATTGAGTGGCTCCTGGTTCTTGTGTTACGTGAAGGTGTAAATAACACACTTCCCTATTCACTTTCTTCACCCCATTCATGATTTTATAGACCTCTGTCATCTCTCTCCTCCCCCCCCCCCAATCATCCCTTTTCCAAGCTGAAAAGTCCCAGTCTTTTTAATCTCTCTTCATACGGAAACTGTTCCATTCCCCTAATCATTTTTGTTGCCCTTCTCTGTACTTTTTCCATTTCTAAGAGATCTATTTTGAGATGGGGCAACAAGAACAGCATGCAGTATTCAAGGTGTGGGTATATCACAGAGACCTAATCACTGAGCTATTGGCTATTCCATGGTCTCTCTCTCTCTCTCTCTCTCTCTCTCTCTCTCAGTTCCATCCCGGAGCTAAGAAACCTTCCTGACAGATCATCATTTTCTGACAAAACATTTTGTTGACGATATCCTGACTAGTCCTAGTGAATATACACTTTCTGTGGGATCAATAACATTTTTTTTTTAAAGCTGGTACAACTGATACAAGCAATGGAATAAGACAGCAACAAAATGAATGTCGTTACAGAGAGTCTGAACATGAATGGGCGTTAGAGACATACTGATTAGCAGAACAGGTTCTTACAGGACAGCCACGAAGTTTGCTTTAACACTGCACAGGAGAGGTCAAACAGAGCAATTCTGGAGACAGCAGAATGCCTGGGGTCTGTGCTTTCCAACCAACTCTGGTCAAGTGTCATGGTGTGTCCAAGACCGTGATGAATTGTCTTGATGTTTAAGGATCAGAAGGTGTCCAATACAGAGCAAGAGCACTGTTCCCGTCTGTGAATGGAGTTCACAAAGTGTTCCTGCACACTAAGCACAAGCCAGTCTCTGCTCTGGAATAAAGAACCCGTGGTAACCTGCATGGCAGCTGACCCTCCAAGAATGAGAAAGGAAGCCAAATGGGACTGTACCCACACAAGGACTGTAGCATGTCAAACAATGCAAAGTGAAACAGGACACAGATGGAAAATGCAGAAACATGGCCACCAGGGAGCATTAAATCCTGGGGGAGAACAAAGGGACACAGATGTGCAGCCTTTTAACACTGGTCCATGCCCCACTACAAGACAGAGGAGGATGAGTCAGCCACCTTATTGACCATGAGCCAGTCACAGAGAAACAGAGACAGACATGAGAAACAAACAAGGCAGCATCAGGGAATCCTGATCAGCAATGCCACAGTGAGGAACTTGGACTGGGAGATCTGTGGCCCAGATAAATGGTGCAATGGTAAATCTCTTATTCATGGGAATGCTGGGAGATTCTCACCAATTATAGTCCCCACTGGGACAGAAATAAAAGGAGAACGATTCAAGATTATCAAGAACCTTATCAGAGAGGTCTTGAGTTAGTTTCTAGAGAGTCTATGGTGCTCCTGGAAGGTCCCAGGGTACAACCCTGGAGAATGAAGTCCTATAGGGTAAATAAAGAACAGGCCATGCTGACCCGGAGGCCATCTCTAAAGGTGAGAAGTTCATTCAGTCCCTGACCGCAGTGTTGAAATTGCCAGCAAGCGTGTCCATTGGTGTCAGTTACTATGGGGGAAGTTTGTGCAATACACAGAACACTGGACTAAGGCCACCAGCTGTATTTACATAGTAAAAAACCCAACCTTGCTGTTGCTCCAAGATCCTCATGGGGAAGGAAGATTTAAAGTGCAGAGTGCTTTGTGAGCAACAGTTCATCCCTGGGGAAGCAGACAGGGAGAGATTTGCTCAAAGTCACTGGCAGATCAGTGGGAGAGAGTCAGGAATAGGAGAAGTAGGTTCTCCTAACACCTAATCCTTTGCTCTAGCCACGAGATGCACTGGCTCTCAGTAGTGCAGCTTGGGAAGCTGTGTGGACTTTGACACATATTAAGCTGGTCAAGATGAAGTTTAGACTCACACCTAGGTCTGAGCTTCACTAGTTTACCATATCTTAAAGCATACATCACCTTGTCCACAGAAGATAGTTCAAAGGTATTCATTAGCACACCTTTTATCCCGGTCAAGACAAACCCAAAGGGAGTCCAGGAGACCAGCACAATTCAGTTTCCCCCGGCTTTGCTCTCTTTACCCCTCTACTCGCCTTCCCGTAGTTCTGGGTTTCTCATGTCTCCTGGCACCAGCCGTTCCCACGTGGGAGGTAGGTGATGAGGGTTGTAAATCCTCACTCAGATTTGGGTGCAGAATTTGTGCAATGGAATAATGCTGCTGACGTGGGTAATTTGCATGTTTGTTATCTTCTTTTAACCTTCTCGATGCTGCTAAAGTGATCGCCTTCCAGCAGCAGCAAGTTAGCTAGATCACCTTGGCGACATGAGAGGGTGATATTGTTGCTAAGTAACCACTGCAGGAAAAACTTGATAGGAACGTTTGTAGTCATTCTGAGAGAGCATGCATTCACCAAGCGTTGTGATTCTGGTGTGATAGGAGAGACAGTGAAGTGAACCTGCCCCCCACACGGTGGCTGAAGCTAATCAAGGAGAAACCACTTTCAAGAAGACAAGTCAATATCTGGAGCAATCAGATAAAACAATGAGACACCGAGTGTAAATCCTAAGCAAAATAGAAGACAGGAGAGACCTTTTAATCATGTTCAGCTCTTGGAAAAGAACAAAAATCAGAGCCAATGTCCGCCTAAGCAAAACAAGACAGATAGTCCTGGATGTGAAGAGCTAATTTAAACTATCCTAATGTAGCTAAAATTGTTAAGTAAAAGCTTAGCATCTATAAAATCTAATTTCCCTTTACCAGGAACCTTCCCTGAAGCACCAGCTGGGTAGCGATCCCCATCATAGTCTAGCCAGTTTAGCCAAAATAATTAGTTGGCGGAGCAAAATGTTACTCTTGGATGAAGGAAACCCCTCTGAAAAGAAAGAACACTGCAGTCCCTTGGAGGGAGTGACACACTGCTTTGCACCCCGTGTGGCTCCATTCAAGTCATGAAGCTGAGGGGAGTCAGAGCAGGCAGAATTCAGCCTGGAATGGTTGTGTTTTTATAAGAGCAGGGGAAAAAGATGCTCGGCATTGGACTGGCTTCTTGCTGCATCAGAATGGATCCCAGAAGAATTATTTAAGAATGAAAGGAGTCTTTAAAAAACTCAAAAGTGTTTCCACGGACTACAGAGACTAGGGCTTGGTCTACACTTACCCCCCAAGTCAAAGTAAGGTACGCAAATTCAGCTACGTGAATAATGTAGCTGAATTCGACATACTTTACTTCGAACTTACCGAGGTTCAGACGCGGTCCACACGCGGCAGGCAGGCTCCCCGTCGACTCCGCGGTACTCCTCTCGTTGAGCTGGAGTACCGCAGTCGACGGGGATCGCTTCCTGGTTCGATTTATCGCGTCCAGACCAGACGCGATAAATCGAACTCGGAACTTCGATCCCCAGCCGCCGAACTAGCGTGGCAGTGTAGACCAGCCCTAGGACAGCAATGTCCCATTGTTGAGTGCTAATGTTTCAAAAGGCTTTCTTCCTCTTCCCAGACACAATGTACACCATTTGTGTGGTACATATGGAAAAGAAAAAAACCAAGAACTAAATACACCAATTGGAAACTTAATGAAAGGTTTCACGTTCATTCATTCACACACACAGAAATTTGATTCCTTTCATTAAAATGGGAAATTTTGCTGCTGTTAGACATGACCTCTGAGCCTCCTCTTCCACTTTCATTAGCTTGCTGGTTATGATTTTACTAATCAGTTTTAACGGGACATTGGGTAATTCCACCCTGGTGTACAGCTTAATTCTGGTGATCTCTGGTTATATCTGGAGTAGATTTGGCCCATTGTTTCTATTGGGGCTCAGGCTTCAACAGCCAACAAATCTCAATGAACAGAGTCTGATCTGACCCTGACTAGAGTTTAGGGACCTTACTTTGGCTTGACAGGAAAAAAGTCCAGCGATGGCAGCTCCAAACAGATGTGACTCTCTGAAGAGAAAGTCCCACGCTGTCAGCTGAGTTTGTGATCCTAAGACAGAGTTTCCTTAAAGTGTAAGAGAGAAAACTTCTCTTATATTACAGTCTTTGCAAAGTGATACATTTTAAAGGACTGAAAGATGCATTTAAATATTATAAGTAATCACACCCAGATGTCAAAAGGTATCTGAATCTGACTGGAGTAAAGAGTATCACGGAAACCGACAAAGGCATTCTAAGCAGGAGCAAGAAAGGTACTTTGAGCTGGTGCACAACGGGAACCTGTCACTGACTGACAGGTCAGCAAGCTTCTAGGAGGAGAAATTCATGCTTAAAAGGATTCTGTCCGAGTTGCCTCACAGAAGACTGATCCGTGTTTAAATACATACATGTATGAAATGGCTAACAAAATACTCCAAAGACCATAAATGGAATTAGAACAAAAATTGGAGCAATCCTGACATTTCTAGTAGCCATGAAGAGAATAATGCTATGTCCGTAGGTGATAAAAAGGATGTAGAAGCCAAATACAAAGTTGTACCAAATATCAGCACTCTGGAGTACCAGAAGTTTTCAGTAAGGTCACAGCATCACTGCTGGACCTTTTTCCATCTTGTTGTCATTAAAATTCTGAAGAAGTCCTTATTGATTTCCCTCAGCTAAGTAACAGGACCCAAAGAAACCTTGCAAGTCCCCTTTGATCTTAGTTACTCCTTATAGTGTGCACACCCCCTTCCGAGGTTAGTATTAACAGCCTCTGCCTACGCTTCACCCCCATGGGTTTCCTTGCAGAGACAGCACCCTCCAAGACTGCCTGAAGACCCAGTCCACTGCCCTGACATCACGCACGGAGTTAATGAGACAATAGCCAGCAAGTCGCCAAGAGGCGGATGGTATCTCCTTGCAGGGTTCCGCACTAGCTAACAGGGTGGAACAAGAGAACGACCCCCTTCCCCTTAAAAGGTCTGTTTCTATTTGCCTTATCATTGCACTTACAAGAACTGCCATGTATCAAAATAACCCTAAGGCCCACTTACTGCTGTGGGTAGGAAAGTGAATGGCAGATGGCCAGAGGGGGAATTGTTGCATGAGCCAAAAGGAGAGCAAATTCTAACATCACAATCCAATGGAAAAACGACCTACGAGAAGCAGCTCAGAAGGGATGGAAGAGAAGTACCAACAAAGTAGGTTCCAACGAGCAACAGACAGAGCACCTGACAGATGAAGAGCTGCAGCAGTGAAGGTCAAGAAAGGTGCAACAGCTGGCTGGACTGTGTTCTGCACCTGTTAAGGATTTATGATCGTTTCCCCCTCTGTGTTCCTGCTGCAAAAAGTGCCTGATCTCACTAGTTCAATGAAATCTGTACAAGAGGCCACGCATATTGGGATTCCTTCTCAAAGTATCTCTGAGGACATTAAGTATAATTTTGCTCCACCAGTCCTTGAAGTCCACCTCTATTAAGCAACCAGCCATGGTTTGTCAGTCCCTGTGGTGTTCACTTAAGAAGCATTTCGCCGGGTATCCAATCAACCAAGAGAATGTGATTTACAACTCATTCATCAATTGTCCATTTTCTCAAATGCAGAGTCAATCTGGACACCTCTCGGGCATTATGGGTCACTGACTGATTCCTGGGTTGATGTGGATGGCTGACAGTTTCCCACAATTGTTCATGTCCCTGAGGTTAGGAGATCATAAGCACCGGACTAAGATTGTGTTTTCATATTGTGCTCATTACTTTATTCCAGACTTGGAACCAATTTAGTTTTAGCCCTGACGTGCAATAAATGCTTCCTGTTTCTCCTCTCATGTGCCATCCTTAATCCTAAGGAGCTCTTTACAAGTCCATCAAGGGGCACTTGCTTAAAGATTCTGTATCCAGATGTGTTCATAGAAGCACAGGGACAATGTAATTGTTTCAGTTTGGGAGGCTGCCCTTTTGATTCAGGGGGGAAAATGGTTGACAACATTCTGGCGTGTTATTCTTTGGAAGTTCTAGTTTAACCAATGTCATACACATTCTCCCCGATGGACTCTAATGGGATGTGCCAGGCCCTTGTCAGAACGCTACCTGCTGCCTTATAGTGATCGTTTCTGCAAGTCTAGACCTCTACCTACCAGTAAATTGGGCATGATCTCTTCCCCTGTGGAAGTCACACATGCCTTGTAATGAGAAGTAATGTTTTTTCCAGCACCAGTGCTGAATTGGCTAGAACACACGTTTGCATTTGGATTGATTCTTAGTAATTTCACAGTGTTTGTAAACACTGAGCAAATTCCTAGTTCATTTACTAGTTATTTCAGGCCCTGTCCTGCAGCCTTTACTCAGGTAAAACTCCCATTGATGGAGTGGATTTTTTGAGATCCCTGTTCTCAATTCCTTGTGCTCTCTATGGATTTATTCTGCATTGGGACTTGTGCTCATGCCGATTTAAGAAAGTGTAAATGGAGACAGTTATCAGTTGTTGCAACACAAGTCAGTCAATGGATGTTTTGGCCAAGTGAAAAGACGGATTTGTCCTTTAATAGTTGTGGCTAAAACAAAAGGGAAAACTCAAGTCAAAAGAGTGCTGCATGCAAAATGGTTGGCGTTATCAGATGCAGCACGAAGAACAGTTGCTAAATTACAAGATAAGCAGAGGAATATTCGTTATTATTTCAACCATAGGCATCTTTTAAGAAAGAGAACTTGATTAATCAAGGCTTGCCCACTGTGGAAGTGTTTCCTCTAGAGAGATACAACAGCTTGCTTTGTTGAGGCCATCACTCCAGAAAGTGGCAGCACAAAATTGGCAGATGTGTCTTCGCCTTCTTTGCAAAATGGGATATTTATTTTTGCAGCTAGATGCGATCTCTTGCTAAGTTCAAGCGCGGTTTTATGGAGTAATAAATAATGAAAGTATCGCAGCTCTTCTGGAATAGATACCAGCACTACAAGCAGCGTGCCCAGTTCCAAACTGCAGCCCCCGCTGTGAGCCTTAAATGTTTCATTCAAAAGGAGCTCAAAGTAAGCAAACACAGTCAGAGAAAGCTGAGTGCTCCTTTCTTTTCAAAACACTGTGACATCAGCGATCCAATTTCTGTGTACATGAGGGGACTTCCAGATGAGAAGAGCTTCACTGTAGCTTTCCTTCCACACACTTAGCAGAAATGCCTTCTGCGGATAGGACATGGGTCAATTGCTAAAGTGGTGGCTGTGGTGGTATTCATCCAGTGAACAGGAGACGTAAATGGAGGAGCTCAACAAGAGTATATTTGCTACTAGCTGACAGCCACAGCATGCTTGTAGATTCAGACTAGGCCTGAAGGGCCAGATCCAGAGACCAGCTGTGCATATATATATCCATAGACAGCCCACACCTGAGCAAGAAACATCCGGTTTGGACCAAGAGAAAGGGTCAGAACTTCCTGTGACGGGCATGGAGGTTGTTCATCCATCTCCCCCCACCAGTCACAAGGATGCACACTCACTGCAGCTCCCGTTCTGAACACCCGACTAAATCTTTACTTCTGTGTGCTAGCCATGAAACAGAGAACCAAGCAGTCAAACAGGCCACGGAGCTGTGTTCTAGGCACCACGACCATTATGTTTTGAGCTGTCTGGAGTATGGACACTAGTTTATAAAAAAAAGGTTACATGATTTTTAACCAAACAAAACATTCCCATCTGCCACTGGTAAAAACTCCATTGAGTTATTTCCATTACTCTACAAAACCTTGACTGACCTCCACAGCTAGGCATTTTCTCTCTTTTCATGCCTGCTCTGGCAGCAGTTCTTAGCCCACTCCCTGCATCTTAACTGGAGCCAAGAGACTCCTTGAGCTTTGCAAGTTACAGTAATGGGTTATTAGGTTTGAGTATTGCCTTAGAACAAAAATCTGTTTTAAAAGGGAAACTTCATCTTAACTGAACTACGAAACTATGTTTTCAGCAAGTGATACTTCCAGAGAAAGCCAGCTAGAGAAACAGACATGCAAATCAAATGTAACAAGCCTTACCATTATCTACAAAGATAAAGGGATCTGCTCCAAAGCCCATGGAAGTCAATTGCAGTCTTATAGTAAGATATACATCCCCTACGTTTTATAGTTGATTGTCTTTCAGCTGCTCCTCTAGAAAGTAGCTGGTAGATAGATCGCTAACCTGTTTTCATTTTGTTTTTACTGGGTATGTGATAAAAGTTTCTATATTTTTTAAATGAATGAGAAGTTAAGCATTGAATGGCAGACATAATGATGTTATGATGACAGTAACAAAAATTATGTTGTTGCTAGGAATTATAGCTTTTATCTCTCTCAACAAAATATGCACGCAAATAATCTAAGTTTATTTATAGAGCAACATCAAATTAAACTGTTTGTATAATGACTTCAGACTAGTGATCACTATGCTGCATAATATCTGTTTAACCACACCATTGGTAGCAAGCTTTCCGAATCAAAGGAGAAGACAAAAAACCCCACAATGTCACAAGGCTCTCTTCTGCGCCCAATATTATGGCCATGCCACTGTGCGGCACAAAGATTTTTTTACCAGCAGATGGAAGAGAAACTTCACAAACATTTCTGCACAGCTATTTTGAGTGTTCCATGGCCAAACTCTCAGATCTAGGAGATGAGCTGGTCTTTTTTTTGTGGGGGGGGGGAGGGAGAGAGGGGGAGCAACATAAAAAAAAAAAAAAAAAAAAAAAAAGCCGGGATACAAATGTCTTTTACACTAAATTGACTGATGTTTTATGTCCAGATGGGCCTGGATCCACCATTCTTTTCTGGGTGTTTGGATTTTGTACTCAGTTTTGCTTATAGCCTCTGTAGGAGCCTGATCCCACTGAAGTCTCTGAAATAGCAGTGGATGAGGACTTAAGTGCCTTTGTATCAGGTGGGGGTGTTCAGAGACCTTCAGTTGCAGAGATGACTCAAGAGGCAGAACTTTCATTTATTACTTGTATTACTGCAGCACGGGGAGCTCCTGCTGGGAACCAGGACCCCGTTCTGCTAGGAGCTGTACAGACACAGTCTGAGGTCCAGATCTGATCATCCCCAAGTTTGTGGCTGTGGGGGTCCAGTTGAGGCCCATCTCTAATGGCAGGACTTTGCACCAAGGCATGTGCTATAGGTGCTTTTGTGGAGGTGCATGAAACAAATCTGAGAGCAGGAGAGGGACCTACATAGTTTAAGGGTCTAACGTTTGATACTAATGTAGACCAGGACTAAGCAACACTATTTCCAAACACCAGATCAAAGGGCACTTGCTAACACCATCAGCCTGGATAACCAGCCCCCCACCTACCCACCCCCCAAAACTATCAGTTGTAAGGAACAGGGACAAGAGCAAATGCAACCCCAGAAGTTACATAAATGAAGTCCTGAAAATACTTTCCATAAACTTTGATCTGTGGCAAGCAAGTCTTGTCTCCAGTCACCTCTCCCCCGGTTCACTTTCCCTGTTCTTGGTTTTGAAGAAGGCTGAGTTTTGTCTGCTGAAACAGCCCCATTGCAGTTTACGATGGTCTCCGTGACCCCTATGAAACGCCGGCTGCACGTGAGAGGCTCTGTGAGCCGCTCCTGGAGCTGGGCTGCGCCCCAGCATGCCTGCAGGAGTCTCTGGTACATCTTCCTTTGCCTGCATGCTTTGGAGGAGCGGCCAGACAGTGCTGTGCTGGTGAAGCAGTGCTCGTTAATCCAACAGGGGCAAACGTGCCCAGCACTTAGGGGTGACCGCTGTTCATTCTGGCTGTCTCGATTAACTTCTCCTCCTCTGACATGTGGCACACAGGCAGTTACCAGCTTTCCAGGAAGCCGTTTATAGCATCGATCCCTCGGGTTGCTAGATACACAGCGCTGAGAGTTGCATTCTCCTGGGTATTGGCTTTTATCCACCCCCGCCCTGGGAGCAGTCTGCAAGCACAAGGCCTCCCGGCCCCGCTGACATGCCCAGGGGAGCGCACTGGTGCTACATCCCTTCCAGGGAGCCAGCACCCACTCCCCTTGCGGCTGTGGCCAGCCCTGACATGGGGGAGGAAAGGAAGTGGAAGGTCCTTGCACCCTCCCTGCTCATGTCCCCATGCAGGGGAGAGCCACAGACAGGCCCTAGGCAGATCTGTACTTTACCTACCTGCAAGGCCATGACGTGCTTTCACTACTGTAACAAAGTGCCCCCTAAGCCTAGGAGAGACACTGTCCCGGGGTGCACAGGCTGCAGAGAGGAAAGACATGTGTGTTCCCCATAACCCCTAGTCCGCTTGGCAGACGAGCGATCCTGCTGCACCCACTAGCCACAAGGAGACCATGTTTCTGAAGATGCTGAATATACTGAGTGTTGAGTTCCTAGCACATGATGGGGGGCTGGGAAGAGACCTACCTGGGGGTATAATCTCTCCAAAACACTTGGGGCAACCATGTGCCTTCCAGTAGGCAAGCAAGTGTTGGCTCCTAGCTACCCAGGAGCCCTGGGGACGAGCTGTCTCTAGCAGCTTAACAGTAGTCACAGGAAGGGCATGAGCTCTGTGCCAGGAACCCAGCCCTGCAGGTCGGTGGGGGTGTTCTAACAAGGGACGGGGAACTGTGGGGAGCCCTTCCAGCACACTGCCCTTGCCAGGGCTTTTGGGGCCAGCCGAGGCGAGCCTGACAAGCCTAGCTCGCTATTCTCAGGCTGAGGCTAATAAACTTGATACTTCATTGCTCGCTTTGTCAGTCTACATGCATAATGGATTTCTCTCTTCAGGCTAGACTGCTAATGAGGTAGGGAGAGTTTAAAAGTCTCACAACACCCAGAGAGTTTTGCTGCAGCAATGGCAATTATTCGTTAGTTTGTTTTTCGTACAAACGAGCAGGATTCTATTCTCCTTAGCATCAATGGCATGCATGAAAGAATCACTCAGTGTTCGGTCAGCTCCCCCACCCAGTTTAACACAGCAGCACACACATCCAGGTGTCTGAGCACCTCGGTGCACTGCCTGGAGGATATGCAAGCGGCAGTAGCGGGGGAGGCGGAGGAGATACCTGCTGCAAGGTGTGCTGGCCATGGTGCGGTGTCTCCACAATACGGGATTTGTGCATTGTTTTTCCTTTGTGTCACGGCTTATTCCTTCCTGCTGGGCGCGAGCACCTTCGGTTCCCATTCGAGACAAGAGGAACTCAAGTCACTTTGCAAGAGATTCGGCTGGAGGCAATAGGAGGAATGTGAGGGGGAGGTGCCCCCCAGGAATGCCAGCACTTCAGGGGGCCAGGCCCTAACCCCTTCCGGAGATTGCCATTCTGCTGATGGGTCTGGGATGAACCCGGCATCGCCGTGAGCATGCTCCAGCTGTGACACGCTCCAAGTGTGCGGAGCCTCACGCTGCGCTCCTTTGCTGGGCCTCACTCATGGCGCGGCCCTGCAAGGAGGGCCGGTGGGTTCCAGACAGCGTCTGTGCGAGTCTGCAGGGACCAGAGCTCTCCGAGGGTGACTCAAGTCTCTAGGAGCTGGCAGTGCCCCAGCTCTGCGCGGCACGTCTCAGGCTGCGCGGCACAGGAGACGGCGTCCACGGGGTGGACAGAGACAAAGATGGCTGCACGCTGGAATTTGGGGCCCAGCCAAGAGCATGCCTGGCCCCTAATGCAACTGAGAGCAACCCTAGAGGCTGTTTGACAGTGCCTTTGATTGGCCTCCTACGTGGTACTCTGCCACCCAAGAGTGGCAAGAACCTTCCCCCCTGTGCCCCTCCCACTCTGGCACATCCCCATGACAGGGATGGAGAGGCCATTCTGCTGGCCCTCGTACCTGAGGAAATGCCCTGAACCAGCAGAAGACCGTGGGAGTGAGTTTGGGATTCTCTGCAGCACCATTCCAGCAACGGAGATGCCATGAAGGTGCCACAGTGTCTGCCAACCAGGCTGGAAGCATTTAAAGGGAGAGACCGCTGAAAAAGGCCGATTCCCTCCACATTGCCTGCCAGGAGTGGTGGGAAGCACCAAGGAGGGGTTTTAGAAGAGAGCTGTCCCTGCTGTTTAGCCAAGTACAAACTCTGAACATTGAGCCTCCCATTCCAGCAGAGCTAGTGCACATGAAACAATGCGCCAAGAGACGGCGTAAGGAAGATAAGCTCGGAGGCCAGCGAAGTACATACTCCAGCCCATACTGCACGAATGGCATACAAGGAATGCCAGCTGTTAACAAGACATTGATTAGCGATCACAGAGCAGATATCACCTCACTACCGAAGCATGCGAGACGGACAAGAAATAAATTGGACCTTCAGTCAGCCATTTGAAAGTTGTGAAATGCTCACCTTTCTTCTTTACCAAGTTAAGTGACCTACTGCTGGGGGACTGCCCCCCTCTATTTCTTCTCTTCGGACCGCTCCTGGGGTTAGGGAGTAACTAATATTGCAGGAAGGAATGATTTGACTCCGCTTTTCCCCCACACGTGGGAAGAAACATTCCAACCATATAAACAAACATTTGCTTAACTGTTTAAAGAATCTGGGTTTGATGCGCCGACGTTTACTGGTTGTGGGGAAAGAGTGACGATGCAAATTCTATTTTGTTTTATTTCTCTTGTCGATTGTATCCCCATATTTGTTCCATGCTACTCTTCCCACCTCCACCTACTGCAGGGTCCTTGCACCTTCCTCTCAAGGATCTGGTGGTGGCCACCGCCAGACACGGGATACTGGATGGCTAAAAACTGAGATCCAGTTGGGCAGTTCCTGGGTCCCCATCTGGACGGAGGGCACAGTAGACAAATGGGAGTCACAAAGAAGTGAGCAGCCTTTCTCCAAGTCTTTGGGTAGACGGTTGCTTCCCTTGTGCTTAAGAGCCTACTTCCATTAGACATTTTTCAATGTTAACAAACACCCACTCATTCCTTTTAAAGGTATAGAAATTTTAATGCAGAATGTGGGTATTGGGACATAACATAAGAACGGCCATACTGGGTCAGACCAGTGGTCCATCTAGCCCAGTATCCTGTCTTCCGACAGTGGCCAATGCCAGGTGTCCCAGAGGGAATGAACAGAACAGGTAATCATCAAGTGATCCATCATACTTTTCCCTCCATCTTCACTTTTCTAGCAGTCCCAGCCTGGAATGGAGATAAGGAAAGAAATCAAGATATACAGATTTCAGAGTAGCAGCCGTGGTAGTCTATATCCGCAAAAAGAACTAAAACTTGCAGTGAGGAGATTAGAGCAGTGGAAAGATAGAATGAATTATTGTTAGCCAAAGAGAATAACAGGAATAATATCAAGGGGAAAGGGTCAGAATGCAGGAACCATGTGGCATACATGTTTAACTCTGTGCACAAGATGTGTTTACATTTAGGTAGGGATCTTGCTCACCTGTGAGCCCATACATTGCACCTTGACTTTGCTTTATATTAAACTGGCCAGGCTCTGCTTTTTCCAATCACATGTCAGGAAGATGATGGGGTCTAGGAAATTAGAAAACGTACTTTGAAGGTTTCTGGGGTGTCAACCATGTTGCGCTGATTATGCATATTCAAAGCTGTTTAACTCACTAAAAGAGCTGTAGTGAGTCTGGTGCTTCCACAAATGTAATTTTATGTAGTTAAAAGAGTTAAAGAAAGAGTAGATCAGTGCACTAAGGATCAGCCTGTACCTGCCTATGGAATGTCACATGTTACCAAATACTTAATTGGTTCCAAGAGCTGCAGCGTTTCATCCAACAGGTGTAAAGTTGGCAAATATGAGCCTTTGAGACAATAGCATATATACTGGAACAGCTGCAAATGCCATTGTCGAGCAAGGCACTCAGCAAAGTGCAGTGTTGAGAAACCAAGTGCTTGCTACCTGAAAACATTGGCCGGAATAAGTGTCTCTTGGCTGATAACTTGCGGGCAGAGTCATAGTCTAGAAGGACTTTTCAAACCAAGTTCCAGACCCAAGAAAATGGAGCTTTAGAGGACAAAATGAACTCACCTTTAATCTGAACATTTCACAGATGGGGCCAGATTTTGATCTCACTGCACAAGTTTTACAGTGGAGGAACTTGTCACTGTTCACGGCAACAGCACCTGTATCCCCCTATTTGAAATAGCCTCACTTCCCAGGATTCACACTGGTCATGTCTCCCGCTAGCGAGGTTACATACCCTCCTACAATAAAATAAACACTTGCATGTTATACAATGACCTCTTAAGACATTTGATTCAATAAGGTTTGTCCAGGATGTTGCTGGAAATTGCCATCTGTGTTACAGAACTCCGTTGGGCCCACTCCCCAGCTCATGTACAGCGGGCAACACAGGAGTGATGGTGGAGAATGAGGAGAGAATAAAAATCCATGAAGCTTCGACTTCATTTAATGTTTTCCTAGGGGTCAATTTTGGGCGGGGAAGTTGGTATCATCCATGCGCCACCCACAAGAGCTACCAAAACCACACTGTTCACCATAGATTGTGCAATTACTCAAAATATAGTAGTACTGCTGCATGACTGCCCTTCGGTGCGGTTTCAATACGCCCAGGGACTGCCAGGCTCCTTGGCCTTGGCTGTTTCTTGACTGGGAAATCTCCCAAATGCCACCTACTTGTGGCACCGAGATGAGCCCTGGCTCACAGTGACTGGCGCAAGTGATGACCCTTCCTCTGTCACATGAGGAATGAAATAGTTAACAATATTGTCATCTCTGGTCATTGGAGTTAACCCCTCACTGAGGTGAATAAGGCAATTCACACATCTCGGAGCTCCAAGTGCTCTGCCGACTCACCTAGCCATTTCTGCATTGGCAATTCTCTGTTCACATGTGTGAGGTGCTCTTCGTAACCATAACAACTAGAGATCTACTCTCGCAAAATGCTGGGATTCTGGTGATGGAAATAGCTGCTTCTGAGAGGGGCCAAGGTGCAGTTCCACCAGGGACTGCCTCAATCCAAGGCCTGAGCTTGGATTTTTCCAGCTGCTTAACGAAAGTTCTTCTTAATGCCCCTCAGGAAGGCTAAGTGGGCAATACATTTGGGCAGGTTTCTGCTGTTACAGGCCAGATCCTTGACCCAGCTCCAGGCAAGATCAAAGAGTGATGCTAGAAAGGAGAAACACTTCCAAGAGCTGGCCAAGACATTGTCTCTGCCTTCCATCAAAGGCATGCATTGCAGCTGCCATTCATCAGAGTTGTGTGAAGCATCGGGGTCCTGTTTGGCACATCGCTCAGCGTGGCTGAGCAGGTAGCATTGGTTTCTGCTTTCTTTCCCCTCCAGCTCGCTAGGAAACTTCCTCTTGGGCAAGGACCAGATTAAGGTCTTGGTCCTAATGGTCAAAGCAATTAGGGGATCACGGCCCAGCTACAGCAATGATGAAATTTTGGCCTCTGACCCACTGCAATAGCGGCGCTTCTCTGGGACAATGCAGATCACAATGCCCTGGGTGAAGCCTGTGAGCACTGACACAAACCATTCCCTGTCCAGGACATCCTGCTGTGAAACATTCTTCCAAAGGAAATCGGGCCAGCCCAGAGCCTGACGGCCTTTAGGAAACATTGGGGGGGGGGGGGTAAACAAACAAACAAACCCCAAAACACATTCTATTGCAAGTCACTTATAGTGGAAATGCTTTCTCAAAAAAGAACACCCCCTTCTAATCTCAGCCCCCCCCCCCCACTTTGCCAAAAACCCAGCCCCTCCCTCAAGCAGAATTCTGACTCCAAAAAGGGAAAGTGCTAGAAACGCCATGAAACCCGCTGGAGTGTCCCTCTTGCTCTGTTATGCGGAAGGCGCTCGGATGCTAGGGTAATGGGCAGCACATACCCTAGGACAGATCGCGCCTTTGCTCTGCGAGGGGGCACATGGCCACAGTTAAACAGCTTATGCTGCCCCAGAGGACTTTCCTGAATGTGGAAGTCTTTAGGTGGTAGAAAGCAGCAGTAGCAGCTCTTCCATCCCTCCCCACCCCATTTTCCGGGGAAGAGGACATGTCTAGGGCACCCCCTATGACTGCTGGGATGGCCCCGTGGGCTGGGGGGGCTGCCCGTATGTTACAGCAGCCAGGGGTCCAAGCCAGCAAAGATCAGCACCAGGATCTGGTGGCCAGGGGCGCTGGAGCAATGTGTACAGTGCGGGTGCTGAGAGCCATTGAACCAAAAAACTGTAAACCCTGCATATGAGGGAAACCACTTCAAGCCAGGGGGTGTGGCAGCCCCCCCTCCAGCACCTACACCGGTGGCTACAAAACTTGTGAGGAATCGCCACCCTCTCCTCATCCAGCCGTCTCACACCAGCCACAGCTCTGCCAATTGGTTATTCCCCCTCCCGCCCCCACTGGATTAGAGTTTGGGAGCTACTGGACCATGGGGTCACTAGTGACTCACAGGAGAAACAAGATGAGTCAGGAGTGGGGGTAAATCTAAGCAAGAAGAGGGATTGTTATTTCCTACACAATATTAGGAGAGGTATAAACAGAGCCAAATGGCTGGATCCTGAACGAGCAGATCGAGTAGGCTACCCTGTCTCCCCATTTTCTGCCTCCCCAGCTGACAACTTTCACAGTTTTACTGAAGCAGTATATAAACAATATACTGTGCTGCCTGCTCTCCCTTTCAGGGGCTTTTCACTGATATGCTGATGTGAAATTTCTTATTCTTTTTTATTATGCAACCAGAGCGCAGCATCAGGCGTTTTCCTGCATTTAGAGCTGGCAGGTTCGAGTTTTCACTCATCACAGCCACGGCCTTAATAAAAGCTAGGAAACTAGTGTTCATGAAGTTAAATCTACATTTAAAGGCTTTTTGGCAGGTAGGAAAAAATAGAATCCAGTATTCCTGAATGATTTAAACCTTAAGAAACAAGTATCGTGGTGAGGCAAAGGAAGGGAAGAAAGTTGACAAGACCCTAATTTCAAGCTCTCACTAAAATATGCCCTGGTCTCAGTACAAGAGCTTTAGAAATATGCTTTTTAGCTCTGATGAAGTGTCTGGAGGGAGCTTTTTCTGCAGTAGGCAATGGTTGTAGGACCTGCAAATTACTCTTTGAAAAACCACTGAATTTCTCCATTGTTACAAGTACTTTAATATAAAATCTAGCATGAATAAATTTTCCTATTCGGGTTGCAATGTAGGAGGTGTTTTAGCTTTTATATCAATCATTATGCAAACCTGCCTTTAGCGTCACCCGGGGTTAAAATCATCCTGCAGTCTGTTAAAGTTATTATAGACACTGAGGTAATGTTTGGACTAAGTTAACTTTCCAGAGATTGCGTCATCCTGCCAGTGAGTTAGCAATATAGAAAGCGAGAAATAGAGAGGAGGAGCCTAGTTCTTCTCTCACAGCTGAGGGAATCAAAGGTCAGTAGAATGAAGCTGGTGCAGGAGAAAGCAGAATCCGATCTTTTGTAAGAGACTAGCGTGCGTTTGCCACCAAATACTGTGAGTGTTGCAGACGTAAGTTGAGACTCTAAGGGATCAAGTTTCTGGAAAGCTTTGGAATACAAGGGTGATATGTAGGGCTGTTTACTCACTTCTTCCGCAAGGAGGCTACCCAGCCCAGCGCGAGATCCTCTGCAGGTACAAAGTAGCATTATTGTTTCATGGATGTGGATTGACGCCAGCTGGTCTCTGTCCATGGGGGTGATTTACATCTGTGGGGTACACAGCGTGAACAGCTCCTGTGCTCCCCAAATGGAGATATTGCAGATATCCCCAGCCCTTGTGCAAGTCAGCTAGACTCCTCACATGTCCGTGCGGGCACACAAGCACCCTCTGCACGCTTCCATGAGGAGCGGTGACATGCACCCCATAGTGAGCTGGTACCAGAGCAGCTTTGGGATGAGTAGGCAGTTGGGCTTTTCCCTCCCCCCAGCACGTTTCTACCTGATTGTATCTATCTACATGCTTTGAGTGATGGTCAGTGGGAAAAAATGGGGAAGAACGCTCAGGACCATAATTATGTATTTCAACTCAAACATGTGTCATACTATAGACTGTCAGGCTACAGAACTGTCTATGCACAATGTTTAGGAAGCTACCAGCAGAATCTGTCTAACATCAGAAGGAGTCCCACAACGCTCTTCCCGTTTCTAAGGCCTGCTCTACACTACAGAACGAGATCGGTTTAGCTACGTCGGTCAGGGGTGTGACAAATCCGCACCCCTGAGCAGCACCATTTAGCTGACCTAAGTCCCCATGTAGACAGAGCTAGGTCAACGGAACAATTCTTCCATCAGCCTAGCTGCCACCTCTCGGGGAGGTGGGTTACCCACCCCAATGGGAGGATCCTTCCGTCAACATAGTGTCGCTACTGAAGCATTACAGTGATGCAGCTGTAGTATTTGGAGTATAGACAAGCCCTGAGATGCCCGCAACTACTCACTTGTTAGAGTGAGCTCAGGGCACGCAAAACCCATCAACTGGCGCTGAGAGCCAACATGGGTCACAAGTAAACTTGCTTTTCTCAATAGCTTGTCTCCCAGAGGAGGCTTTTATCTACTGTCTCCACCTCCTGCCCGAAACCCGTATTTTTCTAGTGGACAACTGCAGTAAAACTGCTTTATGTTCTATGAAGCCAGATTTTAAAAAATAGCCATGCAGTGGTTTTAATAAAATACCATTTTATATTAGCCAGGCAGGTTTCCCTGTAGCAATTGTGCTCTATGAGATGGAACACAAATAGGTCAGTAAAACTTACAAGTCTGGTGGTTAGCAGAGACCTGAGACTACTCTACGTGATTGACAATCTGCAGATTAGTTATACGATACCATCACTTCTGCACCACACTTTTGGATGTGCCCTTTATCTCCATGAAACTGCAAAGAGAAACAACCAAACCAGCACATACCACACACAGCAGAAACAAAGGACCCAGCAAACAGAGCAAAAAAATCTTACAAATGTCCAGTCCAGTACGGAAGAGTGTTGAGCACCGTCAATGTCCATTGATGTTATCGAGGGGGCTCAAGAGCGTGGGGGACTAGGCCAGCTTTTTGTACGAGTCCTCTGTGTGGTCTCCTACCGCACACAAAGGCTGATTAAGACCCTGATTCAACTAAGCAATTTCAAGAACCAGCATTCCTGTTGAAGTCAAGGAGGCTACTCGTGTTTAACATTAAGCATTTGTTATGTTCCACAGTGTACACTGAAGCATATTAAAAGCAAAAAGAAAAAAATACCAGTGGAGTATTATGGTTGTCAAATAAAAAAACAACAACCCAGAACAAGAGGGAGGATATGCAAATATTGAACTTGGAAAAGCAGTGTCAGCTCAGCTTGGGTGCATGTAAGTCATCTTTTGTATGCCTGTTTTTCTGGTTACATATGTAGTTTAATTACTGTTTATATAATGAGTATACAGGGGCGCTTGACCAACTTGTATAGGGGGGTGCTGAGAGCCATTGAACCAAACGGTAAACCCTACACATGATAGAAACCACTTCACGCCAGGGGGTGCGGCAGCCCCCCCAAACCCTAGTACCAGCACCTAGGTGAGAATACCTTTGACTATGCAGAACATGAAGTGTTTGACCCTCACGGTCAGCTGTACTCCTAGTTACACATGGATGGGCTTTGTAAGGACGGGGTGTGGAAACTTCTTATTTCCCCCTCAGATCACATTCTTTGCTTGATTTGCAGAAGCATTCCCAAGTGGTGTTTGTCTTGGTGAGGCAGAGCTGACCGAATGAAAGAGAAGAGAAATCAAGGGGAAGAGCTGAGCCTTTATCTCTTTCTTACCTCCTTTCACTCTCTTGTTCCCCACCTTCCTTTGTCTTTGCTCTGATTTTCCCCCACGCTGGGCTCCGGCACATACCAGAATCATAGAATCTCAGGGTTAGAAGGGAGCTCAGGAAGGTCATCTAGGCCAACCCTCTGCTCAAAGCAGGACCAATCCCCAGACAGATTTTTACCCCAGTTCCCTAAATGGCCCCTTCAAGGATTGAACTCACAACCCTGGGTTTAGCAGGCCAATGCTCAAACCACTGAGCTATCCCTCCCCAGTATTTAAGTTAAAATGATAATATCATTAGTAACTGTCAATAAGCTTTCTGATATCAATATGTTCCCATGTCAGACTCATAGCAAAGAGAGTTACCTACTCACAAAGGCTGGTGACAGCTGAATCAGTGGGGCTTGCTGCTCCACCAGGGACTGCAGCCACCAGCTCAGTTTCCCTTTATTTGGTTCAGTAATTTAGCCTCTGGTCAATCCCAACTCTCTTCTACTTCCAGTGTAAAACCCCAATCAAACAATGGCTCCAGCAAGCCATTCTACATCCCTTTCCCTCCAGGGTCTGGACCATCTTCCATTTTGATGTAGGAGAGATGAAAGGGGTTTCCCCACCCAACCTCTCCCAACCACCAGCCCCCAACCAGGAAGCTAGCACTCAGTTCATGTCCCAAACCCTCTGTTCTTTCTTTGCCTAAGGCCTCTGTATTCCCTCTGTTAGCCACTTCACTTCCCTCTCCCAGGAGAAGCCTGTGGCTGACTCTCTAGCCTGACACCCCAGATAATCCAGCACCCTCTTGTTGCTAAAATTCAGAATGTGTCTTACCTTTCTCTCCATCTACCTCTTAGGACTCCTTCCAGCTCTTAGCACCTCCACAAAGAGACACCACCCTACACTTCACCTCTTTATATTGCTGCCCATTTTCCCAGCATGCATTACTGCCAAGCCTACCACTCCCATCAGTCCTAGGAACTACCACTCCCAGAATCCCTCTGTTCTGGGTGGAAAGCAGGACCATGGCAAAAATGAACAGGGAGAATTTTTTTTCAGAGAGCCATCCCTGCCTGTGACAAAAGGCAGTAACAATCGCCATCAATGTGGGACCAAAAACATCACAACCGGCTTTTGCCAGCTATGAGGAGAATGGCTCCATCTCGCAGGTCATACCCTGCAGCTCCTGCCCCATCCAGAACCTGGGTAAAAGCCACTGAGTGATGCGCCACCAGAGAGGATGATGCATTTATCTCATCTTGCCCCTTACAATAGGTCAGTCTGTGGCCAGGTAAACTACTGATCCCACCATTCAGAGCACAGAAAGGGGAGCGGCCTCCACAAAGCCATGGCGTCACCCTCTGCGTAGCCGGGTATTGGGGAGAGGGGAATGGGCAAAGGCACCTCTGTGCTCCAGCAGCATACCTGCACCAGCCTGACAGTAGACGCAATGCAGATCACTCCCTCTCCTGAGCCGCAGGAAACAGAGAGGGAGGGAATTAGGGGTTCCCTGATTTGCAGTCTCCTTCCCAGGCTTTTCCGAGGGTACCACAACAAGATGTTGCCCCTTATCCCAGGCAGCTGGAGGCAGGCTAGTCTAGTGGGTAAAGCCCTGAACCAGGAGACTTAGGTTCTAGGCCTCGCTCTGCTGTTGAGTGATTTTGGGCAAGTTACTTCCCCTCTCTGTGCCTTGGAAAGGGCTTTGAAAAGTGCTATGTAAGCACACAGTGTTATGTTATTCATATTGTGTTATTTCAGGGTCCCTTCCAACTCTATGAGATAGGTATATCTGCATATATTACTCACACAAAATCAAACACCCTTGCTGAGGCCCTGCCCCGTCCCACCCCTGCTTGCTCCATTTCTTTCCCCCCCCCCCGACTCTGTGCATTGCAGGGAGGAATCCTGCTCCTGCCACAGTCACAGGGGGCCTGAAAGGCAATAAAACCACTGCAGTTTCCCTGTGCAGAGAGAAACCCACGCAGCGGGTTTGGAGCTCTCCACCCTGCCTCGCCCAGGGCTGTGCTCCACTCACAGTAGGAGGTCCAGTATCGGGTGGGTGGGCAAAAGGCCTGTCACTCCACGATTAAGGAGGCTTTACCAGGCCCGAGGAGGGTGAGGCACAGTTATTATTACACTGCTGATGGCTGCCACTTTGGGGGGATGATTCCATCTGCAGCCTGTACCAAGCCTGTTTATTCAGGGCTGGGGATTTGGCCCTGACTAAGAAGAGTCGACGGCGGATCTCCCAAAGCCCATTTGTACATAGCAGGTCTCTCCAAGTTGGGGAGCTCAATTTGTCACCTGCGTTCTTTTGGGTTTATTTTGATTTTTCCTTTCGGTGATTGCAAAGCCCTGCGCAATGATGGGGGCTGTATTCCTCGCCCAGCACGGGTTAATGGCGAGAGGGCGGCAGTGCTCTCTGGACCAGAGTCTGACATAACTCACCCTGGTGTAACTCCAGAGGAACTCCACTGACAGCACTTTAGATAAGATCAGAATTTCGCTCAGACAATCAGAAAAGGCAAGAAGAGGTAAGTAAATGTCTCGTTTTTAATAAAGAGCCTCATCACTAAGCACTGCTGGCGAGAAAGGAGCTGTTCAAGTGATAACTAATACTGACTTACCTCTTCTTGCACAATATACACTGTAGTAGTTTCACTGGGCAACTCTAAACCTTCTAAGCGTTTCTTGATTTCAGGTTAGCAACCTCTCCACAACCATAAGAAAGAGAATTGCTAACCAGTAACTTCAAATTACATTTAGGAATCGGACTTAAGCCAGTCTTACCTCAGCCTGTTTTGCTTTGTTATTAAAGTTCATTTGACGTAAAATTACCTACTGACTGGGGACTCCTGCACACACAGAGTGAGCTGCAGTACTATACAGAGATCCTGAATTTCCTGGCTTTGAAGGTTTGTACTAGTGCCTTAATGTAATTTTAAATAGTATTCTATGGTTTCACTTCCTTTGCAACCACACTGAGTTAATGACAGCTTGACAGGCCTCAGAACCACTGCTCTAGGATTTGCTGCAGGACAATTATTAGACAATGATAAAATAGCCAACAGTTATGAGTTATGGATAACGATTAGTGCAATTCACAGCACACCAGGTGAGACATGTTTGTGTAACATGGAGTGTGGAACCAGCAATATGAACTTCTGGAAATGATTGTATTTAGTATGTGACTAATTCATAGGGCCATTTCTGCCTTCATCTGGTTATATATAACGTCTCAGAATTACTCCTAGTCTATATGAGTGAGCCATATACCACAGCTGTGGCTATAAATCCTGTACTTCTATTCCTATCAGGCTGGGCCCGATTCTGTACTTACGCTGACTAGAACGTCACTCCATGCGTGAGACCTTTTATTATTCTTTGTATTGCCCTGCAGACCAGGTCATTGTCCAGGACCCCCTTTTACTAGGCGTTGTACAAGCAATGACCAGGGAGATGAAACCAGTGCGGGTTACTCACCTACCAATCTGTGAGGATCTGGGCCTTAGAATCCAGGTCAAAGTGACAGTTCACTGAGTGAGGTGCTACTCAACATGTGAGGCGAGTCAGAATCTGGCCCTACAATGTCCCTTTAGCGCCTTTGTCTTTATGTGAGGAAATGGGCTTCTTTCTGAGGGCTTGTCTAGACAAACACTTAGTTCATGGCTAACGGGGGTGTCAATCTATCTTGCACTAGCCTGCTGTGTGCTAATGGTTTGTGTGGGCCCTATTGCCGCACATACACGTTTCACAGTGTGCTTTGCTCTACCTGCTTTGAACAGGAGTAGATCAAAGCATGCTAGGGAACTGTCGGTGGGCAGTAGCAGGGTCCACACAGACAGACAATGTCTGGCAGGCTCGTGTGAGGTAGATTTACAGCCCAGCTTGCTCCATGCTAATTGTTCATGTAGACAAGCCGTGAGAGGGCCCAGACCAGAGGTGGAGTTGGCCAAACCAACTAAACTTCAGGTGTTGGGTGTTCAAGTCCCACAAAGAACAAGTAAACAAAACATTTTAGCCTGGCCTTGAGCCTCTTTCACAGTGTATATCCCCACTCACAAGCTGGGCGTGGCCTAACCCTGATCTGACACCCATTGAATCAGACCACACCGAGAGTCAATGGGCATTCGACTATTGTATCAAATGAAATCGCAGTAAAGTTACTTCAGTTCATTGAATGAGTGTGTGATGCTGGCAGACCAGGTGCCACCTCTTGCCAAGGCTTTAGGCTTCAGCTGAGCACTGACAAATTCATTGCTGGAAACCAGTCTGTTTCACTTGTGTGAGCGTATGGTTAGAATGGGTGTTGGACATATAACAATGTGTTCAGTGTTTAGACTTTATGAAAGGCTTGTAAATTGCTGCATGCATTAATCTCACTTATAATATCTCTACCAAAGGCTATAAGGTAATAGTTATGGTTTTGCTTTGTAACCATAACAAATATTTGCTCTGGAACTGTGAACCCAGTCAGGAGGGAACCTCTCCTGCCCATCAAGAAGGCCTATCAAAACTGAATGGGCCATTGTGGGACATCACAATACAAAGACTTTGTTAATTGCCCCCTTACATCCCCAAAGAGGCTACATGCCAAAGGGCTCATCCCATCAGCTTGAATTCTGGAAGAAGGGGAAAAAATAGCAGAATAGAAATTGTTTCATCTTTGCTGTTTAGGCTCTCACAGAGCCAGAGCTATGAAACAGAAGCAGAGATCCCAGGGTCAACCTGGGTTAGCCCTAAAAAGACCTTCACAGCTGACAGATTGCTACAGCTCAGTTACCTTTTGGAACCACAGACTAACTCATCTGTGTATATATACCTGCCTGCTTTAACCTTGTAATAACTCTCTCATTTCTTTCTTAGTTAATAAATCCTTAGGTAGTTTACTGTAGGATTGGCTACAAGCAATGTCTTTGGTGTGAAATCTAAGGTACAAATTGATCGGGGGTAAGTGACTGGGCCTTTGGGACTGGGAGTAACCTGAATGTTGTTGTGATCTTTGGTCTAAGTGACCGTCTATCACTAAGTCCAGCTTGCCTGGGTGGGAGATAGACTGGAATGCCCAAAGTGACTGTCCGTGACTCCATGATAAGGCTGGTGTAGTGCTGTAGGAATTCACTTTTGTGACTGGGTTGGTGAAATCTAATTATAGCACACCCAGCCGGTTTGGGGTCCCTGCTCTGCTTCTGGACAGCCTGGTCTGGGGTTGGCACTCGCAGACGTGAGCTACTCCAGACAGCATGACAGAGTGTTCCTTAATTAATTTCCTTATCTTGGATCTGTAGCAGGATGGAATGACTTTGGGCCAGATTTACAAAGGGATTTAGGTGCTTAAGGTTGCCTAAAAGCCCCTAAGCCCTTCTCAACTACCTTTTTCTCTCCCCCCCCTAAAAGGACAGTTATTGCCATCTTTAAAACCAGCTAGAGCCTGTCAAAGGGAGGGGGGGGGGATTTCTTCTCCAAGTTCCTATTTTCCTTCTTTTTCTTTATAAAGAATTTTAGTGATAGTTGTTGCCATGGAACTAAGCAAACGGATGTGTCTGTATTCAAAACCCTGCCCCATGTTTAACAGTGGTCGCGGCAGGTTAAGGCCTTTGGCTCTGGGATCTCCTTATTCCTTTAAAATTAACCCAGCACTAGGATTTCCAAAAGTGCTTGTTCTTGGCCTAATCTGCTCACTCTGGTGTCAATGGGAATTATACTATTGACGTCAGTGGGAATAGAATTAGCCCAATGCCAAGCACTTTTGAAAATCCTCCTCAATATTTATCGTTATATTTTGCATATCCACTGTGCTTTCCACTCCAGGATCTCCAAACATTTATAAATAGGAGTGCATTAAGCCTCAAAACCCCACAAGGCAGGGAGTATTCTTAGCTCTCTTGTACAGAGGGGTAAACAAAGGTACAGCAAAGTTAAGGGACTTGCCCACAGAATGCCTGTAACAAAACCAAGATCTCCAGAGTCCTCTGCTTTAGCTACAAGACCAGCCTTCTCCTCCTCTTCTCCACGGGGAGAGACTGGTGATACAGATGGTAAATGCTTAAAAACATAATAATAACTCCTATCTAATAACAACGCCTACACCACCTTTAAAAATGACTAGGGGTTTAGAGGATAATGTTTAAACAATATAGACAGAAAAACCTGAAATGTGATGGCGTTTGCTTGTTATACGTGCAGGATACTGCATTAATTAGAGACTTTTCATCAGGGGATTTCAAAGAACTTGACAAACGCAGAAAGAAACCAATTTAAATATGTAGAGTTTCCATCCTAGATTATCTGAGCAGTCAGCACTATACCATCCTCTAGTGGCATCTGTAATTACTACACTACGATGACTCTGCAAAGGACACTGCATTATACTGGGCCAACAATTTCTCATTAAGGGTAGAGGTCAAGTCAGACATTGGTTAGCATGATTGTTTGCAGAATGTTTTACATTAAAAATGAATCCTCCTGTAAACAGACCTTGTAGATGACTATGCACATGTATATTTCATTATAATTAGAGCTATGCGAATAATTGACTTTTTGGATTTTACTAGCAATTCCAAAAAAAAAATGAAAACACAATTGGTTTTGAGTCAAACCAAAAATTAATTTTTTAAAATTTTTCAGTGAATTGGAAGTTGAAGAAAAAAATAATTTCAGGTAGAACAAAGCTTGATTTTTTTAAAAATGAAATTGAAGGAAATTTCTAATTGAAAAGTCATTTTGAACCCAAACAAGTGACAATTTCCGTTTGAAAATGTCAAAACAAAAGCGTTTGACTTTTTCTGAATGTTTGTTTTTGTTTTGCTTTTTTGACGTGAACAGATTTGGCCAACCCGGCATGAAGTCACAATATGTGTGTGTTACTGAATCTGCATGTGTCACGAAAAAAAAAATTGGTCTGAAAAATTTCACCCAGCTCTATTTATAATCGATGAGTACCCAAAAGCAACCAGGTCTGAATATTCAGAATTCTATTATTAAAAATGGGTGCGAGGAATTGGAATCCAGACGGCTTCGTCTCTTTTTTACTGACACTTGTAATGCAGGAGCTTCATGTATTAGCCAACAGAGCCCTCATCTATTTAGGAGAATTTCATATTATCTCTTACCCAAGAACCCCCCGGCTATTTTGTTTCTCAGGTAGAGAGATGAGGAGCTGTTGGTGGGTGGAGTAATTGATTCATTTGCTGGCTCTTATAGGTATATTTAAGACTGCCTCTGTTTTTCTCCTAGGAGTCGTAACAGTTAAAAAATAGGCACCAGGAAAGTTATAGTTCTGATAAATGTTAGTGTTTGAACTGCCAACTACTGCTCTTGGCCCATAGGGTAGAAGTCTGAGCATGATGTACACCTTGTTTCACCAGAGGATTTGCCAATTATCTGGCCATCAGTAGAAAGGCAGCATGTTCCTCCTCCTGTGAATTTATTAAGCAGAATTCAAGCCTTCAGCTTACACACAAAGAACCAGCTTCACATAGCAAACCAGCCCATCTGTGAGGATAGACAGAGATACACAAATGTCCCTGTCCGTGGCCAAATGTACAAGGGCCAAATCCGCTTAGGCCAGCGCCAGTTACCGTTCCCAAGAGAAAGCCTGAAGGGAACTCAGCCTGGTTCCCTTCACTGAAGCTCTGACACTAATCCTGTAACGAGGGGGGTACGTCTGCACGGGATAAAAGCCCCGCAACACGGCCGTGGCTGGCCGGGGTCAGCAGACTCAGGCTTGAGGCGCTCAGACCGCAGGGCTAACAATGGTTGTGTCGACCTTCAGGCTCCAGCCGGAGGCTGAGCTCTGGGACTCTCCCCCCTCAAGCTCCGAGATTCCTATGGGGCCAGAACCACCCACTCCAGTGCTCTCTGCCACAGCACGGGCTCTGATAGCCCTGCCCAGCCCTGTCCCTGGCTTCTGCACAGCCCAGCTCCATTGGCTCTGCACTGCCATGTGCTTCTGTCACTTGCTGCCCATGGCGTTGGTTCCACAGCATAGAGGAGACACAGGGAAAAGCTGATGCAGCTTCAGGCAGAGTCCCTACAGGGCTGGGCGTTACCAAACCCCAGTGGCTCTGGGTGGTCCTGGCCCCCACCACCCAACTCCACACTATGGGGACCATGTGAGTTTGGTAGGACCCCATTCTAGGGCCTGGATCTCTTAACAGGTGCTGTCTGGCTCGTGAGCTCCTGTTATGTGTCTGCCGTGGCTGGCACAACAAGGCCCTGATGTTTGACTGGGAGCCTCTAGATATAACTCGAATACAAAGAATTCAATATGAGTAATAAGCTTAACTATAGTGGGGAGTCCAACTCATCCCTGGGGTACCCCCGTTGACATCGATGATGTTACATTAGGCATGAGTTTAGTACCGTGCATTCACTATGTTATACACCGGTTGCATTTTTTATGAATAAGGTAGATGTACTTTTCCCCCCGCCAATAGCCTTGTTCACCTCACGCAATGTACAAGTCTCTTGAAGCCCAAAAGATCATGAATAATGCAGGGTGTTTGAGGCCATTACCCCACACGTCCAAACTGGTGCATTTTCATGTCTGAAAGTTTAATCACTTCTGTGGAAATGTAACTTTCAATATTTCATTAGCACAGTCTCCCAGCTGTTAGACATCAGCCAAGAGGCTTTGGTGACACTTTTTCAGTGCAGCTGTGAGAAGATGCATTTATTTTAGGTGGAATTGGACAGCTGTTTTATTACAAATTAATGAACTATGGTGATCAGAAAATCCAAGTTTAGCAAATAATTTATTAACAATTAATTCTGACTACAATCAAAACTAAATAAGCGGTTGGGAATGTTCATGTGAGTCAATGGCCAGAACCACAGTGCAATGCAATAAGGCAAAACGCATTGCCATGGTGGTGCGTCTCTGCATAAGGGCAGGTATCCTGAGATAAAGCTCATTGCGCAGGGACCCGGTCACCAGCAGACCTGCTTGATAGCGAATGCCTCTTCTCTGGCCCCAGCACCTTTGAGCTGATATTTCCCTGAGATTACATCCACTGGCCATGGCCCAGCTGCTCCCATGGACCAACCCAACCCAAGCTTGGTGCTACACCACATTCTCCCTCATGAAGAACAGGTCCACAGGGAGCGTGGACACCTCCCTGCTTGGCTGTTCCACCATTTGCCTGCTCCCCACCCCGCTGCTAAGGAAGTACTGCCAATCAAAGCTGAGCGTGCCCACAGAGAGGCGACGTTGGGGGTTTTTAGGGATGGGGGTGAAGACAGGATTTGTGCATAAGTGATTTTTAAACTTCAGCTCAGCCGTTATCCCCCCCAGCAGATAGGCTTTTACCGAGCTTTCCACCACCCCCTTAAAGCAAGTTGCTAGAATATGGTACGTTTGGGTTGCTCTGATTTAGCACTACCTGCTTTTGTCCTTGCAAAGACTGAGAGCCTGGCTCGGTATTTAGAAGGGTGGTACCAGAAACGCCAGAACCTTTTCTAAGAAATGTATATGGCCCCCACTAGTGTAGTTAGACCTGGTCAGGAATTTTTCACTCAACTATTTTTGTGCTAAAACATGGTTGCTGTTTACAAATCTTCCAACTCAAAAGCTTTTTGGAAGGAAGAGCTGAAATTGTCAGACTGTCCCATTTCGGCATCTTCCATCCAGAAAGTTTTGGGAGTTTTGAGTTACAGTGACTTTTCATTTCAAAATCTTAGTAAATTTAGACTGAAAAAAAGGTTTCTAAAACAGGGGGAAAATGTCAAAATTGAAATAAAAAATACTTAGATTGACCCCCAAATAGTGTGGGTTTTGTTTGTTTTTGTTTGCAAAACCTTTTGAGATTTCAACTTTTCATCCTGATCTGGGATAGGAAAATTTTTTTGAAACCTCAAAAATTCTCGCAGGGTAGGAAAACTGCTTCTGTCCTCACCCTTGCCACAGTATTTGAGCACTTCACAATCTTGAATGTGTTTATCCTCACAACACCCCTGTGAGGCAGTCAAATGCTATTACCCCCATTTCACTAAGGCATAAAGAGAGTCAGTCACTGGTCGAGGTCATGCAAGGAGGCAGTGGTAAAGCAAGGAGCTGACGCGGGTCTCCAGAGTCCCAGGCTCGCACCCAATCCTCTGAACCACCCTGGTCCTCTTTTTCAGTTAATTCCAAGCTGGCCAATGTCGGCTTGGAAAAAAGCCGATTTACTGATTTCTGACCCTCCAACTGAGGCCTGTGCAAAAGCTCAGAGATCAGTAGAAGGCTTCTAACCGAGTCTGTTGGAATTTCCACTAGGGTTTCAAAATTCGTAAGTAAACAGTTTTCTATGGGAAATCTTTGCCGTGACAAGAAGCTCCAAAGAGTTAGCGGAACAGAGGTGCATATACCACATGTATAAATCACTTATCGCCTGCTGCTAAAATAAATGCCGTCTTGATCACTGAGCTTTCATTGCAGCTGCCTCCAGTTCTGTCTCTGCTTCAGCCCTCCACATGGCCTTCTTTTCGGTATTCATCCTCAGCAGCGTGTCATCTCTTCTAGCAGCCTTTGAATATAAACGGTGAAACTCATTTGCACAATAAAATTTCCCCAACAATAAATATCCCACTTGTTTGCTTCTCTTGCTTTGGCACCCCAGTGTTCTTTTGATTTTTTACAGTGAAAGAAGTTATTGAAGATAGATTTCCTTGCTTCACCTAATTGCCAGCATTTGCAGCCTCTGATTAGCAGAGAAAGCATATTGCCTTTGCTCCAAAGGCATGCGAACAGCTAGGACAAACCGGGGGGGCTTTCATCACTGAAAGACCCAGGAGCAGAGACCCTCTGGAGTTGTTTTTGTTTGGTTCCAGTACCCATCCATCCATCAGTGTTTGTTTAATTTATTTCACTCACAGCCTTCAGGCCACCAGTTTCCACATCTAGGTTTCCCATCCCTGCCAGGAGGCCACCTGTTCCCACCTACGCTGAGCTGACATTCTTGGAGGCAGTGTTTTTTCCTTGCTGTCACTCATCAGGAGGGTCACACCAGCCCAGCAAGGAATAGTCACTGTACACAGTGGATGCGTGTGTAATTAGACCGAGGTGCTGGATGGCCTGCCTCACAACCAGCAGGGCAGCAGCCGAGTGATGCCGCAGCAAATGACAGTTCCTCCGGGGCAAGCTGAGCTTGTGTGGTCTGGTCAGTGGGGAGTGAGAGCCCACAGCACTGGGAAAAGAAGGGGCTGAGTGGCCTGAAAGCAATGGATACAGTGTCTCACTTAGGGCCTGAGCCAAAGCCCATTGAAGTCAGTAGGAGTTGTCCATTCTCCTTGGAGACGACCCATGCTGAGCCACAGAGAAATAACTGGGTTTAAAGTTGCATTGCAATGGGTTATTGCAAGTCAATCAGAAAGAATAATTGTCCAATGAGTCACATGACCAATCCCATATTAGAGTCAGGAACATGTGGTAAGTAACTCATCATCCCTAATATATTGGTTAATGTGTATTTGCTCAAAAACCCTTTGTATTTATTAAGAAAAATGCGTACCTGCCTGCACCGTTCAAACAGTGCGGCTGCTGACCAGTCAGTACGAACACACTTACCTGCTTGCCTGAGATGATCATGACCAAGCAGCCTAGCAGAGTCAGTGCCATTGTGATGTAGCAAATTTTGATCCTCACTCTGCTCGTAGCAGCTTTGATGACCTCAGATCTGCAGAAGGACAGAGCAGGTTTCTGGTCAGATCACAACAACATGGAATAAAACAAGAGGGTTTTTGGGGGGAAGGGGTGGGAGTTGTTTAAAGAATTGCACAATTCTTGCCAGTGGCAGTTTATTTTTGCTCAGAGGTCTTCTGTTTTCTTTATATTGATTGATTGTTAAACAGGAAGTTAACAGTAAACTAGCCGCTGCCTGAGGGATTTAGCCAAATGCTGCATAAAGCAAACAGCTGAAGGAGGCCCACCAGGGAATGAACGCTGCTCCTCTGCCTTTTCCTGACCCACTCAAGAGTGAGGAGCAGACAAGTGGCAGAGCTTGGAGTGCAATTTAATCCTTTTAATGATTGAAATCCAGGGGGCCACATCCTCAGCTGGTTGTGCTGCTTTAACCTAGATGGGGGTCTGACCCCCATTGGTACGTACGAATGATGGCACCGCCGGCTAATGGTACCTTTGGTGGGGTGACCTGGTGCTCTGGCCTGGGCCAGGAATGCACATCTTGGCTATGATTAATGGAGGCTTTTCACATTGCAGCTGCTTCTCACAGCGACTCCCCCTTTGGTCTGTTATTATCATCCCCTAACATTCCAAGAACAGCTCCTGCCCGAGGCGCGTCTCGAGTCTGGCTTTTCAACGTCGAACAGTCAGCCAAAGCAAAGCAAGCCGCCCAACAGCTGCAAGGAGGATGGAAGCCAGCGGGCAGCTGCTGAAGGCTTAAAGCACAGGGCAGTAGCACACCAGCTGGGAGGATTTTATGAAGCCCAGCGCATCTGCCACCGTGGCCATCAAGTTACACAAGTTATTAATAGATTCTCAGCAGGGCTAAGTGAACATAGTTCGCCAGTGCAGGTCACCTGCATCGCGGGAGCCAGTGTGGGGAGAGAAGCCACTTCTTGCACAGGCGGGTGGGCAGAGGAAAAGTCAGGAAGCAAATTGTGATTCTCAGAGCCACTGTCTGGTTCCTGCCCTGCTCCTGCTCCTGGGACCGTGAGTACGCTCTGCCCTTGACTTGTTCTGGGCCGTGTCCTTATAATCCATGTTTTGTAGCGCGCACCAGTAGTGACTGATCGCCAGCACCTCCGGGGCCATCCTGCAAACACCTGCAGACCTTTACCGGTCCCGTGGGTCTCCGGGAGACTCCCTATCGCAGCACGGTTGAGCACATTTGTGCTTGCTTGCAGGATTAGGGCCTTGAATGGAAAACAAATATCAAAACGGAACGGATCTGAGCCACAGGACGAGGCAGATTCCTGCACTAACCCCACCCCCAAATCAAATACACCTTCGAGTCAATCCACATTTTGAAACCCCCACGTGTTTCCCCACTGACTCTGTTCCCCTCCCTCAGCGGAGAGCCCAGGGGAATCCTCTATGCTAGAACACCCACTTTGAAGACATCTTTGTTTAATGTTTCTTTTCCTGGTGTTCAGTTGTGTTAAGTGCCCACAACGGTCACTATCATGAGGCATTAGGAGCGAATGAGTCACTTCCCAGAGCTGCAAAATCGCACAGCAGTTCAAACATGATCTTAGGCAACAACTAACTGTATTGCAGATCCTTCCACACATCCTGCGGGGAAAAACATACCACGGGTGCTGCAGTTCTGGGCACGAAGAAAGATGTGTGCTTGTGCAGGCCAGAGCCGTGGGCAGGTGGCAAACAAGCAGTTTGTAAGAGCTGTGGTTTCTTGCTGCAGGCATTAGCATTCTTGTGCAAACCCTTACCCATGTTAAAATGATTGGGACTATTGCTTGATCCCAGCAGCTCCGTTACTTAGGGTCCCCGGCTAAGTGAGGTGTCCTTGTAGCTCAGAGACATCACAGCCCTGCACCTTGGCAGTTTTCCCAAACACCTTCCTACTGACGCCAGGGAAATGCATGAAATGGCCAAAGCTACATTCAGCCCTTGAGGCTGTAGATGGTAGATGCAGTTTTCCCAGAGACATGTTGACTGTTCATAGTCATTGCGGAGCTGTTTCTCCTGGGTTCTGCAGATGACTTAGGGCACTTCTTTGACCGTTATTTCTTGCAATAGACATTTTAGCATGGCAGCTTAAGCCAATCACTCATGAAACTGTAGAAAAGAGTGGCTTTAATTACATCTGTATGGGGAAAGCATGTGTTGAGGACCAAGTAAAGAACCCCCCCACCACCACATAAACACACCAATGTTAAAAACCAGGAGGCATTAATGTCTCTACTCGTTGAACTGATGTTCCTTTTTAAAAAAAAGATCTAAATAGGGAAATGAAAGTATAAACAGGCATGATGGAAACTCACTTCAGATGTTTTTTGCTAAAGCTATGGATGTTCCCATGTGCCTTTCTTAATCACTTTAATTCATATAAGTGGTTAAAGCACATAACCTGAAATGGACATTAGGCAGCACAGTGATTTGTGAGCTACAAAGCAATGTGTGTTAAAAATGGTTTCTGTCCTCTTCTGAAATTCCTAATCTCCAAAGCAATTTAACCCAGTTCACTTTACAGAGTTGGCAAAAAAAGCTACTGCTTCAAGATGGGTTTGTATTATTTTTGGACCGAGATAGCAGCGCGCCCACACAATTCATTCACAGTCACGTAGTCCTGTTGTAATATTAGAAAAAAGAACAGTCACTGTATAAGCGTAGTGTGGGTGACTGACCACGTAAGGGAAGGTTTGAACTGGCAGTTTTACATATATCCAGTGGTGGAGATTTTGACAACATAAGAAAACAGGTCTACTTACGATAATAGAGCTGGAATATCCTCCTCTTTTTTAAACCGTCCTGCCCATAATAAAATCTTTTTATCAAATGCTGTAGGTCTTCTGTCATTTCTGAATGTGCTACGGCCTTTAAAAGATATTACCAAAGAAAGTCATCAGCTAAGTTAAGAGTGGAAGTAAAAAGCTGCATTTAAAGAACGAAAGTCTCAGACTGAAAGTTTAAAGAAGGGCTTCACGTCCTCTAGGAAACCTGTCGTTAAGGGCAAAATCCACCTTCAATTAAGATCAGTGAGATTTAGCCACTCACCTCAAGGGCCTTGTCTAGACATTTTCTTTTGTAGTTGTTCCCCATTGCAATTCAGCTGGTGCTAGCAATGATGAAAGGGGTTTTTTAGTCATTGTGTAGTCTAGCCATTGCCAACAATGGTTAAAATACCAGTGGCCAGTCTACATTCGGGATGCGCGCTCTGCCAGGCAATGCAACGGTGCATTGTTCACAACAACACTACACGAAGTTAGAAAATTTCATTTAATGAATTTTATGGAATTTTCCAATTTGGGGGCAAAACTTGGATACATGGGATGAAACCCTGGCCTCACTGAAGTCAATGGCAAGATTCCTATTGATTGCAATGGGCCAGGATGACACCCCGAGATTTTTAAGGCCAGCAGGGACGTTAAGATCATTCCAGCATCAAGCCTGTAAATGAAATGAAAAATCTTTAATTTAAAAAATGTTGGAAGGAAATTCACTTTTTCTTTGGTGGGAGGGAATTTTCATTTCATTTATGAGCCTTTGCCGTTAAAAAAAATGTTTCAAAGAAATAATTTTGAGATGTTCTAATAAAAATGGTGCTGCCGGGGTGGTGGGGGGGGGAGGTGGTGGACACAGCCAAGGACTGGCTCCAAGTGCCTTGTTGTTAACTGCAGCCTGGCCGATGTGGGCTGATTTTGCTTGCAGCGAGCCGCTGAGTGGCGAGGTAACGAAGGCTCTTTCTCTCTTTGAGGGCAGCATCCCAGAAAACGTATCACAAGGTCAGAGTGACATTCTCCCCACCGCGGTGAACGGCTTGATCTGTACTTTGCTCCCAGATGTCAATGGCAAGTGTCTCGCCCACCCCAGTAATTCCCTTCACTGAAATCAACAACACACACGGCTCCCAGGAAAAGCTTTGCAGCGAAAACAGACTGTACATTTTTTATGTTTGTAGAAAGAAAACCCCCCCAAATAAATGGCTGGTCTGAAACGATATCCATTTTTCAGCATTACCGCACACAGGTCAAGCAAGAGATTTACAAGGAGCTGTTCCTCCCCCCAACCCTTCCAGTTTGGTGTTCAGAAGTCAAAAACCCAGCTCAAGTCATCCTCCTCATTTCTCTGTATTTGGATGTAACCGTGTTAGCTGCAGCACGCAGTACAGCGATGGGCAGCTGCAGGAGAGGCTGCTCCGGTATCAAGCAGGAACCGAACGAACTTCAGGCCTCCCCTGCGCTGACCCAGTCGCACTCCTCCGTCGCCAGGCACGGCCACTGCTGCAGCTTCCCCTCTTTGCTGGTGTGATTAGATCAGTTTTGCCCTTGGGCCAAACCAGCAAAAAATTCTCCCTTTCCAAGGTTAACAAACACCAAACAAAAAGTCCCCAAAACGTGCCTGTCTGCCCATTCTTCCTCTGCGGCGGGGTATAATCGCACCGCCTCAGTGCACCGCCCTGCTGCCATGGAAGAGTCTGTGCTTTTCCACTGCCATGTCCCTGAACCAGCTGCTCCAAACCCAACCCTCCCTGTTTTCCTTTTGCCCCAGGGCCACTGCCAACATTGGCCTCCTCCCCAACCCTTTCCCAGGATTCTCCAGTCCAGCACCTCCATGCTCCTTCTTCTGCCCCCCCCCACCTGGGACTGGGACCACCACGGGGCACACCCACGCACTGCAGAGTCTCCCCTGCTCTCCCCAATATCTCTTTGCACTGAGCACAAGGGCTTTCTGAGATCTCTGCCCCCTTTCCCCACATGTTTTGCTTCCAGCCTATGGTTCCCGCTGAATCTCTCTGCTCTGGGCCAGAACTTGAGAATGTCCTGGGCCCTCGCCTGCATTCCTCAAAGGCCTTATCTATTTTCCTTTCCCACCCCTCTCCCCCAGGCAGACACTCTGGCTCTGAGAGAGAAGAGGGATGTTTTGCTGAAGAGAGTCTTGTTGACCAGGGACCGTGTCTCCTGTTTCGTCTTGTTTTTAAATGCTCAAAATAGTGAGGTTTAGCAGACTGTCCGCCGTGTTAATTCCTTGCCAAAGTTGCCGTTCCACAAGGAGAACGAGGAGTGAGGTTGTGTTAAGATACAGTCCACTGGGAGACTGACAACACGCTCTCATGAGAGCTAGCTATGGGCACCACCGTCCGTTCTAATGCATTGCACCACACGAGATTATCCAGGGGAGCCCATTGGTAGTCTCTCACTACAAAATAAGTCCTCTGCCCCAGCCTGGAACTGCGGTCCCAACGTTGGGCCTGAAATGAGGCCAGCTGAAGTAAGCCCGCTGTGAAAGGATAACAAGAAATGGCCAGCCGGACGCCTGCCAAGGAAGAGAGCCAGGCCAGGCTGCTGAAAGCTGGCAGTGCAGGTTAGTAAAGGAGACCTAGGCAGCCAGGGGTGACACTGGTAGGGGTGGAGGTGGCTGAGCACCTGCTGCAAGGTACCAGGTATCGTGACTGCTGGGGGAGCCACTCGGCAGGGCTCATCGGGAGCGCCAAGCAGCTACCCCACCCTCCAAGCCACCTCGCCCCATGGGAAGACTGTGCCAGCACTAACTGCCCTCTCTCAGGAGAAATCCCCCCTCAGGGTCTCTCTAGCCCAGGGGAGTGTAATTCAGTCCGCTTCCTGCCTAGCCAGCTTTCTGTGCCCACTGCCTGAGAACATTACCTTCACCTGCTGCCTGGCAGGAGCCTTCGGGGACACCGAACCTCGGCGCTGCCTGACCCGAACCCTTCCTGCACAGACATCACGGGTCTCCCAATTTCTAACACTCCCACTGCGGGGAGAGACCCCGCTGGGAGACCTACCTGGATGCTACAGGATGAACCCTGGGTATCCCAGAGCTGCTATCAGGGCATATTTGTAAACTTAAGGTGACAATTTACTTTGCAAGGCTTGAGTCTAATAGCAGCTCCATCAGCCCTGGCCGACTGCCTACCGTAATATGAATAGCTTCTCTACTAGGACTTCATTCCTAGGGCATGAATAGATACATCTATTTCCTGGCTGGTTTGTTTTTAATATAACTAGTTTACTTCCATGAACTGGGAACATTTGCTTTGACGGAAGCAGGACTATTTTAAAATGGAAATTAAGAAATTGTCCATGTACCCTGTAAAGAACATACAGAATCTCCTCAGCTTAGCCAGGGGATAGAGAAACGGGTCAGTCACTAGCCATTTTACTGTAAATTATGTGAAACACAGAACAAAACATTTCTACCCACCTGGAATAGCTGTTTGAGAAATAACCTTCTTTGTGGCCTCTGCTTTGTTACAAAGTGTTCTTCTTGTCAATATCTGAGCGTGCTTGGTACATGGACACCTCCAGAAATCGGTTGTTCTCAAAATGCTTGTGACGAGAGGCTTACTTTTCAATAGCCGCCCCAGCATTGTGTGCCCCATGCTGAAATGTCTACTTCTACCTCTTGTGCTTCAGTGAATAAACAACTCAGTAGTAGTCATTTACTCCTATAGACCTGATGTTCCAGGCAGCACACAGCAAATCAAAATAAATTTGCCAGGTGTTCGAAGGTTAAACTGCTGTATGTCTGCTGACGGTATCATATCTTTACACCACTTACCACCTTCGCTGAGTCACAATGACTCAAGCACTAGATCTACTGCTCGTGTTTGCTCAAAGACACACCTTTAAAATCACAAGGGCAATAACCCTCACAGCTCCTGCCTATGTACAGTGGGCCTAACCCAATTCCCATTGAAGTGACTAAGAACTGTATGTCTCAGGCTCTGTAGCTCCAAGGAGCTGCCAATGAGAGTAAAGATTTTGCATTTCTCTTATTCTTCGCTCTGTAACCCCCATGACCAGCAACAACAAATTCTGTAATGACTGTATTGATCGAGAACTGAAATCTCAGTTTGTGTTAATAGAAAGAGTGCTGTAAAAGATGCTTTTCCCAAAGGGAAGTTCTGTAGCTGTTAACTGTCATTTCGGGTTAAGCCTATAAGAGACCTTAACAATCACACACATTTTATCTTGAAAACCAATTGATTTAAACATGCATCTTTAAGAAGGAGACACTTTCTTTGTTACTGAATAATGGTAAATATAGGCTGGTGGAGAGAGAACTTATCATGATTAAAGCTAAGATTTTGTCATGGTTGTTTTTAGTAAAAGTCACAGGCAGGTCATGGGTAATAACCAAAAATGCACAGAAGCCCATGACTTGTCCCTGACTTTTATTAAAAATAACTAAGATAAAATGGGAACAGAGGAAGGTCCAGCACCCACCACTGCTGGGGCTCCAGGGTTTCCCCCCCCACTCAGGGTGGCTGAAAACACAGGGCCCCTCCCTGCCACTGGCAGCAGTTTGGAGCTGTGGGGTCTGCCCTTGGCAGCTGGGAACTGCAGGTCTCCCTCCTCCCCCAGGGACTGGAAGCTGTAGAGTTCCCCACGGCAGCGGCTTGGAGCTGCGGGGTCCCCCCACCGCCTGCACCACCTTCCATAACCTCTGTGACAATATTTTAGCCTTAATCCTGATATATTACTGGCCCTGGATTTCAGTGGATGTCACAGTACTCAGCTCTTTGTTGTTATTAGCCATCCATTAACTAATTTACCTCATGTACCTAAAAAAGAAACGATTAACAATCTCAAATTTGCAAGCAGATTGATTGCATGCCAATCTTTTGGTGATGAGGGCAGTCTGAAGAGAAGAGAAGAGAAGAGAAGAGAAGAGAAGAGAAGAGAAGACGTCTAGGCAGCTGGCAGTTTCAGTTCTTAGGAGTTCTTGCCCCCTGAATTAGTTCCTGTGGGTCTTGTGATAAACCCCCCAACTACAAAGCAAAATTCATCTGCCACCTTTGTGTTATGCCTGGTTTCAAGTAGAAGCCACTCAGAGCCACTCAATTGAAGATGGTTTCCACCAGAAGCCACAACGTCAGCCAGTTGTGTCTGAAACTTGGCCCAGGGTCATGAATCTCAGGGATCCTGAAACCAATTTGACATCTGCCACAAAAACTAAAAGTAAGCAATTTTCACTTGGTTCTGGGTTTTGTTACAAACATTTTACAACATTTTGTTTGGAAAAAGTTACTGTTGTGACCTTTAAGCAACATTTCCAAGGCCCCTGGAGCGGCCTGGATCCCAGGAGTTTAGGAGTCAGGGCAGTTCGGGGTGTCTTGGTGCCAGGGCTGCCAGGCTGCCAAAGAGTCAAGTGGGCAAGTGGACAGGAAACCAGGCAGATTTCAAAACCTGCCTGGCAAGCAAGTTCCCATTGGAAACCTGCCCGCTTGCCACTGGAATTTTGTCAAAATGGGACATTCCCGCAGAACGTTTCTGTTTTCTCAAATCAGCATTTTCAGCCGAACAATATTCCATCAGAAAATTTCCACCCAGCCCTGGCTCTGCTGTCACTGACTAACCTCCCTGTAAATGAGAGCTTTGAAAATAATCCTGTTCATATTACGCACTCTCTCTTAGCTGTGCTGGAGCTGCAAAGCAGACAGGAGGACATCGTCAACAACTTACTTGTGTCTCCAAACAGCTAAGAGGTTAACCACAGAGAGAGAGGCAATCTAAGGATAGGGTGTCCAGATGTCCCGATTTTACAGGGACAGTCCCGATTTTTAGGTCTTTTTCTTATATAGGCTCCTGTTACCTCCCACCCCCTGTCCTGATGTTTCACATTTGCTGTCTGGTCACCCTATCTAAGGAGAAAGTGCCCGTTTTACACAGTAACATTTCAGAGCAGAACTGCACTTACAATATTTCATAGTCAGCAAAGTAAGAAGAGTATGTGACAGTTACAATTAGTTTGGCTACAGTACAGCATTATGTAATATTTGTCCTTGAATGGAAGTGATCACTGAACCATAGCTATAACCTAAACAAAGTCTGGGTGGTCCTGAATGTGTTTAATAATATCATCCCTATTAAGATTTTATACACACAGAATGAAGCATGAACAATGTCATTTTATCAGCTTGATGTTTCCCCTTCTGGTTTTTGCACAATATTCTCTCTAATGGTTCATGAAATGAAAATGCAAAATAAATTTCCTATTTGGAGCGCTGTGTTATTTACTCTGTTTATACATACGAGGCTCTAAAGTTGATTTATAGCCAGGAAGAAAATGCTAATTTGAAGGGAAGAGGCTTTTGCCAAAGGGAAAGTTTTAAGAACCACTTAACGCTATCAAATTGAATATTGCCTAAGACAATCAAAGCGGGGGGGGGCGGGTGCGATAGAACACAGATTGTGGTGTTGGTTAGGATGTTCTTTAAGGAGTTGGGTGGTGAAAGATGGGAGACAGAGGGAACAAAATGAATCATTCAAGCTATTCAGCCCTTGGCCCCAAGGAAAAATACTGCTCTGTTTATAGAGATGGTTTATGTTTTAGAAAACATGAATTTATCGACATTGAAGGAAAAAACTTGTGCTGATGACAACTGTGCTGCTTTTCCTCCTTGACAAAAAACAGACAATGCACCCAGACATAACACAATGTATTTAGCTTAATTTGCTTGTAATTCAATAAAGCAAATTAGATCCATTTCCAGATTACACAGCCATACAGCAACGAAATGGGAGTTTGAGCTTCCAGCTGCAAACTCTGCTGCAAGCTAGACCTGCAAACCAACGTTACTCAGTGAACGTGATTATGATCTAATGGGCACAGCAGAAACCTGGTGGGCTGGCTGGGAATATCACTGGAGCTAGACAATTGTGCAGAGAGGAGATGGGCAGAGAAGAAGTGGGGGGGTTGGTTTATATGAGACAAGTTTTACATGCAGGCTTTGGTGTGCGTAACTCTGCTTGCTGCTCTGAGTTCCTCGTTTCCCTTAGGAGCCATGCTGCTGTGCCATCATCCCCCTTCACTTACCCCGTGGCTGCACAACAGAAATGTCCAGGGGAGGCTCTGGACTTTACCAGCACTTATGGACATTAAGTCCTGTACAGAAAACCGAGGGCCCAGCATGGGAATGCCCTTCAAAACTCACTCTGCAGAGTCGGGGGCTTGGGATGTGGGGAGCAGTAACGTCTCCATTTGCCACACTTAGAGCATCTTGCATTCCAATTCCTTCTCCCCTCAGCCCCTCCTGTGGGGGAAACCTGGGCTCCTCCGCCTGCTCGGTGCCATTTGGGGCCCCGGTTCAGCAAGGAACCTAAGAATGTGTGTCACTTGAAGAATGCACCTTGCTGAATCCGGGCCTAAAATGCTTGTTGGCACTGAGATCAGCACTTCTTGTGTTTAATACTTCCCAGGCCCTGCACAAAAGCAGAGCCCCATCTCAATGAACAGTCTGGGCCCCAGGGCAAGTTTCACTGTAAATGGAGTTCCCGGAATAATGAGGCCCGTACTCAGTTTTTAAGCAACAGTCAGGCAATTCTCCCATTGGCTTCAGTGGGAGTTTGCCCAAGTAATAACTGAGACTGAGAACCAGACTGACTTCTGCCCTTCCCCTCCCCACACGCGTTTCCCAGCTCCTTCTTCCCTATCCCACTTGGCTGGGGGCTGTGCATGGGGAAGGGGCCAGGCTAGCGTGACATTCACCCTGCATAGTTGTCTTCCCCCTCACACACACAACCTGGGTTCAAACTGTCTAAAGCCTGGTGCAGCCTTCTACCTTGGGGCTAATTCCCCCTTTGGCTTCTGCTGAAGCTAGAAGAACTTGCAATGGACCATTTTACAGCAAGATTTTGGCCACCGATTATCAGTATTTATTTGCTGCAAAATCCGGTGGGGCACTTTAATGTCCTTCTCTATTGCAAATGCTGCTGGGCATTTACTCGGCGTGAACTCACTCCTTTCCCTATCTGTGCACGCCCAGCTGTCAGCACGACTACCTTCCTTAATGGTCAAATTGGCAAGGAGAAGCGGGAAGCCAACAGCCAACTCTGCGCAGATAGGGAGGGCATGGAGAATTGGGTGGAGTTTATTCTCCTTAAACCTCGTTTGACAGCTAGAGTCGGCAATGTTACTTTGGCAGAGACTTCTCATAGCAATTTTCACAGGTTAACTTGGTTCTGGACTTCTCAAGGTCCCCTCCAGGCCTATATTTCGACGATTCTGTATCAGCTGTCCTGAGCCATCTTGCCCAGCCAAAAGCTGAGTCCCAAGGCAGTGATACCTCGCCAGGCCTGAGCTTCCCCCCCACCCCATCTCACCATGCTCACTGGGGTAGATTGCCTCGTCAGTCAGCTCCACTTTCCCTTCATACCAAGAAGTGAGCAAGTACCAGTTTGACCCCAGTCACCCAGCACACTGAGGAGCAGGGTCCGTTCTTTATGCTGGTGCAGCTCTGGGGGAATGCCACTGAAGAGAGAATCTGGCCCGGAGCTTTTGCCGCAATGTTCTGCTCCCGTGGAACTTGCAATAGTCACAAAGGGTCATCGGCGGAGGGCAGTCTGGCCTTTGCAGCCAAAACAGAGATGCGTCTTTTCTCCCACCTCCTCGCCCTCATCCACCTCCGTGTCATTCATTCCCCAGGAGTGTCTCTCTCCATTCCCAGCATGCCCCTTTCATTCCTCTCAGCACGCTCCTCTGCGCACAACTTCCCCAAACCCCGCAGCACCTTGTCAGTTCTCTCCTCACACTGTCTGCCCCACCATCACATCACACTCCTCCCACTAAAGCTATGGGGCTAATTCCGTACTCCTTGCTCAAAGATCCCACTGAGCCCAAAGGGAGTTTGCTAGGTGGGGATTTAGTAAATTCTGCAGGAATTGGCTCTGTATGTGGCAGACCTTGGAGAAATACCTTGGACATCCATTAACCCGGTGCATTACATAAGAACATAAGAACGGCCATATTGGGTCAGACCAAAGGTCCATCTAGCCCAGTATCCTGTCTTCTGACGGGGGCCAATGCCAGGTGCCCCAAAGGGAATGAACAGAACAGGTAATTACCTGGAGTTGCAGTGTTATGCGGCTGACTCATTACAGAAGACTGTAGGTTGTTATGGCGAGTGCCTTGTTTTCAATCACATGCTTTTTACAGCTTGAATGGTGAACCACACCTATTGTGCCAAGCAGCTGTGTGAAAGGTCACTGGGGAAGAAGCACTTTTCAACGGGAATAACCTGAACAACACATCTTTTTCCTGAGTTAGTATTGGTTTAACAATCAAACTTTTTACAAATATGTATCTCTTCCCACCCCCACCCCCCCCGCAAGTATACAGTTTCTTTTAGACTAAAGAACATTTTAAAAAATAAATATTAAAGCCGACTGGAAACCAACTTACAGCTGGCTCCTGAGGGCCGCCGCAGCATTCCGCAGGAAGCAAGAATGACAATCTCCTGGCTCAGACAGTGGTGTAGGACACGAGCAATGGAGATTCAAGTCCCACGTCTGGCCCCGCCTCCCTGTGGGACCTCAGGCCCGCTGCTTCTGGGAGCCTCAGTTCCCCATCTTTAAAAGAGGCAGAGTAGTGCGAGGACACAGTCATTAACATTTGCCAGGCGCTCTCTCACTACAGTGACGAGGTCAGACCACCACTGCCATACGGGGGCCTTTACGCCCCAGCAGGGTGGCTGCCACCAGCGCTACGCTCAGTAATTAAGAACTTCTGGGAATAGGGCACTTTACTCACAGTGACAGGTGCTTCCTCCCTGGTGAACCTTCGACCTATCGGTTTGAAGAACGTGGACCCAGGAGCGGTGATCAGGTAAATAATCATTTATATCTTTAACTTGAGTTACGGTGCTTGCTAAATAGTGCGAATGAACCTACAGTTATCATGCCTTCGAATGCAAAGAACCTTACAGACTATTTTAAAGTGGGCTTTGCTGTCTGACGTCTAGTATTTAGCTGGAGGCCCAGTGGTAGTAACAGTTAGCACTAATAGAAGCCTAATAGAAGCTGGCATTAGTGAGTAACCGTGGGTGAGAAGATTCAGCAATATAGACCTTGTGATAAACTGTCTAGACCGTAAAGGCTTTACTTAGCCAGACCTATTGCATAGAGAACCGTCGCGCCGCGCAGCTGCTTATGACAGTTGTGAGACCCACCCAAGTGGGCAGCAGGGATGACAAATATGGACAAGCGGCCAAAACGTAACCAAATAGTGTCTCAGCAATAGGTAGGTGTAAGGAATAGGTGCCTAAAAAGGAAATCAAACCCGACCATCTGTGGGACCTCGAGATAGCAGGAGGGTGGAAACCTTAACACTTAATCTCACCTCAAGGGGAACCCCCAACCCCACAGGTTTGGGAGTATATGTGATGCTGTCATCTTACCTGGTTTTTCTAGTTCTGTGATTTCGCTTATATTGATCATGCTGCTAATAAAATTCAAAGTCTCTGCGTCTCACCAATCATCTTAGTAATTCAGCTCTAGCTCACCACCAAGGAATGAATCTGTTATTAGTGACAAATGCATTTTGCACCCCAAATAAACCGAAGAAGTGGGTTGTAGCCCACGAAAGCTTATGCTCTAATAAATTTGTTAGTCTCTAAGGTGCCACAAGTACTCCTGTTCTTTTTGCGGATACAGACTAACATGGCTGCTACTCTGAAACCTGTCATAAAGCTACAGAGGGTGGGGTGTTTACTATCACACAACAACACAGCAAACCTACAGCTGCTCCTGGAAAGCATCGCATGGCCGACACCTAGTCTTGCACACCCCTTTGGGCCCAGTCTCACCTCACGGAAGTCAGGGGCAGAACTCAAACAGCATAGCCCCCGCTGCTCAGATGGCACGGAGAGCTGGGAGCAGTGTCAGAACCGTGAGAATACAGCTGGGCTCTGGGGGCAGCCGATTGGGTGACTTGCTGCATGTTCCCCCACGGGCCTGCAAGCATCAGGCAGAGCTCTGTTTTCTTTCCTTTCCCCTCCTCCCTCTTTTCTGTGTTTCTCTTGTTTTATATTTACCGGTAAATATAATTAAATCTTAGAAATTTCTGAGTGTAGCACAAGCAGAATCAAGTCCCCAGTAACAGAATCCTGAACCCAAACTGCTTTCCATTTTGTGGGAGTAAGAAAAACAATCTAGAAGCCCCATCACAAGATTGTGTTAATGATCTGACCAAACATATCCCACCCTGTCACACCTGGGGTGTTCACTCAAAACCAGGACACCTCACTCCATCTCAGTCTAGGGGCCCTCTCCCTGCAATCTGGGGTTCAGAGATGATGCAGCTTCATATTTCATGGGGTCTTGTGTTCTCCAGGTAACGTGGAAGGCATCTAGCCTAAGGGTCTACGACTGCAAATCCATGAGAAATCAAAAGCTCACTGGCTATTTGCCACCATGTACAGGTCAAGTTCAGAGATCATTGACTGTGATCATGTTGCAACTGCAGCACCTTGAAGCAAAACTGAACTTGGATGGTTTGTGCAGACGCTTGGAAAACGGCCACCAACAGGAAGCCATTAGATGTACATTTTCTTAAGGACAGTCAAGTGCAATTCTGCTATTTTCAGAGGCAGCCGCTAAGGATAATACAGCTGCTCAAAACTACATGAGGAAAGTGTTTTTGTGGGGGGAAGAGAGGGCATCCCTTTTTTAGCATTTCAAACTTCACAGTTTTGTCAACTTTTAAATATTAACAAATTTCTCCCAGCTCTACAGTTAATTGCAATTTGAAAAATTTACACCAGGTGAGCATCTAGCGGGACCCATCGACCTCAGTATGGAGAACATTGAACTGAAGACAAACGCGTCTAGTTTTGTTTAGAAGTAGCAGAATCTATGTGCTGCTGAGCAGGGCTCGTCAGGAATTTACTGACACAACAATTTCATGTTGGAAAATGCCGGTTTGTCAAAACTGAAACTTTGTGCAGGAACGTACCAGGTCTGACAAAACTCTCTTGGGGCTAGGGTGTCATTCCTGGTCAGAGGGAGACACCCAGACTGGACTAGCCAATGGCTCAGCGGCTATGCACTCACTGGAGATATCTGCGTGGTCTAATGGGGTCTCCAACTGTCCACAATGACAATGAAAGCTTCTTACCAATATAATCAATCTTAAACAGTTTATTTTCTCCTGCTATTCTTATAAAACAAATATACCAGCTAATGTGATTCATAGGCCTAGTCCAGGCCCCATTCAATGAGAGTGTTGCCACTGACTTTACCAGGACCAGGATTTGGCCTGGCTTCTGCTTTATTGTATTTAATCATTTTGTTCAGTTTGCAAATGATCTTTACCGAACAAGATTGCCTGGTCATTATCATTGGACACCTTTATTCGTGCCTGGAGTTACACCACAATTACTAGTAAAGTTTTGCCATTTATGATTAACAACACAATGTTTTAATAACTCCAGGGCCTTGTCCTGTAACCTTTACTCACATGAGTCATTCCCCTGACTTCAATGGGGCTACTTGTGGAGAACAGATTGATCATGGGAATAAGGATTTCAGGACCGCAGATCATAACTAGTGTATTATGTCCCATCAGTTCTGTACATAGGACTGGGTCCAAAACCCATTGAGGTCCAAGGAAAGACTCCCTGGGCGTTGAACTTTACTTAAGCTATAATGTTCAATATACAATGCACAAGAGTTCTACTCAGAGTCCGCAGCATTGGAACAATGTGTATCGTGGGGGTGCTGAGATCCATTAAACAAACCTGTAAACCCTGGATATGATGGAAACCACGTCAAGCCGGGGGTGCTGCTGCACCCCCAGCACCCCTGCTCATAGTTAAACCAAGGATTTATATCATGGCTCCAGTTTACTCAGTAAGGCATTAGGAATAGGTAGGCATCGGTCAGCTATGACATACTGGCTTATAGAGGGTCACAGAAATCCAGATATGAATTTTCCTAATGAGGCCACAGAGTAATTTGAGCAAAACTCCCATTGAACTTGCTCCAGGACTACGAACATCTGCGAACAAACCTGAAATCTTGACGTGGGAGAGGAGGACTGTTCCCTAGCTCACCATTTCACACGCCCTGGGTACAGAATTGCTGGGAACAAAAATCACAACCACAAAACAAGGTGGGGGAGGGAGGAGTATCTTGTATGGGACCCACTTCTGGTGAGAGGGACACGCTTTCAAGCTACACGGAGCTCTGTTAGTCGTCACTAATCCTCTCTCTGCCAGCCACCAGGATCTGACCTTTTCCCAGAGTTCATGAGTACCATGCAGTAGGAACGAAACGACGCTCTCTCCAGAGCATGCAACTCTGGCAAGCAGCCAGCATGCATTTGGCATTGCATGCCAACTGGACTGAAATGCACTCTGATTGCCTAAAGCTTTGTCTCATTACATAGAGGCTGATGAGCAGCCATATGGAAACAGTAAGGCTCCTGGGAAGTATGGACTCTCAGCAAAGAATTTGGGGGGTTGCAGTTCTTATAGCTAATGAAATTTACATATTGACTAGCTTCGCTTGGATTTGAAACAGTAACTGATTTCATAGAATATCAGGGTTGGAAGGGACCTCAGGAGGTCATCTAGTCCAACCCCCTGCTCCAATCCCCTGACAGATTTTTACCCCAGTTCCCTAAATGGCCCCCTCAACGATTGAACTCATAACCCTGGGTCTAGCAGGCCAATGCTATCCCTCCCCACATACAATCCCTCAGCTAATGCAAAGTGGTATATATAGCACAGGGGTCGGCAACCTTTCAGAAGTGGTGTGCGGAATCTTCATTTATTCACTCTGATTTAAGGTTTTGTGTGCCAGTAAAACATTTTAACGTTTTTAGAAGGTCTCTTTCTAGAAGTCTATAATATATAACTAAACTATTCTTGTGTGTTAAGTAAATAAGGTTTCTAAAATGTTTAAGAAGCTTCATTTAAAATTAAATTAAAATGCAGAGCCCCCCGGACCGGTGGCCAGGACCTGGGCAGTGTGAGTGCCACTGACAATCAGCTCACGTGCCACCTTTGGCACGCATACCATAGGTTGCCTACCCCTGATATAGCACATGTAGCATAAGTGTGCAAGAACCAGTAGGTAAAACAAAGGCATTTCTACCACTACAGCCATCAAATAGATTCTGAGTTGAATAATTTAGGTGTTTTTCAACTCTCAGGTCTTAGAACAGTTTAATTGAAACCTAGGGTGACCAGACAGCAAATGTGAAAAATCAGGATGGGGTGGGGGGTAATAGGCACCTTTATAAGACAAAGCCCCAAATATTGGCACTGTCCCTATAAAATTGGGACATCTGCTCACCCTATTTAAACCTAATGGACACCTGTTTCCCCAACAGGGTTTGAGGAATGCAATGACTAGAACAGCCTGGCTGTCTGCTAGGATTTTTTGGGGGGAGGACTTAGAAAAATGGCATTGTCTTCACAAACAGGTGTGTTTTGAAATTTTTCAGCCCATTAGTCAATAGTTTGAGGGGGCAAGAGGAACCTAATTAAGAAAGTTTGAACTATTTTGTGAAGAAATACAGTTTTCTAGTCTGATGCGCTACGCTTCTACTAATATAAAAATGTCTAAGGGTTTTAAGTCCATGCACGATCATGTACTATCAATCAGCTCAATAAATTGCATACCCTAGAGGGCTTGTTATAATAGACCCCGTACAATTGTTTCAACATCTCATTTTTAATGAATGCCCAAATATATGTAATCAGTATGACATACGGGTCCAAATTAATTCCTTGGTGAAATTAATTATTACATCAGGAATGAATTTGTCCCAAAAACTCCAACAGAGTCCCACACATTTTCAAATGTGATACATATTTGAGCAGCCCTATCAAACAGACCATAAAGACATCTTCAGAGCAGGTGCAATCCGTTAGGTGGGTAAGATGCATTTGGAGAACAATGTGTTTACTTTCCCAATTAAGCCTTTAGGTGATCAAAAGGACAATCAGGCGAATACAGCCGCCAAGCTACACCCACGGCACCAAACAAGAGTGCTGAGAGGACTGGAGCGGGGATGGTTTTCCACTGTGTATATCATTGCATGCCTGACTGGGTGTATTACGGTGTATAGATTGGGTTTGCTGCACTGCCCATCATGCTGACCACTGTTGTCACGTTTGTTTGTAATTTCCTGTCTGTCTGTACCTAGCTGCTGTTTCTTGTCTGCTTAGAGGGGAAGCTTTTGGGGGCAGAGACTTTGTTCTGTGTTTGTACAGCCCCTAGCACAGTGGGGTCCTGGTCCCTGACTGGGGCCCCGAGATGCTACAGTGATACAAATAAATAATGATCGTAATAACGTGTGAGGAAGGGAGGTTGTGTTTGACTGAAGCATCAAGTCTTGGCCAAACCTGATTAAAGCTTATCAGGCACAGGGCAGTGGTTAGCCCACGGCATTAACTCCTGAGTTCCTACATAAACCAACATTTACTCCTCTGACAATAACAATGAGTCCAGTCTAGCAAAAAAGGTCACTGGGCTGCCCATGTTGTGTAAATACACCTATGAAGCCACCGCAAAGGCTGGTTTATCTAGGGAAAAGCTTGGTCTGTCTCCCGGAAAGTAAGAGACTCAACTTCCTGGACTGGACGCCTCTGCCTCTGCCCATCCACCCAAAGCAATGCAGTGTGCCTTGGCGTAGGTGCATGGATTTCCCCAGCTAGGTCTGCTAAGAGACCACACATGACAACCCCCATGGGCAGCCCCCATGCTTTGTCAGCCTCCTGAAGTCCTGCTGACGAGGGCTTGAACTTTTCTTTGCATCTGCATTGTCATCACTGTTTACAAAACAAGTTTCCAAGAGAAGCTAAGTTATGAGCTGAGAAAAATAATAGAGAACAATGTAATCAGATGGAAGAGGGAGATCATTTCATTACCTGAACCAAGGCTCATTAGTCACCATTGCTCTGGGAAGACCTGATAAACTCAAACTAATGAGTCTTAGCCCAAAGAACCAAAGAGGGACTATCTACTTCAGTGCTGTAGCATACCAAGCAGGGAGCAGATTTTGTGGGTAGTGTAGCTTCCCGTACAAAGTGAAACGGCAGTGAAAAAAGCCAAACCAATATTATCTTTGGTTACTAGAGAAATACGGTGAAATTACTGAAGTATCTTAAAGATACAGTAGTCAGGGCCGGCCTTAAGCTGATTCCCTCGATTTCCCAGAATCGGGCCCCGTGCCTAAGAGGGCCCCACTCCAGGGGTCTTCGGCGGCATTTTGGCGGCGGGGGGTCCGCTCCGGGGGGTCTTCGGCGGCATTTCGGCGGCGGGGAGTCCGCTCCGGGGGTCTTCGGCGGCATTTCGGCGGCGGGGAGTCCGCTCCGGGGGTCTTCGACGGCAGGTCCTTCGGTGCCACAGAAGACCCGGAACGGACCCCCTGCTGCCAAAGTGACGCCGAAGCCCCGGACCGCTGCCAGGTATTGGAATCGGGCCCAACGGGTCATAAAGCCGACCCTGACAGTAGTTTCCCTTAAAGAGTCCCTATTCACCAACCGGTAGTAGACATGGGGATGAGTTGCTATCAGGGCACTTCGCCTTCCTATTTTAAAGTTGTGTAGTGACAAAACCACAAGGGGAGTGATGATTTCATGCTTTTATACAACCCAGTAAAAGTTCCAGTAGCGTTAGCAGGAGGCAGCACTGCCAAATGCATAGTCTGCATGAAATTATCTGCTTGTGCAAATGGAGGCAGGTCCACTGGTTCCCAAGGAGTTTTGCACACCAGCCCTGGCATGGCAGTCTTCTTTGCACTGACTCACTGGCAAAGTCCTGTTGTTCTCAATGCAAGGGCTGAAAAACAGAGTCCAAAATGTCTGAATTCTCAAAGTGGAATCTAACATTAGAAATGTCTTGATTGAATAAAAAATGGGAAACTGAATGAGCAGACGGTGTTTTAGCCCGGATGGAAACGACGGTTTGTTCTACTAAACTAAACTCATAAATTAATTTAGAAAATAAAGACAATTTAAGGGAAACAAAAAATCCTAACCTCCACGATAGAGAGAGTGGAGAGAGCCTGGACATAGACTGACTTCCAAGCATGAGAGCTGGTAACCAAGAAATTCAGTTAGAGCCACCTTCTTCATGTGAGTAGTTCTATTGTCATCAGAGACTCTGTTTGCATGATTAAAGGTGGGCGGACTTCGGCCCTGTTTCCTATCTCCTTTCTTGACAGGTACCAGAGGTCTGTCCTGGTAGAATTCCAACACTGGGGGTAGCGAAGGCAAATGTTTCACATCTAGAACAAACAAAGGATAAATAAAGATGCATCAATATTTCACTAAAAATAGGCTTTTCAAGTGAGGATGTTACAGTGAGTTGAGAACGTAGACTGTTTGCAGATGTAACCCTTCTGCCAGGTGGAGCTGGCAGCAACCAGGGCCGGGTTCAATATCTAGGCATTCCTTTTCAACAATACAACACAGAACCGGCTCAAGCCCCAACCCCGTAACCTGGGGAAATTACATACCACCCCTGTGGGCACCTCTGAGAGGCAATACTTCCCCCTCGCAAGCACAGAGTCTGAGTGTAGAAAAGAAACTTTTAATGAAAGGAGGGAAGTCACCCGACATTAATTAGGGAAAATGTCACAAGCGGGATTGATAATCATAAAACTGTAAGCAGGACGCCCACCCCAGAGAGCGTGGGGCAGTGTCTTCTGCCTCCTGTTCTTGAGATCTACAACCAAAAGTTCCTTTTCTGTGCCCCCTCTGCTCCTTCACCACACCCCACTCACAGGGGTTGTCCTTGGTCAGAGAGGACCCAGGGTTCAGAGGTGCATCTGTGTGAGTTCACCTCCCACCCGGGGAAGAAGGCACCTTGCTTGCTCTGCTATCTGAGCACTTGCTTTGGCTGGCTGCCCTGCCAGCTGCTGGTCCTCGCTGCCTGGCCACCCTGCCAGCTGCTGCTCCTCGCCACTCGGCCGTCCCACCAGCCGCTGCTCCTCACTGGCTGGCCGCCATGCCAGCTGCGGTTCCTTGCTGCCTCGCCAGCTGCTCATTCTGCTCACCACCTCACCAGCCAATCATTTGCTGGCCGATTGTCAGTCTCCTTCTGCTGCCACGTGCCTCTCTGCTGTAACCTCTGCACATCAGTCTCCTAGTAATTTTCATCTGTTTGCAGGCTGGCTAGAAACACTACCCTACCTTGAGTGATTTTTAGCTCTTAACAGGCTGGTTAGAAACACCGCCCCACCACAACTGATTTCAGCTCTGATTGAGCATTTAAAATAACAAAGAGGCCCCTAACAAAGCCTATTTAGCTCTTTCTTTGAGCAGTGGGGAGGAACAGGTTAAATCAGACCAGGGACCATTGGGGAGATTCCACATCTCCTGGCTGGGATACCTTTCTCCCCCCCCCCCCCCCCGCCCCACTTACTTTTACAGGGCTCTGGCATTCAAGCCCCTGGCTTAACGAGGTCTTTCAGCTGAGTGTGACCCCCTCATTTGGGACAGGTTGAGCACAGTTCTGTTCCCCTTTATTCATACAATAAAGACAACAACATTGGTAACAGCATTTCCCCACCCTGCATTCAGTACTAAAGTGATTTGCAACCCAACACCAGCCAAAGTTGATCACTTTGAGCAACACCGCTCTCTCTGCTGGATATCTAATCAGAGTAGGTGTGTTCATGTAAATACAGTTTGCTCCTGAAGTCTCTCCCCCTCCCAGCTAACTGTCAGGGGATAGATCATTCAGACCCTGCTTACACAGATTTTGTTTGTGTTACAGAAGAAACTTCTATTAATCCTCCACAAGGCAATGCTGATAACCAAGTGAGATCTGCAGAAAGCATTTTGGCTGATGAAAGTATAGCGCACAGAATGTCTCTGCTCACGTTTTCAAAGCTCTCTGAGCAGATGGAAATGCTCCTCTATCCAGGGCTGAGCCTGTTAGCTCTTTCGATGAGGTTGGTGTCGCTGCCTCTCAGAGTGAGGGGGTGGAAAGCAGGATTTTGCTGATTCCCAGTATGCTGACAGCTCTGCTGGGCTGTGTCTTCCCACCAGACTCCCATTCTGTTTGATTTTATCTAGTAAACCCCAGATTTAATCTGCCTCTCCAAAGCTGAAAGCACAGTTGCAAGTGATTGGCATTTTGAGAGTCGTGCCAGCACGTTGGACTCTGAACCCTCTAACTCATAAACCCAACATACAGGGATATTTTTTAAAAAATCGTTTTCATCCATCTGAAACCCTGAGAAGAGCAAATACAGACAGGTCTTGTCTTATACTGTGTCCAACTACCACACTGGAGACTCTAGACAAGGGTTTAGAACATGCTTTGGCTTTATGGTACAGACCTGTCCCCTGGGGGAAAGTGGGAGGATGCATTCTGCTCCCAGCCAGCTGATGGCATTTGCCCATCTTGCTAGATGGGTCACTATTGGCCAGTCACCATCGAGCTTCATCAGGAGCAGGGACTGGCCAAGAGGGCCTGCATCCAGACCTGCCTGTGGGCAGACGTAGCTAATGTCTCCTCCGCCTGCTACCTAGAAACTTCTACTTCTCCCCACCACACCACAAGCCACCTAGTGTCATATGGCCGTGGCCACTATCTTAGTACAACTGCTACATCACCCCCTAGCTCAGACCCCAGAGTGGTGGCAACAGCTGTTGCTTCTTCCCACACTTTGTCAAAACTCACACAGGAGTTGCAGGCTTTGGCCCACAGGAAATCCCCTGGTCACTGGGAGTCTGTCCCATCCATCCAGTAGTCCCATGATACCAGGACCTAGAACCTTGGTGACGGGCCAGGACTATGGCTCTTGGGCTAAGAGTAGGTCCTAGCAGCATTCTGCCCAGCACAGAAACTCCTGGGGGCCAGCCTACAGCTCTCAGACAGTGGCACTTAGCCCCTGCCATTCTGGGCACATGTCCTATCTTAACCACTGTACGAAAGAAAGAAAGAAAGAAAGAAAGAAAGAAAGAAAGAAAGAAGTCACTTCCAATTTGTTGACAGAAACAAACAAAAGATTCCACCAAAAAAAATGAATGTTCATGGAAATTCTCCATAGTAAATAAAATACCCATTTCCTGAGCGGCTCTGAATAGGGGAGAGTCTTTATGGCTGGTGCCAGGAGCCCAGTTGGACGAGGTTAGTCACAGATGCCACATCTAATACTGACACCTTCCTTATCAGCTGATCCTGTGCCCTTCCCAGTGTCAGGTCTCCACCCTCGTTTCTTCCACTTCACGTGCTCCTAGTCTGATCCACACCCCAATAATCACCACAAGGCCTTTCTGCGTGATTTTTTAATGTGTTTAATCATTTCACACTCCAGTCGTTCTCTTTAGTCAGGTGCATTACAACAGAGTCCTCTAATTAGTTTAGTCTTCGTAATAACTCCATAATATTCTACATAGTTACTAATTTCTCCCTAAACAACTCCTTCTTCGCCAGTATTGTATATCTTCCCCTTCTACATTTCTGTCTGCCATCCCTATATAATCCATAGTGGTGACTATTCGGCCCGGACCAGCCTTTTCATTTCTTTAGGTTTGTTTTTAAAGACTTTGGATGAAATTTAACTAAAGAAAAACATTGTCGGCTAAACTTCACTAGCAAGGTAGTTAACAGTGGTGTAGTGAGCTGAAGAGCTCTGTGGGCTGAACGCTCGTCTCTCTCAGCAACAGAAGTTGGTCCAATAAAAGATATTCCCTCCCCCACCTTGTGTCTCTAATGAGCAAGGTAGTAATTCACTCGCGTCTAATCATGCTAGTCATTTAACAGATGGAGGAAATCTTTCTTTTTCATGTTCTTAATGTTTTATTTCTACCTTTTTAATAAGCACCAGATACAAGTTAACTTGCAGGGCTTTGAATATTCATGAGTGCAATAAAATAGCTGCTTTTTCCGAGCACTGAAAATGGGTGTGCACGGTGTAACCAGCACGGGAGAGGCCGAACGTATCTGGGAGTTGGAAGGGGAATCTCAGGAGAAATCATTAGCTAAGGAAAGGTACACAGAGAAAAAAACAGCAGTGCCCCAAAATAGATTGCATGTTTGGGCTAAAAACTGTGCTGTCTGCTGCCGTCGAAATGCAGGCAGCCATAAAAAGGACTGATTGAAATTCCCAGGTTTGATTACACTCCTTTCCCCCTCCACATCCCAGACCATCTGGTGGTTTGCTGCGGATCCGATCCCAGGAGTGAATGTCAATAGAGCAAAGAAACAGACAAGGAAATCAATGATCAGTTCCCTTCTCCCTGCTAGGCATGATTGCTTTTCTCCATGCACAGCCTCCAGTGCAGAAAGGCAGCAGCATCTGCCTATCACCTTTTATTAGCCAGAAAACTTTAGCAGCCATTGCTGCACGGCAATATTATATAGAGTGCACCCTTTCCCTTGCTGCAGCATTGATCTTTTGGGCAGTGCTTTAAGCCTCCTGTGCTCATATTTCCCCTGGAATGTTTAATACCCTTTTTAAAAATGTCCATGTTTACTTCCCCCCTGCCCTTTGTCTCATTACTTAGAGATCATAGAAGATTAGGGTTGGAAGAGACCTCGGGAGGTCATCTAGTCCAACCCCCTGCTCAAAGCAGGACCAATCCCCAAATAAATCATCCCAGCCAGGGCTTTGTCAAGCCGGGCCTTAAAAACCTCCAAGGAAGGAGATTCCACCACCTCCCTAGGTAACCCATTCCAGTGCTTCACCACCCTCCTAGTGATATAGTGTTTCCTCATATCCAACCTAAACCTCCCCCACTGCAACTTGAGACCATTGCTCCTTGTTCTGTCATCTGCCACCACTGAGAACAACCGAGCTCCATCCTCTTTGTAACCCCCTTTCAGGTAGTGGAAGGCTGCTATCAAATCCCACCTCACTCTTCTCTTCTGAAGACTAAACAAGCCCAGTTCCCTCAGCCTCTCCTCATAAGTCATGTGCCCCAGCCCCCTAGTCATTTTCGTTGCCCTCCGCTGGACTCTCTCCAATTTGTCCACATCATTTCTGTAGTGGGGGGACCAAAACTGGATGCAATACTCCAGATGTGGCCTCACCAGTGCCGAATAGAGGGGAATAATCACTTCCTTCGATCTGCTGGCAATGCTCCTACTAATGCAGCCCAATATGCCATTGGCCTTCTTGGCAACAAGGGTACACTGTTGACTCATATCCAGCTTCTCATCCACTGTAACCCCTAGGTCCTTTTCTGCAGAACTGCCGTTTAGCCAGTCGGTCCCTAGTCTGTAGCAGTGCATGGGATTCTTCC